>NC_079199.1:106409960-106721210 GCF_029499605.1 Hyla sarda
GCTCAACAACCAGCTCCTGCTCAGCAAGCAGTGCCAGCTCAACAACCAGCCCCTACTCAGCAAGCAGTGCCAGCTCAACAACCAGCTCCTGCTCAGCAAGCAGTGCCCGTACAGACCCAACAACAATTATCCACTCAACAGCCAAATGAAAGCCAAGTTCCATCTCTAGTTCAAGCACCAGTCCTACCAGGCTACACATGCTCATGGCTAGCATTACAAGCACCTACTCCTCAACAAGTGGGTTACCAGGTAGCCCCCCAGGTTGTTCCTCAACAAGTAGGTTACCAGGTAGCCCCCCAGGTTGTTGTTTCTCAACAAGTGGGTACCCAGGTAGCTCCCCAGGCTGTTCCACAATATGTGGTATCTCAGGTAACTCCTCAAGTTGTACCTCAGGGAGTTCATCAAGTTGTTCCTCAACAAATGGGATCTGCTCAGCAAATAGTTCCAGTTCAGCAAACAGTGCCAGCTCAACAATCAGCTCCAGTACAGCAAACAGTGCCAGCTCAACAACCAGCTCCTGCTCAGCAAGCAGTGCCAGCTCAACAACCAGCTCCTGCTCAGCAAGCAGTGCCAGCTCAACAATCAGCTCCAGCTCAGCAAGCAGTGCCAGCTCAACAACCAGCTCCTGCTCAGCAAGCAGTGCCAGCTCAACAATCAGCTCCAGTACAGCAAACAGTGCCAGCTCAACAACCAGCTCCAGTACAGCAAGCAGTGCCAGCTCAACAACCAACTCTCATACAGCAATCAGTGCCAGCTCAACAATCAGCTCCAGTACAGCAAGCAGTGCCAGCTCAACAACCAGCTCCATTACAGCAAACAGTGCCAGCTCAACAACCAGCTCCATTACAGCAAGCAGTGCCAGCTCAACAACCAGCTCCCATACAGCAAGCAGTGCCAGCTCAACAACCAGCTCCCATACAGCAAGCAGTGCCAGCTCAACAACCAGCTCCCATACAGCAAGCAGTGCCCGTACAGACCCAACAACAATTATCCACTCAACAACCAAATGAAAGTCAAGTTCCACCTCTAGTTCAAGCACCAGTCCTACCAGGCTACACATGCTCATGGCTAGCATTACAAGCACCTACTCCTCAACAAGTAGGTTACCAGGTAGCCCCCCAGGTTGTTGTTTCTCAACAAGTGGGTACCCAGGTAGCTCCCCAGGCTGTTGCACAATATGTGGTATCTCAGGTAACTCCTCAAGTTGTATCTCAGGGAGTTCATCAGGTTGTTCCTCAACAAGTGGGATCTGCTCAGCAAATAGTTCCACTGCAGCAAACAGTGCCAGCTCAACAATCAGCTCCAGTACAGCAAACAGTGCCAGCTCAACAACCAGCTCCAGTACAGCAAACAGTGCAAGCTCAACAACCAGCTCCTGCTCAGCAAACAGTGCCAGCTCAACAACCAGCTCCAGTACAGCAAGCAGTGCCAGATCAACAACCAGCTCCAGTACAGCAAACAGTGCAAGCTCAACAACCAGCTCCAGTACAGCAAACAGTGCCAGCTCAACAACCAGCTCCAGTACAGCAAGCAGTGCCAGCTCAACAACCAGCTCCTGCTCAGCAAGCAGTGCCAGCTCAACAACCAGCTCCAGTACAGCAAGCAGTGCCAGCTCAACAACCAGCTCCATTACAGCAAACAGTGCCAGCTCAACAACCAGCTCCTGTACAGCAAGCAGTGCCAGCTCAACAACCAGCTCCATTACAGCAAGCAGTGCAAGCTCAACAACCAGCTCCAGTACAGCAAGCAGTGCCAGCTCAACAACCAGCTCCAGTACAGCAAGCAGTGCAAGCTCAACAACCAGCTCCAGTACAGCAAGCAGTGCCAGCTCAACAACCAGCTCCATTACAGCAAGCAGTGCCAGCTCAACAACCAGCTTCTGCTCAGCAAGCAGTGCTAGCTCAACAACCAGCTCCTGCTCAGCAAGCAGTGCCAGCTCAACAACCAACTCTCATACAGCAATCAGTGCCAGCTCAACAATCAGCTCCAGTACAGCAAGCAGTGCCAGCTCAACAACCAGCTCCAGTACAGCAAGCAGTGCCAGCTCAACAACCAACTCTCATACAGCAATCAGTGCCAGCTCAACAACCAGCTCCAGTACAGCAAGCAGTGCCAGCTCAACAGCCAGCTCCTGCTCAGCAAGCAGTGCCAGGACAGACACAACAATTATCTACTCAACAACCAAATCAAAGTCAACTGCCACCTCTAGTTCAAGTACCAGACTTACCAGGCTATAGATGTTCATGGCTAGCTTTACAAGCACCTATTCCTCAACAAGTGGGTTACCGGATAGCTCCCCAGGGTGTTCCCCAACAAGTGGGTTACCAAGTAGCTCCCCAGGATGTTCCCCAACCAGTGGGTTACCAGGTAGCTCCCCAGGTCGTTCCTCAACAAATGGGATATCAGGTAGCTCCCCAGGTTATTCATCATCAAGTGGTACCTCAGGTTATTCCCCAAGCTGTATCCCAGCCAGTTCCTCAACAAGTTGGATCTGCTCACCACACAGCTCCAGTACAGCAAGCAGTGCCAGCTCAACAACCAGCTCCAGTACAGCAAGCAGTGCCAGTTCAACAATCAGCTCCAGTACAGCAAGCAGTGCCAGTTCAACAATCAAATCAAAGTCAAGTGCCATCTGTCATTCAAGCACCACTACCAGGCTATACATGCTCATGGCTAGCCTTACAAGCACCTGTACCTCAGCAAGCTTCTCAAGTTGTTCCGCAACAAGATGGGTATCAGGCAGCTTACCAGGCTGTTCCTCAGGCACTAACCCAGGCTCCTTCTCAACAATTCGTATCTCAGGTAGCCCCTCAAGCTGTAACTCAGCCAGCAACCCAGGTCATTCCTCAACAAGTAGTATCTCAGCCAGCTCCTCAGGTTGTTCCTCAACAAGGGAGATCTCAGGTGATTCCCCAAGCTATGTCTCAACAAGTAGTATCTCAGCAAGCTCCTCAGGTTGTTCCACAATTGGGGTATCAAGTAGCTTCCCAGGTTGTTCCTCAACGAGTGGCGTATCAAGTAGCTCCCCAGGTAGTTCCTCAACAAATGGGATCTCAAGTGATTCCCCAAGCTGTTCCTCAACAAGTAATATCTCAGCCAACTTCTCAGGCTGTTCCACAACAAGTGGGTTATCAGGTAGCTCCCATAGCTGTGCCCCAACAAGTAGTATCTCAGACAGCTCCTCAACAAGTAGTATCTCAGGTAACTCTCCAAGCTGTACCTCAACAAGTAGTATCTCCGGTAGCTCCTCAGGCTGTTCCTCAACAAGTAGTATCTCAGGTAGCTCCTCAGGCTGTTCCTCAACAAGTAGTATCTCAGGTAGCTCCCCAGGCTGTTCCTCAACAAGTAGTATCTCAGGTAGCTCCTCAGGCTGTTCCTCAACAAGTAGTATCTCAGGTAACTCTCCAAGCTGTACCTCAACAAGTAGTATCTCAGGTAGCTCCCCAGGCTGTTCCTCAACAAGTAGTATCTCAGGTAGCTCCTCAGGCTGTTCCTCAACAAGTAGTATCTCAGGTAGCTCCTCAGGCTGTTCCTCAACAAGTAGTATCTCAGGTAGCTCCCCAGGCTGTTCCTCAACAAGTAGTATCTCAGGTAGCTCCTCAAGCTGTACCTCAACAAGTAGTATCTCAGGTAACTCTCCAAGCTGTACCTCAACAAGCAGTATCTCAGGTAGCTCCCCAGGCTGTTCCTCAACAAGTAGTATCTCAGGTAGCTCCCCAGGCTGTTCCTCAACAAGTAGTATCTCAGGTAGCTCCCCAGGCTGTTTCTCAACAAGTAGTATCTCAGGTAGCTCCTCAGGCTGTACCTCAACAAGTAGTATCTCAGGTAGCTCCCCAGGCTGTTCCTCAACAAGTAGTATCTCAGGTAGCTCCTCAAGCTGTACCTCAACAAGTAGTATCTCAGGTAACTCTCCAAGCTGTACCTCAACAAGCAGTATCTCAGGTAGCTCCTCAGGCTGTTCCTCAACAAGTAGTATCTCAGGTAGCTCCTCAGGCTGTTCCTCAACAAGTAGTATCTCAGGTAGCTCCTCAGGCTGTTTCTCAACAAGTAGTACCTCAGGTAGCTCCTCAGGCTGTTCCTCAACAAGTAGTATCTCAGGTAGCTCCTCAGGCTGTTCCTCAACAAGTAGTATCTCAGGTAGCTCCTCAAGCTGTACCTCAACAAGTAGTATCTCAGGTAACTCTCCAAGCTGTACCTCAACAAGTAGTATCTCAGGTAGCTCCTCAGGTTGTTCCTCAACAAGTAGTATCTCAGGTAGCTCCCCAGGCTGTTCCTCAACAAGTAGTATCTCAGGTAGTTCCTCAGGCTGTTCCTCAACAAGTAGTATCTCAGGTAGCTCCTCAAGCTGTACCTCAACAAGTACTATCTCAGGTAACTCTCCAAGCTGTACCTCAACAAGTAGTATATCAGGTAGCTCCTCAGGCTGTTCCTCAACAAGTAGTATCTCAGGTAGCTCCTCAGGCTGTTCCTCAACAAGTAGTATCTCAGGTAGCTCCTCAGGCTGTTCCTCAACAAGTAGTATCTCAGGTAACTCCTCAAGCTGTACCTCAACAAGTAGTATCTCAGGTAGCTCCTCAGGCTGTACCTCAACAAGTAGTATCTCAGGTAGCTCCTCAGGCTGTTCCTCAACAAGTAGTATCTCAGGTAGCTCCTCAGGCTGTTCCTCAACAAGTAGTATCTCAGGTAGCTCCTCAAGCTGTACCTCAACAAGTAGTATCTCAGGTAACTCTCCAAGCTGTACCTCAACAAGTAGTATCTCAGGTAGCTCCCCAGGCTGTTCCTCAACAAGTAGTATCTCAGGTAGCTCCCCAGGCTGTTCCTCAACAAGTAGTATCTCAGGTAGCTCCCCAGGCTGTTCCTCAACAAGTAGTATCTCAGGTAGTTCCTCAGGCTGTTCCTCAACAAGTAGTATCTCAGGTAGCTCCTCAAGCTGTACCTCAACAAGTACTATATCAGGTAACTCTCCAAGCTGTACCTCAACAAGTAGTATCTCAGGTAGCTCCTCAGGCTGTTCCTCAACAAGTAGTATCTCAGGTAGCTCCTCAGGCTGTTCCTCAACAAGTAGTATCTCAGGCAGCTCCTCAAGCTGTACCTCAACAAGTAGTATCTCAGGTAGCTCCTCAAGCTGTACCTCAACAAGTAGTATCTCAGGTAACTCTCCAAGCTGTACCTCAACAAGTAGTATCTCAGGTAGCTCCTCAGGCTGTACCTCAACAGGTAGTATCTCAGGTAGCTCCCCAGGCTATTCCTCAACAAGTAGTATCTCAGGTAGCTCCTCAGGCTGTACCTCAACAAGTAGTATCTCAGGTAGCTCCTCAGGTTGTTCCTCAACAAGTAGTATCTCAGGTAGCTCCTCAAGCTGTACCACAGACAGCAATCCAGGCTTTTACTCCCCAAGAAGTACCTCAGGTAGCTCCCCAGGTTGCTCCTCAACAAGTAGTATCTCAGGTAGCTTCTCCATCTGTACCACAGACAGCAAACCAGGCTGTTTATCTCCAAGAAGTATCTCAGGTGGCTCAACAGGCTGTTCCTGAACAAGTAGAGTATCAGGTAACTTACCAGGTTTCTTCTCAACAAATGTTACCTCAGGAAGCTCTTGATGTTTATTCACAGTGGATACCCCAGTCAAGTTATCAAGCTTACATCTCCACACAAGCAAATGAAATGTCTTTCTACCCATGTGTATGTAACACGGGATACAAGCTTTGGTCACCTTATGCACTTTATTATTACTAAACAAGAAATGAAGCCTCGTATGATGACGGATCTCTGGTCTTCTGCTTTAGGACCTTGTCTGTGTAGACTCTTCTACTGCTATCAATGTTGATTAAATACCTGTCTGAGCCGATGTAATAAAGTACCCTGTTATAGCCTCACCTGTTGTGCGCCTTGTTATATGATTTAAATAGTGCAAACAATGACCTCAACTATACAGTACTATAGAGAATCTATATTACAAAAGTATTCAAACCCCTGAACAGTTCACAGATATGGCTGGGTTACACAAAACTCATGGTTTCAGCTTTGTTCTTATAAATTGCTGTGTTCCCCTATTAGACTAGTTTTTAGCAGAACCCCTCTAGATACAATAGCAGCTCTGTTGGGCCATGTCTTTGCACGCTGGGAGTGGTCCTCTCCAGGTCAGTTGGGCAATGTTTATGGATTCTGAACTGTTGAGGACTGAGACATATTGTGGCCATAGTCACTTTGACCTTGTGTTCGGGGTCATTGTCAGTGGTGCTAAGCATCAGACAGTAGATGGTTGTCAAGCAGCTCCTCAATCCATCCTTCAGTAATAACAAGGGGCCCAGCCCCCACTAAAAGGTGTCCCCGCTCATCCTTTACTGATAGGGGGGCGTCTGCTCAGACACATAGGGGGAATATTTACAAAATGGCCAGAATCTGTGGCTCAAGCTCCATAGAAAACTGTTGCACATGCCAAGAAACTAATTTATTTTGTGTTTTAGACACTTTTTATACCTGACGAGACATGGACTACGTGTGGTGCAGTCACGTATTCCAATCTGATGACTATGCTTAGACCATTAAGAGTGCCTGCCTCTATAGTACCTGATAGGAGTAACTGACCTCTGTAGTACCTGACAGGGGTGCCTGACCTCTGTAGCTCCTGATAAGGGTGCCTGACCTCTGTAGCTCCTGATAAGGGTGCCTGATCTCTGTAGCTCCTGATAAGGGTGTCTGACCTCTGTAGTACCTGATAAGGGTGCCTGACCTCTGTAGCTCCTGATAAGGGTGCCTGACCTCTGTAGTACCTGATAGGGGTGCCTGACCTCTGTAGCTCCTGATAAGGGTGCCTGACCTCTGTAGTACCTGATAAGGGTGCCTGACCTCTGTAGTACCTGATAAGGGTGCCTGACCTCTGTAGTACCTTATAAGGGTGCCTGACCTCTGTAGTACCTGATAAGGGTGCCTGACCTCTGTAGTACCTGATAAAGTAACTGACCTCTGTAGTCTCTGATAAGGGTGCCTGACCTCTGTAGTCTGTGATAAGGGTGCCTGACCTCTGTAGTACCTGATAAGGGTGGCTGACCTCTGTAGTACCTGATAAGGGTGTCTGACCTCTGTAGTACCTGATAAAGTAACTGACCTCTGTAGTCTCTGATAAGGGTGCCTGACCTCTGTAGTCTCTGATAAGGGTGCCTGACCTCTGTAGTCTCTGATAAGGGTGCCTGACCTCTGTAGTACCTGATAAGGGTGCCTGACCTCTGTAGTACCTGATAAGGGTGCCTGACCTCTGAAGTACCTGATAAGGGTAGCTGACCTCTGTAGTACCTGATAGGGGTGCCTGACCTCTGTAGTCTGATAAGGATGCCTGACCTCTGTAGTACCTGATAAAGTTACTGGCCTCTGTAGTCTCTGATAAGGGTGCTTGACCTCTGTAGTCTGTGATAAGGGTGCCTGACCTCTGTAGTACCTGATAAGGGTGCCTGACCTCTGTAGTCTCTGATAAGGGTGCCTGGCCTCTGTAGTCACTGATAAGGGTGCCTGACCTCTGTAGTCTCTGATAAGGGTGCCTTACCTCTGTAGTACCTGATAAGGGTGCCTTACCTCTGTAGTACCTGATAGGGGTGCTTGACCTCTGTAGTCTCTGATAAGGATGCCTGGCCTCTGTAGTACCTGATAAGGGTGCCTGACCTCTGTAGTCTCTGATAAGGGTGCCTGGCCTCTGTAGTCACTGATAAGGGTGCCTGACCTCTGTAGTCTCTGATAAGGGTGCCTGACCTCTGTAGTCTCTGATAAGGGTGCCTGACCTCTGTAGTCTCTGATAAGGGTGCCTGACCTTTGTAGTCTCTGATAAGGGTGCCTGGCCTCTGTAGTACCTGCTAGGGGTGCCTGCCTCTGTAGTCTCTGATAAGGGTGTCTGAGCTATGTAGTACCTGATAAGGGTGCCTGACCTTTGTAGTCTCTGATTAGGGTGCCTGACCTCTGTAGTCTCTGATAAGGGTGCCTGACCTCTGTAGTCTCTGATAAGGGTGCCTGACCTCTGTAGTATCTGATAAGGGTGCCTGACCTCTGTAGTCTCTGATAAGGGTGCCTGACCTCTGTAGTCTCTGATAAGGGTGCCTGGCCTCTGTAGTACCTGCTAGGGGTGCCTGCCTCTGTAGTCTCTGATAAGGGTGTCTGAGCTATGTAGTACCTGATAAGGGTGCCTGACCTCTGTAGTCTCTGATAAGGGTGCCTGACCTCTGTAGTCTCTGATAAGGGTGCCTGACCTCTGTAGTCTCTGAAAAGGGTGCCTGTCCTCTGTAGTCTCTGATAAGGTTGCCTGGCTTCTGTAGTCTCTGATAAGGATACCTGACCTCTGTAGTCTCTGATAAGGGTGCCTGACCTTTGCAGTCTCTGATAAGGGTGCCTGACCTCTGTAGTCTCTGATAAGGGTGCCTGACCTCTGTAATCTCTGATAAGGGTGCCTGACCTCTGTAGTACCTGATAAGGGTGCCTGACCTCTGTAGTCTCTGATAAGGGTGCCTGGCCTCTGTAGTACCTGCTAGGGGTGCCTGCCTCTGTAGTCTCTGATAAGGGTGTCTGAGCTATGTAGTACCTGATAAGGGTGCCTGACCTCTGTAGTCTCTGATAAGGGTGCCTGACCTCTGTAGTCTCTGATAAGGGTGCCTGACCTCTGTAGTCTCTGAAAAGGGTGCCTGTCCTCTGTAGTCTCTGATAAGGTTGCCTGGCTTCTGTAGTCTCTGATAAGGATACCTGACCTCTGTAGTACCTGATAAGGGTGTCTGACCTTTGCAGTCTCTGATAAGGGTGCCTGGCCTCTGTAGTCTCTGATAAGGGTGCCTGACCTCTGTAGACTCTGATAAGGGTGCCTGACCTCTGTAATCTCTGATAAGGGTGCCTGACCTTTGTAGTCTCTGATAAGGGTGCCTGACCTCTGTAATCTCTGATAAGGGTGCCTGACCTCTGTAGTCTCTGATAAGGGTGCCTGACCTTTGTAATCTCTGATAAGGGTGCCTGGCCTCTGTAGTCTCTGATAAGGGTGCCTGACCTTTGTAGTCTCTGATAAGGGTGCCTGACCTCTGTAGTCTCTGATAAGGGTGCCTGACCTCTGTAGTACCTGATAAGGGTGCCTGACCTTTGCAGTCTCTGATAAGGGTGACTGACCTTTGCAGTCTCTGATAAGGGTGACTGACCTCTGTAGACTCTGATAAGGGTGCCTGACCTCTGTAGCTCCTGATAAGGGTGTCTGACCTCTGTAGTACCTGATAGGGGTGCCTGCCTCTGTAGTCTCTGATAAGGGTGCCTGACCTCTGTAGTCTCCGATAAGGGTGCCTGACCTCTGTAGTACCTGATAAGGGTGCCTGACATCTGTAGTCTCTGATAAGGGTGCCTGACCTCTGTAGTCCCTGATAAGGGTGCCTGATCTCTGTAATCTCTGATAAGGGTGCCTGACCTCTGTAGTACCTGATAAGGGTGTCTGACCTTTGCAGTCTCTGATAAGGGTGCCTGGCCTCTGTAGTCTCTGATAAGGGTGCCTGACCTCTGTAGACTCTGATAAGGGTACCTGACCTCTGTAATCTCTGATAAGGGTGCCTGACTTCTGTAGTACCTGATAAGGGTGCCTGACCTTTGCAGTCTCTGATAAGGGTGACTGACCTCTGTAGACTCTGATAAGGGTGCCTGACCTCTGTAGCTCCTGATAAGGGTGTCTGACCTCTGTAGTACCTGATAGGGGTGCCTGCCTCTGTAGTCTCTGATAAGGGTGCCTGACCTCTGTAGACTCTGATAAGGGTACCTGACCTCTGTAATCTCTGATAAGGGTGCCTGACTTCTGTAGTACCTGATAAGGGTGCCTGACCTTTGCAGTCTCTGATAAGGGTGACTGACCTCTGTAGACTCTGATAAGGGTGCCTGACCTCTGTAGCTCCTGATAAGGGTGTCTGACCTCTGTAGTACCTGATAGGGGTGCCTGCCTCTGTAGTCTCTGATAAGGGTGCCTGACCTCTGTAGTACCTGATAAGGGTGCCTGACATCTGTAGTCTCTGATAAGGGTGCCTGACCTCTGTAGTCCCTGATAAGGGTGCCTGATCTCTGTATTCTCTGATAAGGGTGCCTGATCTCTGTATTCTCTGATAAGGGTGCCAGGCTTCTGAAGTCCCTGATGAGGGTGTGCCTGATTTCTGTAGCCCCTAATAAGAGTGCCGAGTCTCTGTATCTCATGATAAGAGAGCCTAGCCTCTGAAGCTCCAGATAGGGATGGCAAGCCTCTGTATTTCCTGATATGGGTGCCTGGCCTCTGTAGTCTCCCCATGAGGGTGCCCTGCATCTATATTACCTGTTAAGGGAGCCTAATCTCTGTAGATCCTAATAAGAGTGCTTGGCCTCTTTGGTGCCTAATAAGGGAGCCTAGCCTCTGTAGATCCTGATAAGGGTGCATGACCTCTACAGACTGATGCCACTGCACACACAGATCACAACAATCTGATGTCACTGCACCCACAGCTCACTACAGTCTGATGTCACTGCACACACAGCTCACTAGTCTGATGTCACTGCACACACACAGATCACTACAGTCTGATGTCACTGCACACACAGCTCACTACAATGTAATGTCACAGCACACACAGTTCACTACAGTCTGATGTCACTGCACACACAGCTCACTACAGTCTGATGTCACTGCACACACAGCTCACTACAGTCTGATGTCACTGTACTCACAGCTCGATACAGTCTGATGTCACAGCACACACACAGATCACTACAGTCTTATGTCACTGCACTCACACAGCTCACTACAATGTAATGTCACAGCACACAAAGCTCACTACCGTCTGATGTCACAGCACACAAAGCTCACTACAGTCTGATGTCACAGCACACAAAGCTCACTACAGTCTGATGTCACTACACACACAGCTCACTACAGTCTGATGTCACTACACACAAAGCTCACTACAGTCTGATGTCACTACACACACAGCTCACTACAGTCTGATGTCACTGCACACACACAGCTCACTACAGTCTGATGTCACTGCACACACAGCTCACTAGTCTGATGTCACTACAAACACAGCTCACTACAGTCTGATGTCACTGCACACACAGAGCACTACAGTCTCATGTCACTGCACACAGATCACTACAGTCTCATGTCACTGCACACAGATCACTACAGTCTGATGTCACTGCACACACAGCTCACTACAGTCTGATGTCACTGCACACACAGCTCACTACAGTCTGATGTCACTGTACTCACAGCTCGATACAGTCTGATGTCACAGCACATACACAGATCACTACAGTCTTATGTCACTGCACTCACACAGCTCACTACAATGTAATGTCACAGCACACAAAGCTCACTACCGTCTGATGTCACAGCACACAAAGCTCACTACAGTCTGATGTCACAGCACACAAAGCTCACTACAGTCTGATGTCACTACACACACAGCTCACTACAGTCTGATGTCACAGCACACAAAGCTCACTACAGTCTGATGTCACTACACACACAGCTCACTACAGTCTGATGTCACTGCACACACACAGCTCACTACAGTCTGATGTCACTGCACACACAGCTCACTAGTCTGATGTGACTACAAACACAGCTCACTACAGTCTGATGTCACTGCACACACAGAGCACTACAGTCTCATGTCACTGCACACAGATCACTACAGTCTCATGTCACTGCACACACACAGATCACTACAGTCTCATGTCACTGCACACACAGCTCACCACGGTCTGATGTCACTGCACTCAGAGATCACTACAGTCTGATGTCACTGCACACACAGCTCACCACAGTCTGATGTCACTGCACACACAGCTCACTACAGTCTGATGTCACTGCACACACACAGATCACTACAGTCTGATGTCACTGCACTCACAGCTCACTACAGTCTGATGTCACTGCACACACAGCTCACTACAATGTAATGTCATAGCACACAAACCTCACTACAGTCTGAAGTCACTGCACACACAGCTCACTACAGTCTGATGTCACTGCACACACACAGCTCACTACAGTCTGATATCACTGCACACACAGCTCAATACAGTCTGATGTCACTGCACACACACAGCTCACTACAGTCTGATGTCACTGCACACACACAGCTCACTACAGTCTGATGTCCCTGCACACACACAGATCACTACAGTCTGATGTCACTGCACTCACAGATCACTACAGTCTGATATCACTGCACTCACAGCTCACTACAGTCTGATGTCACTGCACACACAGCTCACTACAGTCTGATGTCACTGCACACACAGCTCACTACAGTCTGATGTCACAGCACACACACAGATCTCTACAGTCTGATGTCACTGCACACACACAGATCACTACAGTCTGATGTCACTGCACACACACAGATCACTACAGTCTGATTTCACTGCACACACACAGATCACTACAGTCTGATGTCACTGCACACACAGCTCACTACAGTCTGATGTCACTGCACACACACAGCTCACTACAGTCTGATGTCACAGCACACACACAGATCACTACAGTCTGATGTCACTGCACACACACAGATCACTACAGTCTGATGTCACTGCACACACACAGATCACTACAGTCTGATGTCACTGCACACACACAGATCACTACAGTCTGATGTCACTGCACACACAGCTCACTACAGTCTGATGTCACTGCACACACACAGCTCACTACAGTCTGATGTCACTGCACACACATAGATCACTACCGTCTGATGTCACTGCACCCACATAGATCACTACAGTCTGATGTCACTGGACTCACAGCTCACTACAGTCTGATGTCACAGAACACACAGCTCACTACAGTCTGATGTCACTGCACACACACAGCTCACTACAGTCTGATGTCCCTGCACACACAGATCACTACAGTCTGATGTCACTGCACTCACAGATCACTACAGTCTGATATCACTGCACTCACAGCTAACTACAGTCTGATGTCACTGCACACACAGCTCACTACAGTCTGATGTCACTGCACACACAGCTCACTACAGTCTGATGTCACAGCACACACACAGATCACTACAGTTTGATGTCACTGCACACACACACAGATCCCTACAGTCTGATGTCACTGCACACACAGATCACTACAGTCTGATGTCACTGCACACACACAGATCACTACAGTCTGATGTCACTGCACACACAGCTCACTACAGTCTGATGTCACTGCACCCACAGATCACTACAGTCTGATGTCACTGCACACACAGATCACTACAGTCTGATGTCACTGCACACACACAGATCACTACAGTCTGATGTCACTGCACACACAGATCACTACAGTCTGATGTCACTGCACACACACAGATCACTACAGTCTGATGTCACTGCACACACAGATCACTACAGTCTGATGTCACTGCACACACAGCTCACTACAGTCTAATGTCACTGCACACACATAGATCACTACAGTCTGATGTCACTGCACCCACATAGATCACTACAGTCTGATGTCACTGCACACACACAGCTCACTAGTCTGATGTCACAGCACACACACAGATCACTACAGTCTGATGTCACTGCACATACACAGATCACTACAGTCTGATGTCACAGCACACAAAGCTCACTACAGTCTGATGTCACTGCACACACAGCTCACTACAGTCTGATGTCACTGCACACACAGATCCCTACAGTCTGATGTCACTGCACACACACAGATCACTACAGTCTGATGTCACTGCACACACAGCTCACTACAGTCTGATGTCACTGCACACACACAGCTCACTACAGTGTGATGTCACTGCACACACATAGATCACTACAGTCTGATGTCACTGCACCCACATAGATCACTACAGTCTGATGTCACTGCACTCACACAGCTCACTACAGTCTGATGTCAATGCACTCAGAGATCATTACAGTCTGATGTCACTGCACACACACACAGCTCACTACAGTCTGATGTCACAGCACACACAGCTCACTACAGTCTGATGTCACTGCACACACACAGCTCACAAGTCTGATGTCACTGCACACACAGATCACTACAGTCTGATGTCACTGCACACACACAGATCACTACAGTCTGATGTCACTGCACATACACAGATCACTACAGTCTGATGTCACAGCACACAAAGCTCACTACAGTCTGATGTCACTGCACACACACAGATCCCTACAGTCTGATGTCACAGCACACACAGCTCACTACAGTCTGATGTCACTGCACATACAGCTCACTACAGTCTGATGTCACTGCACACACAGATCACTACAGTCTGATGTCACTGGCCTCACAGCTCACTACAGTCTGATGTCACAGCACACACAGCTCACTACAGTCTGATGTCACTGCACACACACAGCTCACTAGTCTGATGTCACTGCACACACACAGATCACTACAGTCTGATGTCACTGCACATACACAGATCACTACAGTCTGATGTCACAGCACACAAAGCTCACTACAGTCTGATGTCACTGCACACACAGCTCACTACAGTCTGATGTCACTGCACACACAGATCCCTACAGTCTGATGTCACTGCACACACACAGATCACTACAGTCTGATGTCACTGCACACACAGCTCACTACAGTCTGATGTCACTGCACACACACAGCTCACTACAGTGTGATGTCACTGCACACACATAGATCACTACAGTCTGATGTCACTGCACCCACATAGATCACTACAGTCTGATGTCACTGGACTCACAGCTCACTACAGTCTGATGTCACAGCACACACAGCTCACCACAGTCTGATGTCACTGCACACACACAGCTCACTAGTCTGATGTCACTGCACACACACAGATCACTACAGTCTGATGTCACTGCACAAACACAGATCACTACAGTCTGATGTCACAGCACACAAAGCTCACTACAGTCTGATGTCACTGCACACACAGCTCACTACAGTCTGATGTCACTGCACACACAGATCACTACAGTCTGATGTCACTGCACACACACAGATCACTACAGTCTGATGTCACATTACAAAAAGCTCACTACAGTCTGATGTCACTGCACACACAGCTCACTACAGTCTGATGTCACTGCACACACAGATCACTACAGTCTGATGTCACTGCACACACACAGATCACTACAGTCGGATGTCACTGCACACACAGATCACTACAGTCTGATGTCACTGCACACACACAGATCACTACAGTCTGATGTCACAGCACACAAAGCTCACTACAGTCTGATGTCACTGCACACACAGCTCACTACAGTCTGATGTCACTGCACACACACAGATCACTACAGTCGGATGTCACTGCACACACAGATCACTACAGTCTGATGTCACTGCACACACAGATCACTACAGTCTGATGTCACTGCACACACACAGATCACTACAGTCTGATGTCACTGCACCCACATAGATCACTACAGTCTGATGTCACTGCACCCACATAGATCACTACAGTCTGATGTCACTGGACTCACAGCTCACTACAGTCTGATGTCACAGCACACACACAGATCACTACAGTCTGATGTCACTGCACTCACACAGCTCACTACAGTCTGATGTCAATGCACTCAGAGATCATTACAGTCTGATGTCACTGCACACACACAGCTCACTACAGTCTGATGTCACAGCACACACAGCTCACTACAGTCTGATGTCACTGCACACACACACAGCTCACAAGTCTGATGTCACTGCACACACACAGATCACTACAATCTGATGTCACTGCACATACACAGATCACTACAGTCTGATGTCACAGCACACACAGCTCACTACAGTCTGATGTCACTGCACACACACAGATCCCTACAGTCTGATGTCACAGCACACACAGCTCACTACAGTCTGATGTCACTGCACACACAGATCACTACAGTCTGATGTAACTGCACACACAGATCACTACAGTCTGATGTAACTGCACACACACAGATCACTACAGTCTGATGTCACAGCACACAAAGCTCACTACAGTCTGATGTCACTGCACACACACAGATCACTACAGTCTGATGTCACTGCACACATAGAGCACTACAGTCTGATGTCACAGCACACACAGATCACTACAGTCTGATGTCACAGCACACAAAGCTCACTACAGTCTGATGTCACTACACACAAAGCTCACTACAGTCTGATGTCACTGCACACACACAGATCACTACAGTCTGATGTCACTGCACACACAGATCACTACAGTCTGATGTCACTGCACACAAAGCTCACTACAATGTAATGTCACTGCACACACAGCTCACTACAGTCTGATGTCACAGCACTCAATGCTCACTACAGTTTGATGTCACTGCACACACAGCTCACTACAGTCTGATGTCACTGCACACACAGCTCACTACAGTCTGATGTCACTGCACACACAGCTCACTACAGTCTGATGTCACAGCACACACAGATCACTACAGTCTGATGTCACTGCACACAAAGCTCACTACAGTCTGATGTCACTGCATTCACATAGATCACTACAGTCTGATGTCACTGCACACACATAGATCACTACAGTGTGATGTCACTGCACACACAGATCACTACAGATTGATGTCACTGCACACAGATCCCTACAGTCTGATGTCACTGCACACACAGCTCACTAAAGTCTGATGTCACTGCACACACAGATCACTGCAGTCTGATGTCACTGCACACACACAGATCACTACAGTCTTATGTCACTGCACACACAGCTCACTACAGTCTGATGTCACTGCACTCACAGCTCGATACAGTCTGATGTCACAGCACACACACAGATCACTACAGCCTGATGTCACTGCACACACAGATCACTACAGCCTGATGTCACTGCACTCACAGATCACTACAGCCTGATGTCACTGCACACACACAGATCACTACAGTCTGATGTCACTGCACTCACAGCTCACTACAGTCCGATGTCACTGCACTCACAGATCACTACAGTCTGATGTCACTGCACACAGATCACTACAGTCTGATGTCACTGCACACAGATCACTAGTCTGATGTCACTGCACTCACAGATCACTACAGTGTGATGTCACTGCACACACAGCTCACTACAGTGTGATGTCACTGCACACACAGCTCACTACAGTCTGATGCCACTGCACACACAGATCACTACAGTCTGATGTCACAGCACACACAGATCACTACAGTCTGATGTCACTGCACACACAGCTCACTACAGTCTGATGTCACTGCACACACACAGCTCACTACAGTCCGATGTCACTGTACACACATAGATCACTACAGTCTGATGTCACTGCACCCACATAGATCACTACAGTCTGATGTCACTGCACCCACATAGATCACTACAGTCTGATGTCACTGGACTCACACAGATCACTACAGTCTGATGTCACTGCACACACAGTGTTCACTACAGTCTGATGTAACTGCCCTCACATAAATCACTTCAGTATGATGTCACTGCACACACAGCTCACTACAGTCCGATGTCACTGCACCCACATAGATCACTACAGTCTGATGTCACTGGACTCACACAGATCACTACAGTCTGATGTCACTGCACCCACATAGTTCACTACAGTCTGATGTAACTGCCCTCACATAAATCACGTCAGTATGATGTCACTGCACACACAGCTCACTACAGTCCGATGTCACTGCACACACAGCTCACTACAGTCTGATGTCACTGCACACACAGCTCACTACAGTCCGATGTCACTGCACGCACACAGATCACTACAGTCTGATGTCACTGCACACACAGCTCACTACAGTCCGATGTCACTGCACCCACAGATCACTACAGTCTGATGTCACTGCACCCACATAGATCACTACAGTCTGATGTCACTGCACACACAGCTCACTACAGTCTGATGACACTGCACACACACAGCTCACTACAGTCCGATGTCACTGCACACACATAGATCACTACAGTCTGATGTCACTGCACCCACATAGATCACTACAGTCTGATGTCACTGCACCCACATAGATCACTACAGTCTGATGTCACTGCACACACACAGATCACTACAGTCTGATGTCACTGCACACACACAGCTCACTACAGTCTGATGTCACTGCACCCACATAGATCACTACAGTCCGATGTCACTGCACTCACAGATCACTACAGTCTAATGTCACTGCACACACACAGCTCACTACAGTCTGATGTCACTGCACCCACATAGATCACTACAGTCTGATGTCACTGGACTCACACAGATCACTACAGTCTGATGTCACTGCACACACAGCTCACTACAGTCTGATGTCACAGCACACACAGCTCACTACAGTCTGATGTCACTGCACACACACAGATCACTACAGTCTGATGTCACTGCACTCACAGATCACTACAGTCTAATGTCACTGCACACACACAGCTCACTACAGTCTGATGTCACTGCACACACAGATCACTACAGTCCGATGTCACTGCACACACAGATCCCTAAAGTCTGATGTCACTGCACACACACAGATCACTACAGTCCGATGTCACTGCACACACATAGATCACTACAGTCCGATGTCACTGCACACACAGATCACTACAGTCCGATGTCACTGCACACACAGATCCCTAAAGTCTGATGTCACTGCACACACACAGATCACTACAGTCCGATGTCACTGCACACACACAGCTCACTACAGTCCGATGTCACTGCACACACATAGATCACTACAGTCTGATGTCACTGCACACACAGATCACTACAGTCTGATGTCACTGCACACAGAGCTCCACACATTACACCTCTGCCCTCTTTACAGATCTGCAGAACATCGCTCTATCGTCTTTACCTCCTGACAGATACATATTGATATATCCTGCAGATAAATACACCACTGTCCTCTCTATAGATACATAATGATTTATCCTGCAGATTATTACACCTCTGACCTCTCTATAGATACATAGTGATATATGCTGCAGAGTAATACACCTCTGACCTCTACAGATAAATAGTGATATATCCTGCAGAGTATTACACCTCTCTCTAACCTCTACAGATACATAGTGATATATCCTGCAGATTATTACACCTCTGACCTCTATAGATACATAGTGATATATCCTGCAAACTATTACACCTCTGACCTCTCTACAGATACATAGTGATATATCCTGCAGATTATTACACCTCTGACCTCTCTATAAATACAGTGATATATCCTGCAGAGTATTACACCTCAGACCTCTCTACAGATACAGTGATATATCCTGCAGATTATTACACCACTGACCTCTCTTCAGATACATAGTGATATATCCTGCAGATTATTACACCTCTGACCTCTCTATAGATACATAGTAATATATCCTGCAGATTATTACACCACTGACCTCTCTGTAGGTACATAGTGATATACCCTGCAGATTATTACACCCCTGACCTCTATAGATACATAGTGATATATCCTGCAGATTATTACACCTCTGACCTCTATAGATACATAGTGATATATTCTGCAGATTACTACACCACTGACCTCTCTACAGATACATAGTGATATATCCTGCAGATTATTACACCTGACCTCTCTATAGATACATAGTGATATATCCTGCAGATTATTACACCTCTGACCTCTCTATAGATACATAGTGATATATTCTGCAGATTATTACACCACTGACCTCTTTACAGATACATAGTGATATATCCTGCAGATTATTACACCTGACCTCTCTATAGATACATAGTGATATATCCTGCAGATTATTACACCACTGACCTCTCTACAGATACATAGTGATATATCCTGCAGATTATTACACCACTGACCTCTCTATAGATACATAGTGATATATCCTGCAGATTATTACACCTCTGCCCTCTCTATAGATACAGAGTGATATATCCTGCAGATTATTACACCTCTGACCTCTCTATTGATACATAGTGATATATCCTGCAGACTATCACACCTCTGACCTCTCTATAGATACATAGTGATATATCCTGCAGATTATTACACCTCTGACCTCTCTAAAGATACATAGTGATATATCCTGCAGACTATCACACCTCTGACCTCTCTATAGATACATAGTGATATATCCTGCAGATTATTACACCTGACCTCTCTATAGATACATAGTGATATATCCTGCAGACTATTACACCTCTGACCTCTCTATAGATACATAGTGATATATCCTGCAGATTATTACACCTCTGACCTCTCTATAGATACATAGTGATATATCCTGCAGATTATTACACCTCTGTCCTCTATAGATACATAGTGATATATCCTGCAGACTATTACACCTCTGACCTCTCTATAGATATATAGTGATATATCCTGCAGACTATTACACCTCTGACCTCTCTACAGATACATAGTGATATATCCTGCAGATTATTACACCTCTGACCTCTCTATAGATACATAGTGATATATCCTGAAGACTATCACACCTCTGACCTCTCTATAGATACATAATGATATATCCTGCAGATTATTACACATCTGACCTCTCTATAGATACACAGTGATATATCCTGCAGATTATTACACCTCTGTCCTCTCTATAGATACATAGTGATATATCCTGCAGATTATTACACCTCTGACCTCTCTATAGATACATAGTGATATATCCTGCAGACTATTACACCTCTGTCCTCTCTATAGATACATAGTGATATATCCTGCAGATTATTACACCTCTGACCTCTCTATAGATACATAGTGATATATCCTGCAGAGTATTACACCTCTGACCTCTCTATAGATACACAGTGATATATCCTGCAGATTATTACACCTGACCTCTCTATAGATACATAGTGATATATCCTGCAGATTATTACACCACTGACCTCTCTACAGATACATAGTGATATATCCTGCAGATTATTACACCTCTGACCTCTCTATAGATACATAGTGATATATCCTGCAGATTATTACACCACTGACCTCTCTACAGATACATAGTGATATATCCTGCAGATTATTACACCTCTGACCTCTCTATAGATACATAGTGATATATCCTGCAGATTATTACACCTCTGACCTCTCTATAGATACATAGTGATATATCCTGCAGACTATCACACCTCTGACCTCTCTATAGATACATAGTGATATATCCTGCAGATTATTACACCTCTGACCTCTCTATAGATACATAGTGATATATCCTGCAGACTATCACACCTCTGACCTCTCTATAGATACATAGTGATATATCCTGCAGATTATTACACCTGACCTCTCTATAGATACATAGTGATATATCCTGCAGAGTATTACACCTCTGACCTCTCTATAGATACATAGTGATATATCCTGCAGATGATTACACCTCTGACCTCTCTACAGATACATAGTGATATATCCTGCAGATTATTACACCACTGACCTCTCTACAGATACATAGTGATATATCCTGCAGATTATTACACCTCTGACCTCTCTATAGATACATAGTGATATATCCTGCAGACTATCACACCTCTGACCTCTCTATAGATACATAGTGATATATTCTGCAGATTATTACACATCTGACCTCTCTATAGATACATAGTAATATATCCTGCAGAGTATTACACCTCTGACCTCTCTATAGATACATAGTGATATATCCTGCAGACTATCACACCTCTGACCTCTCTATAGATACACAGTGATATATCCTGCAGATTATTACACCTCTGACCTCTCTATAGATACATAGTGATATATCCTGCAGACTATCACACCTCTGACCTCTCTATAGATACATAGTGATATATCCTGCAGATTATTACACCTCTGACCTCTCTATAGATACACAGTGATATATCCTGCAGATTATTACACCTGACCTCTCTATAGATACATAGTGATATATCCTGCAGATCATTACACCTCTGACCTCTCTATAGATACATAGTGATATATCCTGCAGATTATTACACCTCTGACCTCTCTATAGATACATAGTGATATATCCTGCAGATTATTACACCTCTGACCTCTCTATAGATACACAGTGATATATCCTGCAGATTATTACACCTGACCTCTCTATAGATACATAGTGATATATCCTGCAGATTATTACACCTCTGACCTCTCTACAGATACATAGTGATATATCCTGCAGATTATTACACCTCTGACCTCTCTATAGATACATAGTGATATATCCTGCAGACTATCACACCTCTGACCTCTCTATAGATACATAGTGATATATCCTGCATATTATTACACCTGACCTCTCTATAGATACATAGTGATATATCCTGCAGAGTATTACACCTCTGACCTCTCTATAGATACATAGTGATATATCCTGCAGATGATTACACCTCTGACCTCTCTACAGATACATAGTGATATATCCTGCAGATTATTACACCACTGACCTCTCTACAGATACAGTGATATATCCTGCAGATTATTACACCTCTGACCTCTCTATAGATACATAGTGATATATCCTGCAGACTATCACACCTCTGACCTCTCTATAGATACATAGTGATATATTCTGCAGATTATTACACATCTGACCTCTCTATAGATACATAGTAATATATCCTGCAGAGTATTACACCTCTGACCTCTCTATAGATACATAGTGATATATCCTGCAGACTATCACACCTCTGACCTCTCTATAGATACATAGTGATATATCCTGCAGATTATTACACCTCTGACCTCTCTATAGATACATAGTGATATATCCTGCAGACTATCACACCTCTGACCTCTCTATAGATACATAGTGATATATCCTGCAGATTATTACACCTCTGACCTCTCTATAGATACATAGTGATATATCCTGCAGACTATTACACCTCTGACCTCTCTATAGATACATAGTGATATATCCTGCAGATTATTACACCTGACCTCTCTATAGATACATAGTGATATATCCTGCAGAGTATTACACCTCTTACCTCTCTATAGATACATAGTGATATATCCTGCAGATGATTACACCTCTGACCTCTCTACAGATACATAGTGATATATCCTGCAGATTATTACACCACTGACCTCTCTACAGATACAGTGATATATCCTGCAGATTATTACACCTCTGACCTCTCTATAGATACATAGTGATATATCCTGCAGACTATCACACCTCTGACCTCTCTATAGATACATAGTGATATATTATGCAGATTATTACACATCTGACCTCTCTATAGATACATAGTAATATATCCTGCAGAGTATTACACCTCTGACCTCTCTATAGATACATAGTGATATATCCTGCAGACTATCACACCTCTGACCTCTCTATAGATACAGAGTGATATATCCTGCAGATTATTACACCTCTGACCTCTCTATAGATACATAGTGATATATCCTGAAGACTATTACACCTCTGACCTCTCTATAGATACATAGTGATATATCCTGCAGACTATCACACCTCTGACCTCTCTATAGATACATAGTGATATATTCTGCAGATTATTACACCTCTGACCTCTCTATAGATACATAGTGATATATCCTGCAGATTATTACACCTGACCTCTCTATAGATACATAGTGATATATCCTGCAGAGTATTACACCTCTGACCTCTCTATAGATACATAGTGATATATCCTGCAGATGATTACACCTCTGACCTCTCTATAGATACATAGTGATATATCCTGCAGATTATTACACCTCTGACCTCTCTATAGATACATAGTGATATATCCTGCAGATTATTACACCTCTGACCTCTCTATAGATACATAGTGATATATCCTGCAGATTATTACACCTCTGACCTCTCTACAGATACATAGTGATATATTCTGCAGATTATTACACCTCTGACCTCTCTATAGATACATAGTGATATATCCTGCAGACTATCACACCTCTGACCTCTCTATAGATACATAGTGATATATTCTGCAGATTATTACACATCTGACCTCTCTATAGATACATAGTAATATATCCTGCAGAGTATTACACCTCTGACCTCTCTATAGATACATAGTGATATATCCTGCAGACTATCACACCTCTGACCTCTCTATAGATACACAGTGATATATCCTGCAGATTATTACACCTCTGACCTCTCTATAGATACATAGTGATATATCCTGCAGACTATCACACCTCTGACCTCTCTATAGATACATAGTGATATATTCTGCAGATTATTACACATCTGACCTCTCTATAGATACATAGTGATATATCCTGCAGATTATTACACCTCTGACCTCTCTATAGATACATAGTGATATATCCTGCAGATTATTACACCTCTGACCTCTCTATAGATACATAGTGATATATTCTGCAGATTATTACACATCTGACCTCTCTATATATACATAGTGATATATCCTGCAGACTATCACACCTCTGACCTCTCTATAGATACATAGTGATATATCCTGCAGATTATTACACCTCTGACCTCTCTATAGATACACAGTGATATATCCTGCAGATTATTACACCTCTGACCTCTCTATAGATACATAGTGATATATCCTGCAGATTATTACACCACTGACCTCTCTACAGATACATAGTGATATATTCTGCAGACTATTACACCTCTGACCTCTCTATAGATACATAGTGATATATCCTGCAGATTATTACACCTGACCTTTCTATAGATACAGAGTGATATATCCTGCAGATTATTACACCTCTGACCTCTCTATATACATAGTGATATATCCTGCAGATTATTACACCACTGACCTCTCTACAGATACATAGTGATATATCCTGCAGATTATTACACCTCTGACCTCTCTATAGATACATAGTGATATATCCTGCAGAGTATTACACCTCTGACCTCTCTATAGATACATAGTGATATATCCTGCAGATTATTACACCTCTGACCTCTCTACAGATACATAGTGATATATCCTGCAGATTATTACACCTCTGACCTCTCTATAGATACATAGTGATATATCCTGCAGACTATCACACCTCTGACCTCTCTATAGATACATAGTGATATATCCTGCAGATTATTACACCTCTGACCTCTATAGATACATAGTGATATATCCTGCAGACTATTACACCTCTGACCTCTCTATAGATACATAGTGATATATCCTGCAGATTATTACACCTCTGACCTCTCTATAGATACATAGTGATATATCCTGCAGACTATCACACCTCTGACCTCTCTATAGATACATAGTGATATATCCTGCAGATTATTACACCTGACCTCTCTATAGATACATAGTGATATATCCTGCAGAGTATTACACCTCTGACCTCTCTATAGATACATAGTGATATATCCTGCAGATGATTACACCTCTGACCTCTCTACAGATACATAGTGATATATCCTGCAGATTATTACACCACTGACCTCTCTACAGATACATAGTGATATATCCTGCAGACTATCACACCTCTGACCTCTCTATAGATACATAGTGATATATTCTGCAGATTATTACACATCTGACCTCTCTATAGATACATAGTAATATATCCTGCAGAGTATTACACCTCTGACCTCTCTATAGATACATAGTGATATATCCTGCAGATTATTACACCTCTGACCTCTCTATAGATACATAGTGATATATCCTGCAGACTATCACACCTCTGACCTCTCTATAGATACACAGTGATATATCCTGCAGATTATTACACCGCTGACCTCTCTATAGATACATAGTGATATATCCTGCAGACTATCACACCTCTGACCTCTCTATAGATACATAGTGATATATTCTGCAGATTATTACACATCTGACCTCTCTATAGATACATAGTGATATATCCTGCAGACTATCACACCTCTGACCTCTCTATAGATACATAGTGATATATCCTGCAGATTATTACACCTCTGACCTCTCTATGGATACACAGTGATATATCCTGCAGATTATTACACCTGACCTCTCTATAGATACATAGTGATATATCCTGCAGGGTATTACACCTCTGACCTCTCTATAGATACATAGTGATATATCCTGCAGATGATTACACCTCTGACCTCTCTATAGATACATAGTGATATATCCTGCAGATGATTACACCTCTGACCTCTCTATAGATACATAGTGATATATCCTGCAGAGTATTACACCTCTGACCTCTCTATAGATACATAGTGATATATCCTGCAGATGATTACACCTCTGACCTCTCTATAGATACATAGTGATATATCCTGCAGAGTATTACACCTCTGACCTCTCTATAGATACATAGTGATATATCCTGCAGATGATTACACCTCTGACCTCTCTATAGATACATAGTGATATATCCTGCAGATGATTACACCTCTGACCTCTCTAGATACATAGTGATATATCCTGCAGACTATTACACCTCTGACCTCTCTATAGATACATAGTGATATATCCTGCAGACTATCACACCTCTGACCTCTCTATAGATACATAGTGATATATTCTGCAGATTATTACACATCTGACCTCTCTATAGATACATAGTAATATATCCTGCAGAGTATTACACCTCTGACCTCTCTATAGATACATAGTGATATATCCTGCAGACTATCACACCTCTGACCTCTCTATAGATACACAGTGATATATCCTGCAGATTATTACACCTCTGACCTCTCTATAGATACATAGTGATATATTCTGCAGATTATTACACATCTGACCTCTCTATAGATACATAGTGATATATCCTGCAGATTATTACACCTGACCTCTCTATAGATACATAGTGATATATCCTGCAGATTATTACACCTCTGACCTCTCTATAGATACATAGTGATATATCCTGCAGATTATTACACCTCTGACCTCTCTATAGATACACAGTGATATATCCTGCAGATTATTACACCTCTGACCTCTCTATAGATACATAGTGATATATCCTGCAGACTATCACACCTCTGACCTCTCTATAGATACATAGTGATATATCCTGCAGACTATTACACCTCTGACCTCTCTATAGATACATAGTGATATATCCTGCAGACTATCACATCTCTGACCTCTCTAGATACATAGTGATATATCCTGCAGACTATCACACCTCTGACCTCTCTATAGATACATAGTGATATATCCTGCAGATTATTACACCTCTGACCTCTCTATAGATACACAGTGATATATCCTGCAGATTATTACACCTGACCTCTCTATAGATACATAGTGATATATCCTGCAGATTATTACACCACTGACCTCTCTACAGATACATAGTGATATATCCTGCAGATTATTACACCTCTGACCTCTCTATAGATACATAGTGATATATCCTGCAGACTATCACACCTCTGACCTCTCTATAGATACATAGTGATATATCCTGCAGATTATTACACCTCTGACCTCTCTATAGATACATAGTGATATATCCTGCAGACTATCACACCTCTGACCTCTCTATAGATACATAGTGATATATCCTGCAGATTATTACACCTGACCTCTCTATAGATACATAGTGATATATCCTGCAGAGTATTACACCTCTGACCTCTCTATAGATACATAGTGATATATCCTGCAGATGATTACACCTCTGACCTCTCTATAGATACATAGTGATATATCCTGCAGATTATTACACCACTGACCTCTCTACAGATACAGTGATATATCCTGCAGATTATTACACCTCTGACCTCTCTATAGATACATAGTGATATATCCTGCAGACTATCACACCTCTGACCTCTCTATAGATACATAGTGATATATTCTGCAGATTATTACACATCTGACCTCTCTATAGATACATAGTAATATATCCTGCAGAGTATTACACCTATGACCTCTCTATAGATACATAGTGATATATCCTGCAGACTATCACACCTCTGACCTCTCTATAGATACAGAGTGATATATCCTGCAGATTATTACACATCTGACCTCTCTATAGATACATAGTGATATATCCTGCAGACTATCACACCTCTGACCTCTCTATAGATACATAGTGATATATTCTGCAGATTATTACACCTCTGACCTCTCTATAGATACATAGTGATATATCCTGCAGATTATTACACCTGACCTCTCTATAGATACATAGTGATATATCCTGCAGAGTATTACACCTCTGACCTCTCTATAGATACATAGTGATATATCCTGCAGATGATTACACCTCTGACCTCTCTACAGATACATAGTGATATATCCTGCAGATTATTACACCACTGACCATTCTACAGATACATAGTGATATATCCTGCAGATTATTACACCTCTGACCTCTCTATAGATACATAGTGATATATCCTGCAGACTATCACACCTCTGACCTCTCTATAGATACATAGTGATATATCCTGCAGAGTATTACACCTCTGACCTCTCTATAGATACATAGTGATATATCCTGCAGATGATTACACCTCTGACCTCTCTACAGATACATAGTGATATATCCTGCAGATTATTACACCACTGACCATTCTACAGATACATAGTGATATATCCTGCAGATTATTACACCTCTGACCTCTCTAGATACATAGTGATATATCCTGCAGACTATCACACCTCTGACCTCTCTATAGATACACAGTGATATATCCTGCAGATTATTACACCTCTGACCTCTCTATAGATACATAGTGATATATCCTGCAGACTATCACACCTCTGACCTCTCTATAGATACATAGTGATATATTCTGCAGATTATTACACATCTGACCTCTATAGATACATAGTGATATATCCTGCAGATTATTACACCTCTGACCTCTCTATAGATACATAGTGATATATCCTGCAGAGTATTACACCTATGACCTCTCTATAGATACATAGTGATATATCCTGCAGACTATCACACCTCTGACCTCTCTATAGATACACAGTGATATATCCTGCAGATTATTACACCTGACCTCTCTATAGATACATAGTGATATATCCTGCAGATTATTACACCTGACCTTTCTATAGATACATAGTGATATATCCTGCAGATTATTACACCTCTGACCTCTCTATAGATACATAGTGATATATCCTGCAGACTATCACACCTCTGACCTCTCTATAGATACATAGTGATATATCCTGCAGACTATTACACCTCTGACCTCTCTATAGATACATAGTGATATATCCTGCAGATTATTACACCTCTGACCTCTCTATAGATACATAGTGATATATCCTGCAGACTATCACACCTCTGACCTCTCTATAGATACATAGTGATATATCCTGCAGATTATTACACCTGACCTCTCTATAGATACATAGTGATATATCCTGCAGAGTATTACACCTCTGACCTCTCTATAGATACATAGTGATATATCCTGCAGATGATTACACCTCTGACCTCTCTACAGATACATAGTGATATATCCTGCAGATTATTACACCTGACCTCTCTATAGATACATAGTGATATATCCTGCAGAGTATTACACCTCTGACCTCTCTATAGATACATAGTGATATATCCTGCAGATGATTACACCTCTGACCTCTCTATAGATACATAGTGATATATCCTGCAGACTATCACACCTCTGACCTCTCTATAGATACAAAGTGATATATCCTGCAGACTATTACACCTCTGACCTCTCTATAGATACATAGTGATATATCCTGCAGATTATTACACCTCTGACCTCTCTACAGATACATAGTGATATATCCTGCAGATTATTACACCTCTGACCTCTCTATAGATACATAGTGATATATCCTGCAGACTATCACACCTCTGACCTCTCTATAGATACATAGTGATATATTCTGCAGATTATTACACCTCTGACCTCTCTATAGATACATAGTGATATATCCTGCAGACTATCACACCTCTGACCTCTCTATAGATACACAGTGATATATCCTGCAGATTATTACACCTCTGACCTCTCTATAGATACATAGTGATATATCCTGCAGACTATCACACCTCTGACCTCTCTATAGATACATAGTGATATATTCTGCAGATTATTACACATCTGACCTCTCTATAGATACATAGTGATATATCCTGCAGACTATCACACCTCTGACCTCTCTATAGATACATAGTGATATATCCTGCAGATTATTACACCTCTGACCTCTCTATAGATACACAGTGATATATCCTGCAGATTATTACACCTGACCTCTCTATAGATACATAGTGATATATCCTGCAGATTATTACACCACTGACCTCTCTACAGATACATAGTGATATATCCTGCAGATTATTACACCTCTGACCTCTCTATAGATACATAGTGATATATCCTGCAGACTATCACACCTCTGACCTCTCTATAGATACATAGTGATATATCCTGCAGATGATTACACCTCTGACCTCTCTATAGATACATAGTGATATATCCTGCAGATGATTACACCTCTGACCTCTCTATAGATACATAGTGATATATCCTGCAGAGTATTACACCTCTGACCTCTCTATAGATACATAGTGATATATCCTGCAGATGATTACACCTCTGACCTCTCTATAGATACATAGTGATATATCCTGCAGAGTATTACACCTCTGACCTCTCTATATATACATAGTGATTTATCCTGCAGATTATTACACCTCTGACCTCTCTATAGATACATAGTGATATATCCTGCAGATTATTACACCTCTGACCTCTCTATAGATACATAGTGATATATCCTGCAGATGATTACACCTCTGACCTCTCTATAGATACATAGTGATATATCCTGCAGATTATTACACCACTGACCTCTCTACAGATACATAGTGATATATCCTGCAGATTATTACACCTCTGACCTCTCTATAGATACATAGTGATAAATCCTGCAGACTATCACACCTCTGACCTCTCTATAGATACATAGTGATATATCCTGCAGATTATTACACCTCTGACCTCTCTATAGATACATAGTGATATATTCTGCAGATTATTACACATCTGACCTCTCTATAGATACATAGTGATATATCCTGCAGATTATTACACCTCTGACCTCTCTATAGATACATAGTAATATATCCTGCAGAGTATTACACCTCTGACCTCTCTATAGATACATAGTGATATATCCTGCAGATTATTACACCACTGACCTCTCTATAGATACATAGTGATATATCCTGCAGATTATTACACCTCTGACCTCTCTATAGATACATAGTGATATATCCTGCAGACTATCACACCTCTGACCTCTCTATAGATACACAGTGATATATCCTGCAGATTATTACACCTCTGACCTCTCTTTAGATACATAGTGATATATCCTGCAGACTATCACACCTCTGACCTCTCTATAGATACATAGTGATGTATTCTGCAGATTATTACACCTCTGACCTCTCTATAGATACATAGTGATATATCCTGCAGATTATTACACCTGACCTCTCTATAGATACATAGTGATATATCCTGCAGAGTATTACACCTCTGACCTCTCTACAGATACATAGTGATATATCCTGCAGAGTATTACACCTCTGACCTCTCTATAGATACATAGTGATATATCCTGCAGATTATTACACCTCTGACCTCTCTATAGATACATAGTGATATATCCTGCAGACTATCACACCTCTGACTTCTCTATAGATACATAGTGATATATTCTGCAGATTATTACACATCTGACCTTTCTATAGATACATAGTAATATATCCTGCAGAGTATTACACCTCTGACCTCTCTATAGATACATAGTGATATATCCTGCAGACTATCACACCTCTGACCTCTCTATAGATACACAGTGATATATCCTGCAGATTATTACACCTCTGACCTCTCTATAGATACATAGTGATATATTCTGCAGATTATTACACATCTGACCTCTCTATAGATACACAGTGATATATCCTGCAGACTATCACACCTCTAACCTCTCTATAGATACATAGTGATATATCCTGCAGATTATTACACCTCTGACCTCTCTATAGATACATAGTGATATATCCTGCAGATTATTACACCTCTGACCTCTCTATAGATACAGTGATATATCCTGCAGATTATTACACCTCTGACCTCTCTATAGATACACAGTGATATATCCTGCAGATTATTACACCTGACCTCTCTATAGATACATAGTGATATATCCTGCAGATTATTACACCACTGACCTCTCTACAGATACATAGTGATATATCCTGCAGATTATTACACCTCTGACCTCTCTATAGATACATAGTGATATATCCTGCAGACTATCACACCTCTGACCTCTCTATAGATACATAGTGATATATCCTGCAGATTATTACACCTCTGACCTCTCTATAGATACATAGTGATATATCCTGCAGACTATCACACCTCTGACCTCTCTATAGATACATAGTGATATATCCTGCAGATTATTACACCTGACCTCTCTATAGATACATAGTGATATATCCTGCAGAGTATTACACCTCTGACCTCTCTATAGATACATAGTGATATATCCTGCAGATGATTACACCTCTGACCTCTCTATAGATACATAGTGATATATCCTGCAGATGATTACACCTCTGACCTCTCTATAGATACATAGTGATATATCCTGCAGAGTATTACACCTCTGACCTCTCTATAGATACATAGTGATATATCCTGCAGATGATTACACCTCTGACCTCTCTATAGATACATAGTGATATATCCTGCAGAGTATTACACCTCTGACCTCTCTATAGATACATAGTGATATATCCTGCAGATTATTACACCTCTGACCTCTCTATAGATACATAGTGATATATCCTGCAGAGTATTACACCTCTGACCTCTCTATAGATACATAGTGATATATCCTGCAGATGATTACACCTCTGACCTCTCTACAGATACATAGTGATATATCCTGCAGATTATTACACCACTGACCTCTCTACAGATACATAGTGATATATCCTGCAGATTATTACACCTCTGACCTCTCTATAGATACATAGTGATATATCCTGCAGACTATCACACCTCTGACCTCTCTATAGATACATAGTGATATATTCTGCAGATTATTACACATCTGACCTCTCTATAGATACATAGTAATATATCCTGCAGAGTATTACACCTCTGACCTCTCTATAGATACATAGTGATATATCCTGCAGACTATCACACCTCTGACCTCTCTATAGATACACAGTGATATATCCTGCAGATTATTACACCTCTGACCTCTCTATAGATACATAGTGATATATCCTGCAGACTATCACACCTCTGACCTCTCTATAGATACATAGTGATATATCCTGCAGATGATTACACCTCTGACCTCTCTATAGATACATAGTGATATATCCTGCAGATGATTACACCTCTGACCTCTCTAGATACATAGTGATATATCCTGCAGACTATTACACCTCTGACCTCTCTATAGATACATAGTGATATATCCTGCAGACTATCACACCTCTGACCTCTCTATAGATACATAGTGATATATTCTGCAGATTATTACACATCTGACCTCTCTATAGATACATAGTAATATATCCTGCAGAGTATTACACCTCTGACCTCTCTATAGATACATAGTGATATATCCTGCAGACTATCACACCTCTGACCTCTCTATAGATACACAGTGATATATCCTGCAGATTATTACACCTCTGACCTCTCTATAGATACATAGTGATATATTCTGCAGATTATTACACATCTGACCTCTCTATAGATACATAGTGATATATCCTGCAGATTATTACACCTGACCTCTCTATAGATACATAGTGATATATCCTGCAGATTATTACACCTCTGACCTCTCTATAGATACATAGTGATATATCCTGCAGATTATTACACCTCTGACCTCTCTATAGATACACAGTGATATATCCTGCAGATTATTACACCTCTGACCTCTCTATAGATACATAGTGATATATCCTGCAGACTATCACACCTCTGACCTCTCTATAGATACATAGTGATATATCCTGCAGACTATTACACCTCTGACCTCTCTATAGATACATAGTGATATATCCTGCAGACTATCACATCTCTGACCTCTCTAGATACATAGTGATATATCCTGCAGACTATCACACCTCTGACCTCTCTATAGATACATAGTGATATATCCTGCAGATTATTACACCTCTGACCTCTCTATAGATACACAGTGATATATCCTGCAGATTATTACACCTGACCTCTCTATAGATACATAGTGATATATCCTGCAGATTATTACACCACTGACCTCTCTACAGATACATAGTGATATATCCTGCAGATTATTACACCTCTGACCTCTCTATAGATACATAGTGATATATCCTGCAGACTATCACACCTCTGACCTCTCTATAGATACATAGTGATATATCCTGCAGATTATTACACCTCTGACCTCTCTATAGATACATAGTGATATATCCTGCAGACTATCACACCTCTGACCTCTCTATAGATACATAGTGATATATCCTGCAGATTATTACACCTGACCTCTCTATAGATACATAGTGATATATCCTGCAGAGTATTACACCTCTGACCTCTCTATAGATACATAGTGATATATCCTGCAGATGATTACACCTCTGACCTCTCTATAGATACATAGTGATATATCCTGCAGATTATTACACCACTGACCTCTCTACAGATACAGTGATATATCCTGCAGATTATTACACCTCTGACCTCTCTATAGATACATAGTGATATATCCTGCAGACTATCACACCTCTGACCTCTCTATAGATACATAGTGATATATTCTGCAGATTATTACACATCTGACCTCTCTATAGATACATAGTAATATATCCTGCAGAGTATTACACCTATGACCTCTCTATAGATACATAGTGATATATCCTGCAGACTATCACACCTCTGACCTCTCTATAGATACAGAGTGATATATCCTGCAGATTATTACACCTCTGACCTCTCTATAGATACATAGTGATATATCCTGCAGACTATCACACCTCTGACCTCTCTATAGATACATAGTGATATATTCTGCAGATTATTACACCTCTGACCTCTCTATAGATACATAGTGATATATCCTGCAGATTATTACACCTGACCTCTCTATAGATACATAGTGATATATCCTGCAGAGTATTACACCTCTGACCTCTCTATAGATACATAGTGATATATCCTGCAGATGATTACACCTCTGACCTCTCTACAGATACATAGTGATATATCCTGCAGATTATTACACCACTGACCATTCTACAGATACATAGTGATATATCCTGCAGATTATTACACCTCTGACCTCTCTATAGATACATAGTGATATATCCTGCAGACTATCACACCTCTGACCTCTCTATAGATACATAGTGATATATCCTGCAGAGTATTACACCTCTGACCTCTCTATAGATACATAGTGATATATCCTGCAGATGATTACACCTCTGACCTCTCTACAGATACATAGTGATATATCCTGCAGATTATTACACCACTGACCATTCTACAGATACATAGTGATATATCCTGCAGATTATTACACCTCTGACCTCTCTAGATACATAGTGATATATCCTGCAGACTATCACACCTCTGACCTCTCTATAGATACACAGTGATATATCCTGCAGATTATTACACCTCTGACCTCTCTATAGATACATAGTGATATATCCTGCAGACTATCACACCTCTGACCTCTCTATAGATACATAGTGATATATTCTGCAGATTATTACACATCTGACCTCTATAGATACATAGTGATATATCCTGCAGATTATTACACCTCTGACCTCTCTATAGATACATAGTGATATATCCTGCAGAGTATTACACCTATGACCTCTCTATAGATACATAGTGATATATCCTGCAGACTATCACACCTCTGACCTCTCTATAGATACACAGTGATATATCCTGCAGATTATTACACCTGACCTCTCTATAGATACATAGTGATATATCCTGCAGATTATTACACCTGACCTTTCTATAGATACATAGTGATATATCCTGCAGATTATTACACCTCTGACCTCTCTATAGATACATAGTGATATATCCTGCAGACTATCACACCTCTGACCTCTCTATAGATACATAGTGATATATCCTGCAGACTATTACACCTCTGACCTCTCTATAGATACATAGTGATATATCCTGCAGATTATTACACCTCTGACCTCTCTATAGATACATAGTGATATATCCTGCAGACTATCACACCTCTGACCTCTCTATAGATACATAGTGATATATCCTGCAGATTATTACACCTGACCTCTCTATAGATACATAGTGATATATCCTGCAGAGTATTACACCTCTGACCTCTCTATAGATACATAGTGATATATCCTGCAGATGATTACACCTCTGACCTCTCTACAGATACATAGTGATATATCCTGCAGATTATTACACCTGACCTCTCTATAGATACATAGTGATATATCCTGCAGAGTATTACACCTCTGACCTCTCTATAGATACATAGTGATATATCCTGCAGATGATTACACCTCTGACCTCTCTATAGATACATAGTGATATATCCTGCAGACTATCACACCTCTGACCTCTCTATAGATACAAAGTGATATATCCTGCAGACTATTACACCTCTGACCTCTCTATAGATACATAGTGATATATCCTGCAGATTATTACACCTCTGACCTCTCTACAGATACATAGTGATATATCCTGCAGATTATTACACCTCTGACCTCTCTATAGATACATAGTGATATATCCTGCAGACTATCACACCTCTGACCTCTCTATAGATACATAGTGATATATTCTGCAGATTATTACACCTCTGACCTCTCTATAGATACATAGTGATATATCCTGCAGACTATCACACCTCTGACCTCTCTATAGATACACAGTGATATATCCTGCAGATTATTACACCTCTGACCTCTCTATAGATACATAGTGATATATCCTGCAGACTATCACACCTCTGACCTCTCTATAGATACATAGTGATATATTCTGCAGATTATTACACATCTGACCTCTCTATAGATACATAGTGATATATCCTGCAGACTATCACACCTCTGACCTCTCTATAGATACATAGTGATATATCCTGCAGATTATTACACCTCTGACCTCTCTATAGATACACAGTGATATATCCTGCAGATTATTACACCTGACCTCTCTATAGATACATAGTGATATATCCTGCAGATTATTACACCTCTGACCTCTCTATAGATACACAGTGATATATCCTGCAGATTATTACACCTGACCTCTCTATAGATACATAGTGATATATCCTGCAGATGATTACACCTCTGACCTCTCTATAGATACATAGTGATATATCCTGCAGAGTATTACACCTCTGACCTCTCTATAGATACATAGTGATATATCCTGCAGATGATTACACCTCTGACCTCTCTATAGATACATAGTGATATATCCTGCAGAGTATTACACCTCTGACCTCTCTATATATACATAGTGATTTATCCTGCAGATTATTACACCTCTGACCTCTCTATAGATACATAGTGATATATCCTGCAGATTATTACACCTCTGACCTCTCTATAGATACATAGTGATATATCCTGCAGATGATTACACCTCTGACCTCTCTATAGATACATAGTGATATATCCTGCAGATTATTACACCACTGACCTCTCTACAGATACATAGTGATATATCCTGCAGATTATTACACCTCTGACCTCTCTATAGATACATAGTGATAAATCCTGCAGACTATCACACCTCTGACCTCTCTATAGATACATAGTGATATATCCTGCAGATTATTACACCTCTGACCTCTCTATAGATACATAGTGATATATTCTGCAGATTATTACACATCTGACCTCTCTATAGATACATAGTGATATATCCTGCAGATTATTACACCTCTGACCTCTCTATAGATACATAGTAATATATCCTGCAGAGTATTACACCTCTGACCTCTCTATAGATACATAGTGATATATCCTGCAGATTATTACACCACTGACCTCTCTATAGATACATAGTGATATATCCTGCAGATTATTACACCTCTGACCTCTCTATAGATACATAGTGATATATCCTGCAGACTATCACACCTCTGACCTCTCTATAGATACACAGTGATATATCCTGCAGATTATTACACCTCTGACCTCTCTATAGATACATAGTGATATATCCTGCAGACTATCACACCTCTGACCTCTCTATAGATACATAGTGATGTATTCTGCAGATTATTACACCTCTGACCTCTCTATAGATACATAGTGATATATCCTGCAGATTATTACACCTGACCTCTCTATAGATACATAGTGATATATCCTGCAGAGTATTACACCTCTGACCTCTCTACAGATACATAGTGATATATCCTGCAGAGTATTACACCTCTGACCTCTCTATAGATACATAGTGATATATACTGCAGATTATTACACCTCTGACCTCTCTATAGATACATAGTGATATATCCTGCAGACTATCACACCTCTGACTTCTCTATAGATACATAGTGATATATTCTGCAGATTATTACACATCTGACCTTTCTATAGATACATAGTAATATATCCTGCAGAGTATTACACCTCTGACCTCTCTATAGATACATAGTGATATATCCTGCAGACTATCACACCTCTGACCTCTCTATAGATACACAGTGATATATCCTGCAGATTATTACACCTCTGACCTCTCTATAGATACATAGTGATATATTCTGCAGATTATTACACATCTGACCTCTCTATAGATACACAGTGATATATCCTGCAGACTATCACACCTCTAACCTCTCTATAGATACATAGTGATATATCCTGCAGATTATTACACCTCTGACCTCTCTATAGATACATAGTGATATATCCTGCAGATTATTACACCTCTGACCTCTCTATAGATACAGTGATATATCCTGCAGATTATTACACCTCTGACCTCTCTATAGATACACAGTGATATATCCTGCAGATTATTACACCTGACCTCTCTATAGATACATAGTGATATATCCTGCAGATTATTACACCACTGACCTCTCTACAGATACATAGTGATATATCCTGCAGATTATTACACCTCTGACCTCTCTATAGATACATAGTGATATATCCTGCAGACTATCACACCTCTGACCTCTCTATAGATACATAGTGATATATCCTGCAGATTATTACACCTCTGACCTCTCTATAGATACATAGTGATATATCCTGCAGACTATCACACCTCTGACCTCTCTATAGATACATAGTGATATATCCTGCAGATTATTACACCTGACCTCTCTATAGATACATAGTGATATATCCTGCAGAGTATTACACCTCTGACCTCTCTATAGATACATAGTGATATATCCTGCAGATGATTACACCTCTGACCTCTCTATAGATACATAGTGATATATCCTGCAGATGATTACACCTCTGACCTCTCTATAGATACATAGTGATATATCCTGCAGAGTATTACACCTCTGACCTCTCTATAGATACATAGTGATATATCCTGCAGATGATTACACCTCTGACCTCTCTATAGATACATAGTGATATATCCTGCAGAGTATTACACCTCTGACCTCTCTATAGATACATAGTGATATATCCTGCAGATTATTACACCTCTGACCTCTCTATAGATACATAGTGATATATCCTGCAGAGTATTACACCTCTGACCTCTCTATAGATACATAGTGATATATCCTACAGATGATTACACCTCTGACCTCTCTACAGATACATAGTGATATATCCTGCAGATTATTACACCACTGACCTCTCTACAGATACATAGTGATATATCCTGCAGATTATTACACCTCTGACCTCTCTATAGATACATAGTGATATATCCTGCAGACTATCACACCTCTGACCTCTCTATAGATACATAGTGATATATTCTGCAGATTATTACACATCTGACCTCTCTATAGATACATAGTAATATATCCTGCAGAGTATTACACCTCTGACCTCTCTATAGATACATAGTGATATATCCTGCAGACTATCACACCTCTGACCTCTCTATAGATACACAGTGATATATCCTGCAGATTATTACACCTCTGACCTCTCTATAGATACATAGTGATATATCCTGCAGACTATCACACCTCTGACCTCTCTATAGATACATAGTGATATATTCTGCAGATTATTACACATCTGACCTCTCTATAGATACATAGTGATATATCCTGCAGATTATTACACCTCTGACCTCTCTATAGATACATAGTGATATATCCTGCAGAGTATTACACCTCTGATCTCTCTATAGATACATAGTGATATATCCTGCAGACTATCACACCTCTGACCTCTCTATAGATACACAGTGATATATCCTGCAGATTATTACACCTCTGACCTCTCTATAGATACACAGTGATATATCCTGCAGATTATTACACCTGACCTCTCTATAGATACATAGTGATATATCCTGCAGATTATTACACCTGACCTTTCTATAGATACATAGTGATATATCCTGCAGATTATTACACCTCTGACCTCTCTATAGATACATAGTGATATATCCTGCAGACTATCACACCTCTGACCTCTCTATAGATACATAGTGATATATCCTGCAGATTATTACACCTCTGACCTCTATAGATACATAGTGATATATCCTGCAGACTATTACACCTCTGACCTCTCTATAGATACATAGTGATATATCCTGCAGATTATTACACCTCTGACCTCTCTATAGATACATAGTGATATATCCTGCAGACTATCACACCTCTGACCTCTCTATAGATACATAGTGATATATCCTGCAGATTATTACACCTCTGACCTCTCTATAGATACATAGTGATATATCCTGCAGATTATTACACCTGACCTCTCTATAGATACATAGTGATATATCCTGCAGAGTATTACACCTCTGACCTCTCTATAGATACATAGTGATATATCCTGCAGATGATTACACCTCTGACCTCTCTACAGATACATAGTGATATATCCTGCAGATTATTACACCACTGACCTCTCTACAGATACATAGTGATATATCCTGCAGATTATTACACCTCTGACCTCTCTATAGATACATAGTGATATATCCTGCAGACTATCACACCTCTGACCTCTCTATAGATACATAGTGATATATTCTGCAGATTATTACACATCTGACCTCTCTATAGATACATAGTAATATATCCTGCAGAGTATTACACCTCTGACCTCTCTATAGATACATAGTGATATATCCTGCAGACTATCACACCTCTGACCTCTCTATAGATACATAGTGATATATTCTGCAGATTATTACACATCTGACCTCTCTATAGATACATAGTGATATATCCTGCAGACTATCACACCTCTGACCTCTCTATAGATACATAGTGATATATCCTGCAGATTATTACACCTCTGACCTCTCTATAGATACAGTGATATATGCTGCAGATTATTACACCTGACCTCTCTATAGATACATAGTGATATATCCTGCAGATTATTACACCACTGACCTCTCTACAGATACATAGTGATATATCATGCAGATTATTACACCTCTGACCTCTCTATAGATACATAGTGATATATCCTGCAGACTATCACACCTCTGACCTCTCTATAGATACATAGTGATATATCCTGCAGATTATTACACATCTGACCTCTCTATAGATACATAGTGATATATCCTGCAGACTATCACACCTCTGACCTCTCTATAGATACATAGTGATATATCCTGCAGATTATTACACCTCTGACCTCTCTATAGATACATAGTGATATATCCTGCAGACTATCACACCTCTGACCTCTCTATAGATACATAGTGATATATCCTGCAGATTATTACACCTGACCTCTCTATAGATACATAGTGATATATCCTGCAGAGTATTACACCTCTGACCTCTCTACAGATACATAGTGATATATCCTGCAGATGATTACACCTCTGACCTCTCTATAGATGCATAGTGATATATCCTGCAGATTATTACACCTCTGACCTCTCTATAGATACATAGTGATATATCCTGCAGACTATCACACCTCTGACCTCTCTACAGATACATAGTGATATATCCTGCAGATTATTACACCACTGACCTCTCTATAGATACATAGTGATATATCCTGCAGATTATTACACCTGACCTCTCTATAGATACATAGTGATATATCCTGCAGATTATTACACCTCTGACCTCTCTATAGATACATAGTGATATATCCTGCAAATTATTACACCTCTGACCTCTCTATAGATACATAGTGATATATCCTGCAGATTATTACACCTGACCTCTCTATAGATACATAGTGATATATCCTGCAGAGTATTACACCTCTGACCTCTCTATAGATACATAGTGATATATCCTGCAGATGATTACACCTCTGACCTCTCTACAGATACATAGTGATATATCCTGCAGATTATTACACCACTGACCTCTCTACAGATACATAGTGATATATCCTGCAGATTATTACACCTCTGACCTCTCTATAGATACATAGTGATATATCCTGCAGACTATTACACCACTGACCTCTCTATAGATACATAGTGATATATCCTGCAGAGTATTACACCTCTGACCTCTCTATAGATACATAGTGATATATCCTGCAGACTATCACACCTCTGACTTCTCTATAGATACATAGTGATATATTCTGCAGATTATTACACATCTGACCTCTCTATAGATACATAGTAATATATCCTGCAGAGTATTACACCTCTGACCTCTCTATAGATACATAGTGATATATCCTGCAGACTATCACACCTCTGACCTCTCTATAGATACATAGTGATATATTCTGCAGATTATTACACATCTGACCTCTCTATAGATACATAGTGATATATCCTGCAGACTATCACACCTCTGACCTCTCTATAGATACATAGTGATATATCCTGCAGATTATTACACCTCTGACCTCTCTATAGATACACAGTGATATATCCTGCAGATTATTACACCTGACCTCTCTATAGATACATAGTGATATATCCTGCAGATTATTACACCACTGACCTCTCTACAGATACATAGTGATATATCCTGCAGATTATTACACCACTGACCTCTCTATAGATACATAGTGATATATCCTGCAGATGATTACACCTCTGACCTCTCTATAGATACATAGTGATATATCCTGCAGAGTATTACACCTCTGACCTCCTTATAGATACATAGTGATATATCCTGCAGACTATCACACCTCTGACCTCTCTATAGATACATAGTGATATATCCTGCAGATTATTACACCTCTGACCTCTCTATAGACACATAGTGATATATCCTGCAGACTATCACACCTCTGACCTCTCTATAGATACACAGTGATATATCCTGCAGACTATCACACCTCTGACCTCTCTATAGATACATAGTGATATATCCTGCAGATTATTACACCTGACCTCTCTATAGATACATAGTGATATATCCTGCAGAGTATTACACCTCTGACCTCTCTATAGATACATAGTGATATATCCTGCAGAGTATTACACCTCTGACCTCTCTATAGATACATAGTGATATATCCTGCAGATGATTACACCTCTGACCTCTCTATAGATACATAGTGATATATCCTGCAGATGATTACACCTCTGACCTCTCTATAGATACATAGTGATATATCCTGCAGACTATCACACCTCTGACTTCTCTATAGATACATAGTGATATATTCTGCAGATTATTACACATCTGACCTCTCTATAGATACATAGTAATATATCCTGCAGAGTATTACACCTCTGACCTCTCTATAGATACATAGTGATATATCCTGCAGACTATCACACCTCTGACCTCTCTATAGATACACAGTGATATATCCTGCAGATTATTACACCTCTGACCTCTCTATAGATACATAGTGATATATCCTGCAGAGTATTACACCTCTGACCTCTCTATAGATACATAGTGATATATCCTGCAGACTATCACACCTCTGACCTCTCTATAGATACATAGTGATATATCCTGCAGATTATTACACCTCTGACCTCTCTATAGATACACAGTGATATATCCTGCAGATTATTACACCTCTGACCTCTCTATAGATACATAGTGGTATATCCTGCAGATTATTACACCTCTGACCTCTCTATAGATACATAGTGATATATCCTGCAGATTATTACACCTGACCTTTCTATAGATACACAGTGATATATCCTGCAGATTATTACACCTCTGACCTCTCTATAGATACATAGTGGTATATCCTGCAGATTATTACACCTCTGACCTCTCTATAGATACATAGTGATATATCCTGCAGATTATTACACCTGACCTTTCTATAGATACATAGTGATATATCCTGCAGATTATTACACCTCTGACCTCTCTATAGATACATAGTGATATATCCTGCAGACTATCACACCTCTGACCTCTCTATAGATACATAGTGATATATCCTGCAGATTATTACACCTCTGACCTCTCTATAGATACATAGTGATATATCCTGCAGACTATCACACCTCTGACCTCTCTATAGATACATAGTGATATATCCTGCAGATTATTACACCTCTGACCTCTCTATAGATACATAGTGATATATCCTGCAGATTATTACACCTCTGTCCTCTCTATATATACATAGTGATTTATCCTGCAGATTATTACACCTCTGACCTCTATATAGATACATAGTGATATATCCTGCAGATTATTACACCTCTGTCCTCTCTATAGATACATAGTGATATATCCTGCAGATTATTACACCTCTGACCTCTATATAGATACATAGTGATATATCCTGCAGATTATTACACCTCTGTCCTCTCTATAGATACATAGTGATATATCCTGCAGATTATTACACCTCTGACCTCTCTATAGATACATAGTGATATATCCTGCAGACTATCACACCTCTGACCTCTCTATAGATACATAGTGATATATCCTGCAGATTATTACACCTCTGTCCTCTCTATATATACATAGTGATTTATCCTGCAGATTATTACACCTCTGACCTCTATATAGATACATAGTGATATATCCTGCAGATTATTACACCTCTGTCCTCTCTATAGATACATAGTGATATATCCTGCAGATTATTACACCTCTGACCTCTCTATAGATACATAGTGATATATCCTGCAGACTATCACACCTCTGACCTCTCTATAGATACATAGTGATATATCCTGCAGATTATTACACCTCTGTCCTCTCTATATATACATAGTGATATATCCTGCAGATTATTACACCTCTGACCTCTCTATATATACATAGTGATATATCCTGCAGATTATTACACCTCTGACCTCTCTATAGATACATAGTGATATATCCTGCAGATTATTACACCTCTGACCTCTCTATAGATACATAGTGATATATCCTGCAGACTATCACACCTCTGACCTCTCTATAGATACATAGTGATATATCCTGCAGACTATCACACCACTGACCTCTCTATAGATACATAGTGATATATCCTGCAGATTATTACACCTCTGTCCTCTCTATATATACATAGTGATATATCCTGCAGATTATTTCCCCCCACCTCGTGTTATAGTACAGTCCATAATATCAGTGATGTAATGGCGCCCTCTAATGTCCAAAGTTAATTCAAACTCATCTAGACATTTCTTATACAATCCTTACCCTGAGCCTCTATGGTAGTGTCCATATACACAGAGTAAGGGAAGTGGTACTGTGCAGTGTCCATATACACAGAGTAAGGGAAGTGGTACTGTGCAGTGTCCATATACACAGAGTAAGGGAAGTGGTACTGTGCAGTGTCCATATACACAGAGTAAGGGAAGTGGTACTGTGCAGTGTCCATATACACAGAGTAAGGGAAGTGGTACTGTGCAGTGTCCATATACACAGAGTAAGGGAAGTGGTACTGTGCAGTGTCCATATACACAGAGTAAGGGAAGTGGTACTGTGCAGTGTCCATATACACAGAGTAAGGGAAGTGCTACTGTGCAGTGTCCATATACACAGAGTAAGGGAAGTGCTACTGTGCAGTGTCCATATACACAGAGTAAGGGAAGTGCTACTGTGCAGTGTCCATATACACAGAGTAAGGGAAGTGCTACTGTGCAGTGTCCATATACACAGAGTAAGGGAAGTGCTACTGTGCAGTGTCCATATACACAGAGTAAGGGAAGTGGTACTGTGCAGTGTCCATATACACAGAGTAAGGGAAGTGGTACTGTGCAGTGTCCATATACACAGAGTAAGGGAAGTGGTACTGTGCAGTGTCCACATATACAGAATAAGATAAGTGGTACTGTGCAGTGTGTATATATACAGGATAATAGAAGTTGTACCGCGCAGTGTGCATATATACAGGATAATAGAAGTTGAACTGTGCAGTGTGTATATATACACGATAATAGAAGTTGTACTGTGCAGTGTGCATATATACAGGATAATAGAAGTGGTACTGTGCAGTGTGCATATATACAGAATAAGAGAAGTCATAATGTGCAGTGTGTATATATACAGGATAACAGTAGTTGTACTGTGCAGTGTGTATATATACAGGATAATAGAAGTTGTACTGTGCAGTGTGTATATATACAGAATAATAGAAGTGGTACTGTGCAGTGTGCATATATACAGGATAATAGAAGTGGTACTGTGCAGTGTGTATATATACAGAATAAGAGAAGTTGTACTATGCAGTGTGCATATATACAGAATAAGAGAAGTCATAATGTGCAGTGTGTATATATACAGGATAACAGTAGTTGTACTGTGCAGTGTGTATAAAAACAGGATAATAGAAGTTGTACTGTGCAGTGTGTATATATACAGGATAATAGAAGTGGTACTGTGCAGTGTGCATATATACAGGATAATAGAAGTGGTACTGTGTAGTGTGTACATATACAGGATAATAGAAGTGGTACTGTGCAGTGTGTATATATACAGAATAAGAGAAGTTGTACTATGCAGTGTGCATATATACAGAATAAGAGAAGTTGTACTATGCAGTGTGCATATATACAGGATAATAGAAGTGGTACTGTGCAGTGTGTACATATACAGGATAATAGAAGTGGTACTGTGCAGTGTGCATATATATACAGGTTAATAGAAGTGGTACTGTGCAGTGTGCATATATACAGGATAATAGAAGTGGTACTGTGCAGTGTGTACATTTACAGGATAATAGAAGTGGTACTGTGCAGTGTGCATATATATACAGGTTAATAGAAGTGGTACTGTGCAGTGTGCATATATACAGGATAATAGAAGTGGCACTGTGCAGTGTGTATATATACAGGATAATAGAAGTGGTACTGTGCAGTGTGCATATATATATACAGGATAATAGAAGTGGTACTGTGCAGTGTGCATATATACAAAATAAGAGAAGTTGTACTGTGCAGTGTGCATATATACAGGATAATAGAAGTGGTACTGTGCAGTGTGTACATATACAGGATAATAGAAGTGGTACTGTGCAGTGTGTACATATACAGGATAATGGAAGTGGTACTGTGCAGTGTGCATATATATACAGGTTAATAGAAGTGGTACTGTGCAGTGTGCATATATACAGGATAATAGAAGTGGTACTGTGCAGTGTGTATATATACAGGATGATAGAAGTGCTACTGTGCAGTGTGCATATATACAGGATAATAGAAGTGGTACTGTGCAGTGTGTATATATACAGGATAATAGAAGTGCTACTGTGCAGTGTGCATATATACAGGATAATAGAAGTGGTACTGTGCAGTGTGTACATATACAGGATAATAGAAGTGGTACTGTGCAGTGTGTGTATATATATGTACACACACACACACACATAGGATAATAGAAGTTGTACTGTGCAGTGTGCATATATACAGAATAAGAGAAGTTGTACTGTGCAGTGTGCATATATACAGAGTAAGAGAAGTTGTACTGTGCAGTGTGCATATATATATACAGGATAATAGAAGTTGTACTGTGCAGTGTGCATATATATATATATATATATATATATATATATACATACACAGGATAATAGAAGTGGTACTGTGCAGTGTGCATATATATATATATATATATATATATATATATATATATACAGGATAATAGAAGTGGTACTGTGCAGTGTGTGTATATATATATATATATATATATATATATATACAGGATAATAGAAGTGGTACTGTGCAGTGTGCATATATATACAGGATAATAGAAGTGGTACTGTGCAGTGTGTGTATATATATATATATATATATACAGGATAATAGAAGTGGTACTGTGCAGTGTGCATATATATACAGGATAATAGAAGTGCTACTGTGAAGTGTGCATTTATACATACACACACACACACACAGAAAAATAGAAGTTGTACTGTGCAGTGTGCATATATATATACAGGATAATAGAAGTTGTACTGTGCAGTGTGCATATATACAGGATAATAGAAGTGGTACTGTGCAGTGTGCATATATACAGGATAATAGAAGCGGTACTGTGCAGTGTGTGTGTATATATATATATATATATTTATATATACATACAGGATAATAGAAGTGGTACTGTGCAGTGTGTATATATATATATATACAGGATAATAGAAGTGGTACTGTGCAGTGTGTGTATATATATATATATATATATATATATATATATATATATGTATATATACAGGATAATAGAAGTGGTACTGTGCAGTGTGTATATATATATATACATACAGGATAATAGAAGTGGTACTGTGCAGTGTGTATATATATATATATACAGGATAATAGAAGTGGTACTGTGCAGTGTGTATATATATATATATATATATATATATATATATATATATATATACAGGATAATAGAAGTGGTACTGTGCAGTGTGTGTATATATATATATATATATACAGGATAATAGAAGTGGTACTGTGCAGTGTGTATATATATATGTATATATACAGAATAATATAAGTTGTACTGTGCAGTGTGCATATATATATACAGGATAATAGAAGTTGTACTGTGCAGTGTGCATATATATATACAGGATAATAGAAGTGGTACTGTGCAGTGTGCACACATCAGAGGGGGTCTGGGGGCTCTAGGAGATCAGCAGAACAGGTCCTCCCACTCCTCTCCTCAGGTGAGTGCCATCAGGGTGAGGTCTGTATACACAGGACATAGCTGACATACTGAGGAAACACGTTCGGACATGTGACTCCCCCCCCTCTCCACTCCATTACAGTCCTATAGTGATTCATTACAATAAAGGCTGTGCCCCCAGAGGGTCATGTGACACCATCTTGGCCTGTACCACAAAAACTGAGTTTGTCATAAAAGTTTCCGTTGTTCTCAGACGTACATTTTGTGTCTGCCCCCCCAGATGCTAATATCAAGTCCACTGAGCCTCAATAGGGTGCAGCATTAGGGTGGGGTGCCTGTTGTATGAGTGGGGTGCCTGTTGTATGGGTGGGGTGCCTCTTGTATAGGTGAAGTGCCTGTTGTATGGGTGGGGTGCCTCTTGTATAGGTGGGGTGCCTCTTGTATGGGTGGTGTGCCTCTTGTATGGGTGGAGTGCCTCTTGTATAGGTGAAGTGCCTCTTGTATAGGTGGGGTGCCTCTTGTATAGGTGGGGTGCCTCTTGTATAGGTGGGGTGCCTCTTGTATGGGTGGGGTGCCTCTTGTATGGGTGAAGTGCCTCTTGTATAGGTGAAGTGCCTCTTGTATAGGTGGGGTGCCTCTTGTATGGGTGAAGTGCCTCTTGTATAGGTGAAGTGCCTCTTGTATAGGTGGGGTGCCTCTTGATTAGGTGGGGTGCCTCTTGTATGGGTGAAGTGACTCTTGTAAAGGTGAAGTGCCTCTTGTATAGGTGGGGTGCCTCCTGTATGGGTGGGGTTCCTCTTGTATGGGTGGGGTGCCTCTTGTATAGGTGGTGTGCCTCTTGTATGGGTGGGGTGCCTCTTGTATGGGTGAAGTGCCTCTTGTATAGGTGGGGTGCCTCTTGTATGGGTGAAGTGCCTCTTGTATAGGTGGGGTGCCTCTTGTATAGGTGGGGTGCCTCTTGTATGGGTGAAGTGCCTCTTGTATAGGTGGGGTGCCTCTTGTATGGGTGAAGTGCCTCTTGTATAGGTGGGGTGCCTCTTGTATAGGTGGGGTGCCTCTTGTATAGGTGGGGTGCCTCTTGTATAGGTGGGGTGCCTCTTGTATGGGTGAAGTGCCTCTTGTATAGGTGGGGTGCCTCTTGTATGGGTGAAGTGCCTCTTGTATAGGTGGGGTGCCTCTTGTATAGGTGGGGTGCCTCTTGTATGGGTGAAGTGACTCTTGTAAAGGTGAAGTGCCTCTTGTATAGGTGGGGTGCCTCCTGTATGGGTGGGGTTCCTCTTGTATGGGTAGGGTGCCTCTTGTATAGGTGGGGTGCCTCTTGTAAAGGTGAAGTGCCTCTTGTATAGGTGGGGTGCCTCCTGTATGGGTGGGGTTCCTCTTGTATGGGTGGGGTGCCTCTTGTATAGGTGGGGTGCCTCTTGTATAGGTGAAGTGCCTCTTGTATAGGTGAAGTGCCTCTTGTATAGGTGGGGTGCCTCTTGTATAGGTGGGGTGCCTCTTGTATGGGTGGGGTGCCTCTTGTATAGGTGGGGTGCCTCTTGTATAGGTGGGGTGCCTCTTGCAGAGGTGGGGTGCCTCTTGTATGGGTGGGGTGCCTCTTGTATAGGTGAAGTGCCTCTTGTATAGGTGAAGTGCCTCTTGTATAGGTGGGGTGCCTCTTGTATGGGTGGGGTTCCTCTTGTATGGGTGGGGTGCCTCTTGTATAGGTACGGTGCCTCTTGTATAGGTGAAGTGCCTCTTGTATAGGTGGGGTGCCTCTTGTATAGGTAGGGTGCCTCTTGTATAGGTGAAGTGCCTCTTGTATAGGTGAAGTTCCTCTTGTATAGGTGAAGTGCCTCTTGTATAGGTGAAGTTCCTCTTGTATAGGTGAAGTGCCTCTTGTATAGGTGGGGTGCCTCTTGTATAGGTGAAGTGCCTCTTGTATAGGTGAAGTGCCTCTTGTATAGGTGGGGTGCCTCTTGTATAGGTGAAGTTCCTCTTGTATAGGTGGGGTGCCTCTTGTATAGGTGGGGTGCCTCTTGTATAGGTGGGTTGCTTCTTGTATAGGTGAAGTGCCTCTTGTATAGGTGCGGTGCCTCTTGTATAGGTGGGGTGCCTCTTGTATAGGTGGGGTGCTTCTTGTATAGGTGAAGTGCCTCTTGTATAGGTGAAGTTCCTCTTGTATAGGTGGGGTGCCTCTTGTATAGGTGAAGTTCCTCTTGTATAGGTGGGGTGCCTCTTGTATAGGTGGGGTGCTTCTTGTATAGGTGAAGTTCCTCTTGTATAGGTGGGGTGCCTCTTGTATAGGTGAAGTGCCTCTTGTATGGGTGAAGTGCCTCTTGTATAGGTGGGGTGCTTCTTGTATAGGTGAAGTTCCTCTTGTATAGGTGGGGTGCCTCTTGTATAGGTGAAGTTCCTCTTGTATAGGTGAAGTGCCTCTTGTATAGGTGAAGTGCCTCTTGTATAGGTGAAGTGCCTCTTGTATAGGTGGGGTGCCTCTTGTATAGGTGAAGTTCCTCTTGTATAGGTGGGGTGCCTCTTGTATAGGTGAAGTGACTCTTGTATGGGTGGGGTGCCTTTTGTATAGGTGAAGTGCCTCTTGTATGGCTGAAGTGCCTCTTGTATAGGTGGGTTTCCTCTTGTATAGGTGAAGTGCCTCTTGTATAGGTAGGGTGCCTCTTGTACAGGTGAAGTGCCTCTTGTATAGGTGGGGTGCCTCTTGTATAGGTGAAGTGCCTCTTGTATAGGTGAAGTTCCTCTTGTATAGGTGGGGTGCCTCTTGTATAGGTGAAGTTCCTCTTGTATAGGTGAAGTGCCTCTTGTATAGGTGGGGTGCCTCTTGTATGGGTGGGGTGCCTCTTGTATAGGTGGGGTGCCTCTTGTATAGGTGGGGTGCCTCTTGTATAGGTGAAGTGCCTCTTGTATAGGTGAAGTTCCTCTTGTATAGGTGGGGTGCCTCTTGTATAGGTGAAGTTCCTCTTGTATAGGTGAAGTGCCTCTTGTATAGGTGGGGTGCCTCTTGTATGGGTGGGTGCCTCTTGTATAGGTGGGGTGCCTCTTGTATGGGTGGGGTGCCTCTTGTATAGGTGGGGTGCTTCTTGTATAGGTGGGGTGCCTCTTGTATAGGTGGGGTGCCTCTTGTATAGGTGGGGTGCCTCTTGTATAGGTGAAGTGCCTCTTGTATAGGTGGGGTGCCTCTTGTATAGGTGAAGTGCCTCTTGTATAGGTGAAGTTCCTCTTGTATAGGTGGGGTGCCTCTTGTATAGGTGAAGTTCCTCTTGTATAGGTGAAGTGCCTCTTGTATAGGTGGGGTGCCTCTTGTATGGGTGGGTGCCTCTTGTATAGGTGGGGTGCCTCTTGTATAGGTGAAGTGCCTCTTGTATAGGTGGGGTGCCTCTTGTATAGGTGAAGTTCCTCTTGTATAGGTGGGGTGCTTCTTGTATAGGTGAAGTGCCTCTTGTATGGGTGGGGTGCCTCTTGTATAGGTGGGGTGCCTCTTGTATAGGTGAAGTTCCTCTTGTATAGGTGAAGTGCCTCTTGTATGGGTGGGGTGCCTCTTGTATGGGTGGGGTGCCTCTTGTATAGGTGAAGTTCCTCTTGTATAGGTGGGGTGCCTCTTGTATAGGTGGGGTGCCTCTTGTATAGGTGGGGTGCCTCTTGTATAGGTGAAGTGCCTCTTGTATAGGTGAAGTGCCTCTTGTATAGGTGGGGTGCCTCTTGTATAGGTGAAGTTCCTCTTGTATAGGTGGGGTGCTTCTTGTATAGGTGAAGTTCCTCTTGTATAGGTGGGGTGCCTCTTGTATAGGTGGGGTGCCTCTTGTATAGGTGGGGTGCCTCTTGTATAGGTGAAGTTCCTCTTGTATAGGTGAAGTGCCTCTTGTATAGGTGGGGTGCCTCTTGTATAGGTGAAGTTCCTCTTGTATAGGTGGGGTGCTTCTTGTATAGGTGAAGTGCCTCTTGTATGGGTGGGGTGCCTCTTGTATAGGTGGGGTGCCTCTTGTATAGGTGAAGTTCCTCTTGTATAGGTGAAGTGCCTCTTGTATGGGTGGGGTGCCTCTTGTATGGGTGGGGTGCCTCTTGTATAGGTGAAGTTCCTCTTGTATAGGTGGGGTGCCTCTTGTATAGGTGGGGTGCCTCTTGTATAGGTGGGGTGCCTCTTGTATAGGTGAAGTGCCTCTTGTATAGGTGGGGTGCCTCTTGTATAGGTGAAGTTCCTCTTGTATAGGTGGGGTGCCTCTTGTATAGGTGAAGTGACTCTTGTATGGGTGGGGTGCCTTTTGTATAGGTGAAGTGCCTCTTGTATGGCTGAAGTGCCTCTTGTATAGGTGGGTTTCCTCTTGTATAGGTGAAGTGCCTCTTGTATAGGTGGGGTGCCTCTTGTATAGGTAGGGTGCCTCTTGTACAGGTGAAGTGCCTCTTGTATAGGTGGGGTGCCTCTTGTATAGGTGAAGTTCCTCTTGTATAGGTGGGGTGCCTCTTGTATAGGTGAAGTTCCTCTTGTATAGGTGGGGTGCCTCTTGTATAGGTGAAGTTCCTCTTGTATAGGTGAAGTGCCTCTTGTATGGGTGGGGTGCCTCTTGTATGGGTGGGGTGCCTCTTGTATAGGTGAAGTTCCTCTTGTATAGGTGGGGTGCCTCTTGTATAGGTGGGGTGCCTCTTGTATAGGTGGGGTGCCTCTTGTATAGGTGAAGTGCCTCTTGTATAGGTGGGGTGCCTCTTGTATAGGTGAAGTTCCTCTTGTATAGGTGGGGTGCCTCTTGTATAGGTGAAGTGACTCTTGTATGGGTGGGGTGCCTTTTGTATAGGTGAAGTGCCTCTTGTATGGCTGAAGTGCCTCTTGTATAGGTGGGTTTCCTCTTGTATAGGTGAAGTGCCTCTTGTATAGGTGGGGTGCCTCTTGTATAGGTAGGGTGCCTCTTGTACAGGTGAAGTGCCTCTTGTATAGGTGGGGTGCCTCTTGTATAGGTGAAGTTCCTCTTGTATAGGTGGGTGCCTCTTGTATAGGTGAAGTTTCTCTTGTATAGGTGGGGTGCCTCTTGTATAGGTGAAGTTCCTCTTGTATAGGTGGGGTGCCTCTTGTATAGGTGGGGTGCCTCTTGTATAGGTGAAGTTCCTCTTGTATAGGTGGGGTGCCTCTTGTATAGGTGAAGTGCCTCTTGTATAGGTGAAGTGCCTCTTGTATAGGTGGGGTGCCTCTTGTATAGGTGAAGTTCCTCTTGTATAGGTGGGGTGCCTCTTGTATAGGTGGGGTGCCTCTTGTATAGGTGAAGTGCCTCTTGTATAGGTGGGGTGCCTCTTGTATAGGTGAAGTTCCTCTTGTATAGGTGAAGTTCCTCTTGTATAGGTAGGGTGCCTCTTGTATAGGTGAAGTGCCTCTTGTATAGGTGAAGTGCCTCTTGTATAGGTGAAGTTCCTCTTGTATAGGTGGGGTGCCTCTTGTATAGGTGGGGTGCTTCTTGTATAGGTGAAGTTCCTCTTGTATAGGTGGGGTGCCTCTTGTATAGGTGAAGTGCCTCTTGTATAGGTGGGGTGCCTCTTGTATAGGTGAAGTTCCTCTTGTATAGGTGGGGTGCCTCTTGTATAGGTGAAGTGCCTCTTGTATAGGTGAAGTGCCTCTTGTATAGGTGGGGTGCCTCTTGTATAGGTGAAGTTCCTCTTGTATAGGTGGGGTGCCTCTTGTATAGGTGAAGTTCCTCTTGTACAGGTGAAGTGCCTCTTGTATAGGTGAAGTTCCTCTTGTATAGGTGGGGTGCCTCTTGTATAGGTGGGGTGCCTCTTGTATAGGTGAAGTTCCTCTTGTATAGGTAGGGTGCCTCTTGTATAGGTGAAGTTCCTCTTGTATAGGTGAAGTTCCTCTTGTATAGGTAGGGTGCCTCTTGTATAGGTGCGGTGCCTCTTGTATAGGTAGGGTGCCTCTTGTATAGGTGGGGTGCCTCTTGTATAGGTGAAGTTCCTCTTGTATAGGTGAAGTTCCTCTTGTATAGGTGGGGTGCCTCTTGTATAGGTGGGGTGTTTCTTGTATAGGTGAAGTGCCTCTTGTATAGGTGAAGTGCCTCTTGTATAGGTGAAGTGCCTCTTGTATAGGTGAAGTGCCTCTTGTATAGGTGAAGTTCCTCTTGTATAGGTAGGGTGCCTCTTGTATAGGGGGGGTGTTTCTTGTATAGGTAGGGTGCCTCTTGTATAGGTGGGGTGTTTCTTGTATAGGTAGGGTGCCTCTTGTATAGGTGAAGTGCCTCTTGTACAGGTGAAGTTCCTCTTGTATAGGTAGGGTGCCTCTTGTATAGGGGGGGTTTGTTTCTTGTATAGGTAGGGTGCCTCTTGTATAGGTGAAGTGCCTCTTGTACAGGTGAAGTTCCTCTTGTATAGGTGAAGTGCCTCTTGTATAGGTGAAGTTCCTCTTGTATAGGTAGGGTGCCTCTTGTATAGGTGGGGTGTTTCTTGTATAGGTAGGGTGCCTCTTGTATAGGTGAAGTGCCTCTTGTACAGGTGAAGTTCCTCTTGTATAGGTAGGGTGCCTCTTGTATAGGGGGGGTTTGTTTCTTGTATAGGTAGGGTGCCTCTTGTACAGGTGAAGTTCCTCTTGTATAGGTAGGGTGCCTCTTGTATAGGTGAAGTTCCTCTTGTATAGGTGAAGTGCCTCTTGTATAGGTGAAGTTCCTCTTGTATAGGTGGGGTGCCTCTTGTATAGGTAGGGTGCCTCTTGTATAGGTGAAGTTCCTCTTGTATAGGTGAAGTTCCTCTTGTATAGGTGGGGTGCCTCTTGTATAGGTAGGGTGCCTCTTGTATAGGTGAAGTTCCTCTTGTATAGGTAGGGTGCCTCTTGTATAGGTGAAGTGCCTCTTGTATAGGTGAAGTGCCTCTTGTATAGGTGAAGTTCCTCTTGTATAGGTGGGGTGCCTCTTGTATAGGTAGGGTGCCTCTTGTATAGGTGAAGTTCCTCTTGTATAGGTAGGGTGCCTCTTGAATAGGTGAAGTGCCTCTTGTATAGGTGAAGTGCCTCTTGTATAGGTGAAGTGCCTCTTGTATAGGTGGGGTGCCTCTTGTATAGGTGAAGTTCCTCTTGTATAGGTGAAGTGCCTCTTGTATAGGTGAAGTGCCTCTTGTATAGGTAGGGTGCCTCTTGTATAGGGGGGGTGTTTCTTGTATAGGTGAAGTGCCTCTTGTATAGGTGAAGTGCCTCGTGTATAGGTGAAGTTCCTCTTGTATAGGTGAAGTGCCTCGTGTATAGGTGAAGTGCCTCTTGTATAGGTGGGGTGCCTCTTGTATAGGTGAAGTTCCTCTTGTATAGGTGAAGTGCCTCTTGTATAGGTGAAGTGCCTCTTGTATAGGTGAAGTGCCTCTTGTATGGGTGGGGTGCCTCTTGTATAGGTGAAGTTCCTCTTGTATAGGTGAAGTGCCTCTTGTATGGGTGGGGTGCCTCTTGTATAGGTGAAGTGCCTCTTGTATAGGTGAAGTGCCTCTTGTATAGGTAGGGTGCCTCTTGTATAGGTGAAGTGCCTCTTGTATAGGTGGGGTGCCTCTTGTATAGGTGGGGTGCCTCTTGTATAGGTGAAGTGCCTCTTGTACAGGTGAAGTTCCTCTTGTATAGGTGAAGTGCCTCTTGTATAGGTGAAGTGCCTCTTGTATACGTGAAGTGCCTCTTGTATAGGTGGGGTGCCTCTTGTATAGGTGAAGTGCCTCTTGTACAGGTGAAGTGCCTCTTGTATAGGTGAAGTGCCTCTTGTATAGGTAGGGTGCCTCTTGTATAGGTGAAGTGCCTCTTGTATAGGTGAAGTGCCTCTTGTATAGGTAGGGTGCCTCTTGTATAGGTGGGGTGCCTCTTGTATAGGTGGGGTGCCTCTTGTATAGGTGAAGTGCCTCTTGTATAGGTAGGGTGCCTCTTGTATAGGTGAAGTTGGGGATCTGATAATTATCATTTCCCACACCAGAAACCTGAATTATCAGACCCACATAGAGACCCCAAAATTATCAGACCCCAGACCAGACCCCTGAATTATCAGTTCCCAGACCTAAATCCTTAATTATAAGACCCCAGACCAGACCCCTGAATTATCATACCCCAGACCCAAATCACTAAATTATAAGAACTGAAAGTAGACACTTAAATTATCAGACCCCAGCCCAGACCCCTGAACTATTAGACCAACCAGATCTCTAAATTATAAGACACCCAGAACAGACGCCTAAATTACCAGACACCAGATACCTATATCCCTATAATACCAAACCCAAGACCCCTTAATTATTATTCCCCAGACCAGACCCCTGAATTATCAGACTCCAGAATAGACCCCTAGATTATCAGACCACAGACCAGGACCTAAATTATCAGACCTCTAAATTATCAGACCCCAGATCAGACCACTAAATTATTAAACACCAGATCAGACCTCTAAATTATCCGACCAGATTCCCCCTAAATTTTTGGAAAGAGACTAGACCCCTGAATAATCATACCTCAAACCAGACTCCTAAATTACAGACCTCTAGATTATCAAATCCCAGAGCAGACCCCTGAATTATCAAACCCCAGACTCCTAGATTATCAAACCCCAGACCAGACCCCTGAAGAGGACTGTGAGAGAGGACTGTGCAGCTGTAACTGTATGACCACACATGTTCTCTCTATGATCATAGAGATGAGTGCAGGGAGGGGATAGAGAGGACTGTGCAGCTGTAACTGTATGACCACACAGTTCTCTCTATGATCATAGAGATGAGTGCAGGGAGGGGATAGAGAGGACTGTGCAGCTGTAACTGTATGACCACACAGTTCTCTCTATGATCATAGAGATGAGTGCAGGGAGGGGATAGAGAGGACTGTGCAGCTTTAACTGTATGACCACACAGTTCTCTCTATGATCATAGAGATGAGTGCAGGGAGGGGATAGAGAGGACTGTGCAGCTGTAACTGTATGACCTCTCAGTTCTCTCTATGATCATAGAGATGAGTGCAGGGAGGGGATAGAGAGGACTGTGCAGCTGTAACTGTATGACCTCTCAGTTCTCTCTATGATCATAGAGATGAATGCAGGGAGGGGATAGAGAGGACTGTGCAGCTGTAACTGTATGACCACACAGTTCTCTCTATGATCATAGAGATGAGTGCAGGGAGGGGATAGAGAGGACTGTGCAGCTGTAACTGTATGACCACACATGTTCTCTCTATGATCATAGAGATGAGTGCAGGGAGGGGATAGAGAGGACTGTACATATGTTACTGTATGACCACACATGTTCTCTCTATGATCATAGAGATGAGTGCAGGGAGGGGATAGAGAGGACTGTGCAGCTGTAACTGTATGACCTCTCAGTTCTCTCTATGATCATAGAGATGAGTGCAGGGAGGGGATAGAGAGGACTGTGCAGCTGTAACTGTATGACCACACATGTTCTCTCTATGATCATAGAGATGAGTGCAGGGAGGGGATAGAGAAGACTGTGCAGCTGTAACTGTATGACCACACAGTTCTCTCTATGATCATAGAGATGAGTGCAGGGAGGGGATAGAGAGGACTGTGCAGCTGTAACTGTATGACCACACATGTTCTCTCTATGATCATAGAGATGAGTGCAGGGAGGGGATAGAGAGGACTGTGCAGCTGTAACTGTATGACCTCTCAGTTCTCTCTATGATCATAGAGATGAGTGCAGGGAGGGGATAGAGAGGACTGTGCAGCTGTAACTGTATGACCTCTCAGTTCTCTCTATGATCATAGACATGAGTGCAGGGAGGGGATAGAGAGGACTGTGCAGCTGTAACTGTATGACCTCTCAGTTCTCTCTATGATCATAGAGATGAGTGCAGGGAGGGGATAGAGAGGACTGTGCAGCTGTAACTGTATGACCTCTCAGTTCTCTCTATGATCATAGACATGAGTGCAGGGAGGGGATAGAGAGGACTGTGCAGCTGTAACTGTATGACCACACAGTTCTCTCTATGATCATAGAGATGAGTGCAGGAAGGGGATAGAGAGGACTGTGCAGCTGTAACTGTATGACCACACAGTTCTCTCTATGATCATAGAGATGAGTGCAGGGAGGGGATAGAGAGGACTGTGCAGCTGTAATCGTATGACCACACAGTTCTCTCTATGATCATAGAGATGAGTGCAGGGAGGGGATAGAGAGGACTGTACAGATGTTACTGTATGACCACACAGTTCTCTCTATGATCATAGAGATGAGTGCAGGGAGGGGATAGAGAGGACTGTACAGATGTAACTATATGACCACACAGTTCTCTCTATGATCATAGAGATGAGTGCAGGGAGGGGATAGAGAGGACTGTACAGATGTTACTGTATGACCACACAGTTCTCTCTATGATCATAGAGATGAGTGCAGGGAGGGGATAGAGAGGACTGTACAGATGTAACTATATGACCACACAGTTCTCTCTATGATCATAGAGATGAGTGCAGGGAGGGGATAGACAGGACTGTGCAGCTGTAACTGTATGACCACACAACTCTCTCTATGATCATAGAGATGATTGCAGGAAGGGGATAGAGAGGACTGTACAAATGTAACTATATGACCACACAGTTCTCTCTATGGTCATAGAGATGAGTGCAGGGAGGGGATAGAGAGGACTGTACAGATGTTACTGTATGACCACACAGTTCACTCTATGATCATAGAGATGAGTGCAGGGAGGGGATAGAGAGGACTGTACAGATGTAACTATATGACCACACAGTTCTCTCTATGATCATAGAGATGAGTGCAGGGAGGGGATAGAGAGGACTGTGCAGCTGTAACTGTATGACCACACAACTCTCTCTATGATCATAGAGATGATTGCAGGAAGGGGATAGAGAGGACTGTACAGATGTAACTATATAACCTGTGATGACTCGCTCTTGCAGATAGGAGCGGTTGCAGTATAGAGGCACAGAAACAGGACATTTCAAATCAAAGTTCAGTGTTTTATTCACACTTGGCAAACAGTCTTTAAAGGACATCTGCAGCGTGATTAACACTTATCCCCTATCCACAGGATAGGGGATAAGTGTTTGATCGTGGGGGGTCCGACCGCTGGGACCCCCTGTGATCTCCTGTACGGGGCCGCGGCTGTCCCGTGCAGGGGGCGTGCCAGCCGCAGCAAGCCGTTGCAGCCGGCACGCCTCCTCCATACATCTCTATGGGAGAGGCGGGGAGGCAGCGTTCGTGCCTCCCCGTCTCCCCCATAGAACTGTATGGAGACGGGGAGGAGACGGGGCGTCACCGTCAACCTCTAGGTCGACGCTACATCACTATGAGCGCTAATGGCGGCGCCCCGTTAGGGAGATCGAGGGGGGTCCCAGCGGTCGGACCCCCCGTGATTAAACACTTATCCCCTATTTTGTAGATAGGGATAAGTGTATATTGCGCTGCAGTTGTCCTTTAAATGCAGATCAAAGGAAAAAGTAACAAAAGTCCACCTTTATTCATTAGGTGTTTGTTCACACCTGGGTCCATGCCATGCGAAATCAAGCAAGTCTTTTCCAAGCTTCAGGCAGTCTGCTCACCAGCTTCTTTGAAAAATAGAATCAATGATTTAGAGCATCTTACTTCGTGAAGTCCAAGATGGCTTATATTTGCGCAAAAAAAACAGCTCTTGCGGACAAATTTTTGGTGTAAAGGAAAAGTACGCAGTTAATAAATCCATGCGTACTATATATGGCACTCCAAGGTACCCTGATTCGGCCACATCTGGAGGACATGCTCTACCAAAACATGCACAAAAAAGGGGTAAAATCTTTGATACATGTCCCCTAGTGTGAGCAGTGTAAGCTGCAACTAGCAAATCCCCCCCCCGCTGGTTGAAGCAAGCTGCCTTTTAGGCCAACAAAAGGCAGCCTGGATTGTGGGGAATGGCCCACCCAACACTTGACCAACCCCAGTAAGAGCCATCCCGGATTAGCTTTGCAGCTATACTACAGCTGCAGTGTCAGTCTACAACATGCAGCGCGGACACTGGAAAAATTACCGGCTTTCACTTCACCGAGGCCAGGAACCTCTGTGACACATATCGACTGTCCACTATTATCCCTTTCACCTCCCATACCCCCCCCCCCCCCCTTTGTTCAACCCTGAGGCGGTGGACACGTGACAGGGCATCGGCATTGCCTAGCAACCGACCAGCCCTGTGTTCAACCATGAACTTAAAGTTTTGTAAGGACAAAAATCACCGGGTGACCCTGGCATTTTTGTCATTAGCCTGGCACATACACTTGAGAGGGGAATGATCCGTCACAAGACGAAACTTTCTCCCCAACAAATAATAGCGGAGAGACTCGAGTGCCCACTTAATGGTCAGGCACTCTCTCTCCAATATACTATACCTGGTCTCGGCCGGGGTAATTTTGCGGCTGAGAAAGACAATGGGATGCTCCTCCCCGTTGACTTCCTGTGAGAGTACAGCACAGAGATCTACCTCAGAGGCATCCAACTGTACTACAAACTCCTTTTTGAAGTCGGGTGTCACCAAAACTGGAGACCCACATAGGGCTTCAAAGCGGAGAAAGCCTGCTCTGCCTGCTCATTACCGACTTGCGTCCCTTCAAGAGGTCTGTTAAGGGTGCAGCTACTGTAGCAAAGTAGGATATACCTCATATAGTAACCCACCATCCCCAGGAACGACTTCACTTGTCGGGTAGTGACAGGTTGTGGCCATTTCCTTATGGCCTCTACTTTGTTTAAATGGGGTTTGAAAACTCCACACCCAATGACATACCCCAGGTACTTGGTCTCTTCTAACCCAATTGCACATTTTTGGGGGTTAGCAGTTAACCCAGCCTCCCTGAGGGAGTCTACAACAGCCTGCATTTTTGGTAGGTGACTTTCCCAGTATGTACTGTGAATGATGATTTCTTCTAGATAGGCTGAAGCATACCGACGATGTTGCCGGAGCACAATGTCCATTAGCCATTGGAACGTAGCGGGAGCGCCATGTAGACCAAAGGGTAACACCTTGTATTGAAACAAGCCTTCTGGTGTGATGAAGGCTGTTTTCTCTTTGGCAGCCTCTGTCATGGGTACCTGTCAGTACCCTTTTGTGAGGTCCAAAACACAAAAGTACCGGACTTGTCCCAGCTTCTCAATTAGCTCATCAACTCGGGGCATGGGATATGCATTGAACTTGGAAACATCATTCAGTTTCCGGAAATCGTTACAGAAGTGTAGCGTACCGTCTGGTTTGGGTATTAAGACTATCGGACTGGCCCACTCACTTTTCGATTCTTCAATGACATCCAGCTTTAACATTTGTTGTACTTCTTCCGAAATGGCTTGTCGCCACGACTCAGGTACCTGATATGGTTTCAACCGTATTTTTACCTGTGGTTCAGTGACAATGTCATGGTGGATGACAGAAGTACATCCAGGAAGGTCTGAGAACACATCGGTGTTCCTATTGACGAACTCCCTGGCCTCCTGAGTCTGTGCAGAGGAAAGGCTGTCAGCAATCTTTACTGTGATTGCTTCCCTTGAACCAGACTGAGGGACGGGAAACTCCACCCCTAAAAAACCTGGCCGAGGGCTCCACCCCTAACAAACCTGGTCGGGGGCTGTCATCCACTCTAGTCTCCCTATCTCTCCAGGGTTTCAACAAGTTTACATGGTACACTTGCTCTGGCTTCCTCCACCCGGGCTGGTGTACCCTGTACATCACCTCCCCTACTTTTTCGATCACTTCCTAGGGACCCTGCCACCTAGCCAGAAATGTACTGTCGACCGTTGGTACCAGAACCCGATCTCCCGGGTTAAAATTCCGAACCCGAGCCTAGCGATTATAAACTCTGCTCTGGGCTCGCTGGGCTACCTCCATATGTCCATAACACTGTTTCCATCCGTTCCTGCAACTGAGTGACATACTCAACTACACTTGTGTATGGTGTGGGCTGTTCCCTTGTCTCTTTGGCTATGTCTAACAGACCACATGGATGTCTGCCGTACAGCAGTTCAAAGGGCAAGAACCCAGTAGAGGCCTGGGGCACTTCTCGCACTGCGAACATGAGATAGGGCAGCAAAATATCTCAATTCTTTCCATCTCTAGCCACCACCCGCTTTAACATATTTTTTATTAATGTTTGGTTAAACCTTTCTACCAGGCCGTCCGTCTGTGAGTGTACATGGAGGTCTGTAGCTGTTTTACCTGTAGTTACTTACTGAGCTCTTTCATTACTTTTGACATATACTGGGTGCCCTGGTCAGTCAATACCTCTTTGGATAAGCCCACTCGGGAAAACATCTCCATTAGCTCTTTAGCTATGAGTTTGGCCGAGGTATGTCACAGAGGTAGCGCCTCAGGATACCAAGTCGCATAGTCCAAGACTACCAGGATTTGTTGGTGCCCCTAGCGGATTTTGGCAACGGCCCTACCAGATCCCTAGCGATCCGTTCAAACGGGACATCGATAATTGGGAGGGGGACCAGAGGACTACAGTAATGTGGCTGGGGGCTAGTTATTAGGCATGTTGGGCAAGACTCACAATACCTTTCAACCTCTTTATATACACTGGGCCAGTAAAAGCGCTGCAAAATTCGGTCATGCGTCTTCTGCTGGCCCAGGTGCCCCCCAGAACATGTTGATGGGCTAACTCTAACACCAGCCTCCCATATGCTTTAGGCACCACCAATAGTTCCACCCCGAACCTGGTTTACCCGTTACAGCATCCCTTGGTGGACCACAAAACAGGGGTATGCAGTCTCGGCTCCCGGTTGTTGTGGTGCACCTTCTACAATTATTACATTTTCCCAGACCCGAGAGAGTGCTGTGCTGTACCAAAATTTTCTCCAGAAACATTGAGGTCTGCCAACTCTGGCCCTGACGGCAGTTCCTCCACATCTCCTACCTTAACGCTCAGTGGGGACGACACCTCCTCTTCCACCATAGTGGTGGTCACCCCCACTGCTGGTGCTTTTCACTCGGGTTCCCAGGGTTCCAGTGATCACCCCGGAATAGGGCTAGTCTACTGGGGATAACCCTGCCTTGTGGGTCTGGGGAATTCTTGTCTGGAGCCACATAGACATGAACCCTGGATAGTCTCTCCAAATTATGAGCTCATATGGTAGCTTTGTGGCAACGGCCACCTCATGAGCCCACCTGCCGGCCACTTAAGACAAAGTCACTAGGGTGGTGGGATAGTCCTTTAAAGGGGTACTCCGGTGAAAACCTTTTTTCTTTTAAATCAACTGGTGGCAGAAAGTTAAACATATTTCTAAATTACTTCTATTAAAAAATCTTAATCCTTCCTGTACTTATTAGCTGCTGAATACTACAGAGGAAATTCTTTTCTTTTTGGAATGCTCTCTGATGACATCACGAGCACAGTTCTCTCTGCTGACGTTATTATAATAACAATAACGCTTTATTTATTGTTGTCCTTAGTGGGATTTGAACCCAAGTCCCCAGCACTGCAAGGCAGCAGTGCTAACCACTGAGCCACCATGCTGCCCTTAGCATACATCTGCTATGCATCTGCTATGCATGGTTGCTAAAATGGACAGAGATGTCAGCAGAGAGCACTGTGCTCGTGATGTCATCAGTGTTCCAAAAAGAAAGGAATTTCCTCTGTAGCATTCAGCAGCTTATAAGTACTGGAAGTACTTACAAATATGTTTAACTTTCTGCCACCAGTTGATTTAAAAGAAAAAAGGTTTTCACCTGAGTACCCCTTTAAGTCCCCGTGAATACACAGGACCCCAGCTTTCCAACAGGAGTCCAACAGTGCTACCCCCACAGTATCTCCCACCTTCACCTGACAGAGGTGACCATAGTCCATAGTTGCGGGGATACCCATGGCACACAGTCTTTGAGCATACATGGAGAGGCAGTGTTCAAAGTTAATGTCCATGGGTTCTGCCTGGTGGGGACAATTGGCCCTGACATGTCCTGGCTCCTGACACCCCCAACACAGCAACGGGACGGGGTCTTTATGGAACACCTCCTGGGGAACTTTAGGGCTTACCAACCGCCTGGTCAAGGGAGGGAACCCCCTGGGTTTAACAGCCCCCCTCTTGTAGTTTCCTGGTGGCCTCGTACCGTTCCACCAGGTCTAGTATCCCAGTGCATTGCTAGGGGACGCCTGGCCAACTCAGCTCTGGAGGGAGTAGGGCAGAGCCCTCCAGAACATATCGACCAGGAGACGGTCCAGCATGGCAGTGGGACTCAACACCTCCGGCTGCAGCCATTTTTGTAGGCGTTGCAACAGGTTGTAGTATTGCTTAGTTTAGCCAGCTTATACTCACACTGGCGTACCCGCTGGGCCCGGACCCACACATTTACCCCAGTCTGGCCAGAATCTCATCCTTGACAATGTCATAGTCGGCAGCAAAGTACGCCTGCTGGGATCCAGACGACAGGAACGGAGTGATGAACTCAGCCCACTGATCCCGGGGTAACTTCTCCCTCATGGCCACTTTTTCAAAGACCGGTAGGAAGGTCTTGAGGGGATCATCTTGGGCATCGCCATCCAAACTGCTTTCCGGGCGTCAGGGGTGGCCTGTGTCGTCACTGCGGTTTGTAGTGCCATTATATGCTGCAACTGTAGCTGTTTAGTCTCCTGCTGATGCTTGTAGGACTCCTTTCTGTTGCTTGGTGGACTCCTGCTGGAGCTTGTTGGTCTCCCGCTGTTGCAAGTTGGCCTCCATGAGCGATTTTATAACGGCCTCCATTTTGGCAATACTGCGGTCACTGAAACACTGCTTTGCCTTGACTCACTGGAGAAAACACTCCCGCCGTACTGACAGTCACTTGTCGGCAGGATCGTTGCCCCTAGCAACAACTCCGAGGGGTTATACCAGGCTTGGTTCTTACCAACAGCGTGCTGCAACTCAATCGCTAACCTCACAGCATTGCCCGCATCCTCCACCAAATCAAAGTTCAGTGTTTTATTCACACTTGGCAAACGGCAAACAGTCTGTAAATGCAGAGCAAAGGAAAAAGCAACAAAAGTCCACCTGTATTCCTTAGGTGTTTGTTCACACCTGAGACCACGCATCAAGCAAGTCTTTTTCAAGCCTCCAGGCAGTCTCAGGGAAGATCTTTACACTCAGCTCTCTCTGGCAGTGTGAGCTGCAACTAGCAAATCCCCCCCCCCCCCCAGCTGGTGAAGCAAGCTGCCTTGAAGACCATTCCCAGTAAGAGCCATCTCAGATTAGCTTTGCAGCTATACTACAGCTGCAATGTCAGTCTGCAACATGCAGCGCGGACACTGGAAAAATTACCAGCTCTCATTTCACCGAGGCCAGGAACCTCGGTGACACATATCGACTGTCCACTATTATCCCTTTCACTTTCTCACAAACCACACCGTTCTCTCTATGATCATAGAGATGAGTGCAGGGAGGGGATAGAGAGGACTGTACAGATGTAACGGTATGACCACACAGTTCTCTCTATGATCATAGAGATGAGTGCAGGGAGGGGATAGAGAGGACTATACAAATGTAACTGTATGACCACACAGTTCTCTCTATGATCATAGAGATGAGTGCAGGGAGGGGATACAGAGGATGGTACAGATGTAACTGTATGACCACACAGTTCTCTCTATGATCATAGAGATGAGTGCAGGGAGGGGATAGAGAGGACTGTACAAATGTAACTGTATGACCACACAGTTCTCTCTATGATCATAGAGATGAGTGCAGGAAGGGGATGGAGAGGACTGTACAGATGTAACGGTATGACCACACAGTTCTCTCTATGATCATAGAGATGAGTGCAGGGAGGGGATAGAGAGGACTATACAAATGTAACTGTATGACCACACAGTTCTCTCTATGATCATAGAGATGAGTGCAGGGAGGGGATAGAGAGGACTATACAAATGTAACTGAATGACCACACAGTTCTCTCTATGATCATAGAGATGAGTGCAGGAAGGGGATAGAGAGGACTGTGCAGCTGTAACTATATGACCACACAGTTCTCTCTATGGTCATAGAGATGAGTGCAGGGAGGGGATAGAGAGGACTATACAGATGTTACTGTATGACCACACAGTTCTCTCTATGATCATAGAGATGAGTGCAGGGAGGGGATAGAGAGGACTGTACAGATGTAACTGTATGACCACACAGTTCTCTCTATAATCATAGAGATGAGTGCAGGGAGGGGATAGAGAGGACTGTACAGATGTAACTGTATGACCACACAGTTCTCTCTATGATCATAGAGATGAGTGCAGGGAGGGGATAGAGAGGACTGTGCAGCTGTAACTGTATTACCACACAGTCCTTTCTATGACCATAGAGATGAGTGCAGGAAGGGGATGGAGAGGACTGTACAGATGTAACTGTATGACCACACAGTTCTCTCTATGATTATATAGATGAGTGCAGGGAGGGGATAGAGAGGACTGTGCAGCTGTAACTGTATGACCACACAGTTCTCTCTATGATCATAGAGATGAGTGCAGGAAGGGGATAGAGAGGACTGTGCAGCTGTAACTGTATGACCACACAGTTCTCTCTATGATCATAGAGATGAGTGCAGGAAGGGGATAGAGAGGACTGTACAGATGTAACTATATGGCCACACAGTTCTCTCTATGATCATAGAGATGAGTGCAGGGAGGGGATAGAGAGGACTGTACAGATGTAACTGTATGACCACACAGTTCTCTCTATGATCATAGAGATGAGTGCAGGGAGGGGATAGAGAGGATTGTGCAGCTGTAACTGTATGACCACACAGCTCTCTCTATGATCATAGAGATGAGTGCAGGGAGGGGATAGAGAGGACTGTGCAGCTGTAACTGTATTACCACACAGTCCTTTCTATGACCATAGAGATGAGTGCAGGAAGGGGATGGAGAGGACTGTACAGATGTAACTGTATGACCACACAGTTCTCTCTATGATTATATAGATGAGTGCAGGGAGGGGATAGAGAGGACTGTGCAGCTGTAACTGTATGACCACACAGTTCTCTCTATGATCATAGAGATGAGTGCAGGAAGGGGATAGAGAGGACTGTGCAGCTGTAACTGTATGACCACACAGTTCTCTCTATGATCATAGAGATGAGTGCAGGAAGGGGATAGAGAGGACTGTACAGATGTAACTATATGGCCACACAGTTCTCTCTATGATCATAGTGATGAGTGCAAGGAGGGGATAGAGAGGACTGTACAGATGTAACTATATCCCAGATATACTGATAACAGATGCAAATGCATTATGTGAACAGTGTGTTAGATTCCATTTATGTAAATTAACTTGTACAATCTCTGATTGCTATCAGTAAATGGAAGTATTTTCATATTCCGTCATTTGTTGCAATGTACAGTCTGACTGTCCCTGTGCAAATATTGATGGCTGTCTAAGCTAGATACAAATGTTGAAAAACCCCAGATATGGAAAGGATTATGGGTAACTTATCACAGCTGTACAGTGTGGTATCTTTGTGTGCAGCTCTCCTGGTGGCTCATGGGTCATCAGTGCGCTCCCCGGGAGTGCTGTCACTTTTTATAGTTATACACCATTTATTACATGCAGATTTTGTACCAGCTGACCCTACAGCAGACGTCTCCTGTCATCTGCGTATTCTAGTTTAGATGCAGATTGCTCTCTCTCTGTTATCTGATCCCCCTCTCTCTGTGATCTGATCACCCTCTCTCTGTGATCCCCCCCCATCTCTGTGATCTGATCCTCCCCATCTCTGTGATCTGATCCCTCTTTCTGTGATCTGATCCCCGCTCATCTCTGTGTTTTAATCCCCCCCATCTCTGTGATCTGATCCCCCCATCTCTGTGATCTGATCCCCCTCTCTGTGATCTGATCCCCCCATCTCTGTGATCTGATCCCCCTCTCTCTGTGATCTGATCCCCACCATCTCTGTGATCTGATCCCCACCATCTCTGTGATCTGATCCCCCCCCCATCTCTGTGATCTGATCCCCCCCCATTTCTGTGATCTGATCCCCCCCCAATCTCTGTGATCTGATCTCCCCATCTCAGTGATCTGATCCCCACCATGTCTGTGATCTGATCCCCGCCCATCTCTGTGATCTGATTTCCTCATCTCTGTGATCTGACCCCCCCATCTCTGTGATCAGATCCCCCCCATCTCTGTGATCTGATCCCCACCATCTCTGTGATCTGATCCCCCCCATCTCAGTGATCTGATCCCCCCCATCTCAGTGATCTGATCCCCCCCATCTCTGTGATCTGATCCCCCTCTCTCTGTTATCTGATCCCCCTCTCTCTGTTATCTGATCCCCCTCTCTCTGTGATCTGATCACCCTCTCTCTGTGATCCCCCCCATCTCTGTGATCTGATCCTCCCCATCTCTGTGATCTGATCCCTCTTTCTGTGATCTGATCCCCCCCATCTCTGTGATCTGATCCCCCCCCATTTCTGTGATCTGATCCCCCCCCAATCTCTGTGATCTGATCTCCCCATCTCAGTGATCTGATCCCCACCATGTCTGTGATCTGATCCCCGCCCATCTCTGTGATCTGATTTCCTCATCTCTGTGATCTGACCCCCCCATCTCTGTGATCAGATCCCCCCCATCTCTGTGATCTGATCCCCACCATCTCTGTGATCTGATCCCCCCCATCTCAGTGATCTGATCCCCCCCATCTCAGTGATCTGATCCCCCCCATCTCTGTGATCTGATCCCCCTCTCTCTGTTATCTGATCCCCCTCTCTCTGTTATCTGATCCCCCTCTCTCTGTGATCTGATCACCCTCTCTCTGTGATCCCCCCCATCTCTGTGATCTGATCCTCCCCATCTCTGTGATCTGATCCCTCTTTCTGTGATCTGATCCCCGCCCATCTCTGTGTTTTAATCCCCCCATCTCTGTGATCTGATCCCCCCCATCTCTGTGATCTGATCCCCCTCTCTGTGATCTGATCCCCACCATCTCTGTAATCTGATCCCCACCATCTCTGTGATCTGATCCCCACCATCTCTGTGATCTGATCCCCACCATCTCTGTGATCTGATCCCCCCCATCTCTGTGATCTGATCCCCCCCCATCTCTGTGATCTGATCCCCCCATCTTAGTGATCTGATCCCCACCATGTCTGTGATCTGATCCCCGCCCATCTCTGTGATCTGATTTCCTCATCTCTGTGATCTCACTTCCCTGTCTCTGTGATCTGACTTCCTCGTCTCTGCGATCTGATCCCTCCTCTATCTGTGATCTGCTCTCCCCCCTCCATCTCTGGGATCTGATCTCCCCCCTCCATCTCTGGGATCTGATCTCCCCCCCCCCCCCCCCATCTCTGGGAACTGATCTCCTCATCCCCCCCCCCATCGCTGAGATTACTCATCAGTAAATACATTTTTACAGAATAGAGAGGAATGCAGAAATTGGGCAGGGTGTTGGCCAGTGGCCGATGGGTGCGGCTCCCTCCTCTTTGAGTTCTGTTTCCCTGACGCTCACACTCTCAACTCCACAGCAGAAGCAGCAGCAGCACCTGGGCCCCTCCACTCGGCTCACCATGGTGAGTGCACACTTCCCCGCTCACACTACCCTCACTGCAGAAGTTTTAGGAAGTTCAGTTATTTCATAAGAATCAGCCGTGTGCCCATAATACAGCCGGTCACATGAGGAGATTGTTCCTGTGCTTTTAAGTGCTTAGGGCATGCTGGGCCTTCTAGTCCCTCTGGTTGATTATGCACTCTTACATACTCTGTATTGCAGTCATATCAGGCGAGCGCTGAAGCTTGGGGGGGCGGTGGAGGGACAAAGAAATGTAATCATGCAAGTGAGGACATCTGTATCCTGGGGTTATACAGCAGGCTAAACAGCTGCTGCAAAACTACAACTCCCAGCATGCCCTGACAGTCACGTGGTGTCACTGTACTCACACTATAGGGCAGTGTGATCTCATTATACAGCCTCATTATACAGTGTGATCTCATTATGTGGCCCTCCAGATGTTACAAAACTACAACTCCCAGCATACCCGGACTGCCGTTGGCACCTATGGATCTTGTGCAGTGTGATGACATCATTACTGTAGTGTACAGGCATCCTGTGCAGTGTGAGGACATCCTTATTGTAGTGTACAAGGATCCTGTGCAGTGTGATGACATCCTTATTGTAGTGTACAAGGATCCTGTGCAGTGTGATGACATCCTTATTGTAGTGTACAGGGATCCTGTGCAGTGTGATGACATCCTTATTGTAGTGTACAAGGATCCTGTGCAGTGTGATGACATCCTTATTGTAGTGTACAGGGATCCTGTGCATTGTGATGACATCCTTATTGTAGTGTACAAGGATCCTGTGCAGTGTGATGACATCCTTATGGTAGTGTATAGGGATCCTGTGCAGTGTGATGACATCATTATTGTAGTGTACAAGGATCCTGTGCAGTGTGAGGACATCCTTATTGTAGTGTATAGGGATCCTGTGCAGTGTGATGACATCCTTATTGTAGTGTACAAGGATCCTGTGCATTGTGATGACATCATTATTGTAGTGTACAAGGATCCTGTGCATTGTGATGACATCCTTATTGTAGTGTACAAGGATCCTGTGCAGTGTGATGACATCCTTATGGTAGTGTATAGGGATCCTGTGCAGTGTGATGACATCATTATTGTAGTGTACAAGGATCCTGTGCAGTGTGAGGACATCCTTATTGTAGTGTATAGGGATCCTGTGCAGTGTGATGACATCCTTATTGTAGTGTACAAGGATCCTGTGCAGTGTGATGACATCCTTATTGTAGTGTACAAGGATCCTGTGCAGTGTGATGACATCCTTATTGTAGTGTACAGGGATCCAGTGCAGTGTGATGACATCCTTATTGTAGTGTACAAGGATCCTGTGCAGTGTGATGACATCCTTATTGTAGTGTACAGGGATCCTGTGCAGTGTGATGACATCATTATTGTAGTGTACAAGGATCCTGTGCATTGTGATGACATCCTTATTGTAGTGTACAAGGATCCTGTGCAGTGTGATGACATCCTTATGGTAGTGTATAGGGATCCTGTGCAGTGTGATGACATCATTATTGTAGTGTACAAGGATCCTGTGCAGTGTGAGGACATCCTTATTGTAGTGTATAGGGATCCTGTGCAGTGTGATGACATCCTTATTGTAGTGTACAAGGATCCTGTGCATTGTGATGACATCCTTATTGTAGTGTATAGGGATCCTGTGCAGTGTGATGACATCATTATTGTAGTGTACAAGGATCCTGTGCAGTGTGATGACATCATTATTGTAGTGTACAAGGATCCTGTGCAGTGTGATGACATCCTTATTGTAGTGTACAGGGATCCTGTGCAGTGTGATGACGTCCTTATTGTAGTGTATAGGGATCCTGTGCAGTGTGATGACATCCTTATTGTAGTGTATAGGGATCCTGTGCAGTGTGATGACATCCTTATTGTAGTGTAAAGGGATCCTGTGCAGTGTGATGACATCCTTATTGTAGTGTACAAGGATCCTGTGCAGTGTGATGACATCCTTATTGTAGTGTACAAGGATCCTGTGCAGTGTGATGACATCCTTATTGTAGTGTATAGGGATCCTGTGCAGTGTGATGACATCATTATTGTAGTGTATAGGGATCCTGTGCAGTGTGATGACATCCTTATTGTAGTGTATAGGGATCCTGTGCAGTGTGATGACATCCTTATTGTAGTGTACAAGGATCCTGTGCAGTGTGATGACATCCTTATTGTAGTGTATAGGGATCCTGTGCAGTGTGATGACATCATTATTGTAGTGTACAGGGATCCTGTGCAGTGTGATTACATAATTATTGTAGTGTACAGGGATCATGTGCAGTGTGATGACATCCTTATTGTAGTGTACAGGGATCCTGTGCAGTGTGATGATATCCTTATTGTAGTGTACAGGGATCCTGTGCAGTGTGATGACATCATTATTGTAGTGTACAGGGATCCTGTGCAGTGTGATGACATCCTTATTGTAGTGTACAGGGATCCTGTGCAGTGTGATGACATCCTTATTGTAGTGTACAGGGATCCTGTGCAGTGTGATGACATCCTTATTGTTGTGTACAGGGATCCAGTGCAGTGTGATGACATCCTTATTGTTGTGTACAGGGATCCTGTGCAGTGTGATGACATCCTTATTATAGTGTACAGGGATCCTGTGCAGGATGTGAGGTCAGCACCCTCAGATATCATCCTTTATCACAGCCGCTCTTATCTATCAGTGGGAACAGTGTCTGGGAGCGGTCTGGCCTACAATGGCCACTACTGATTATAATACTGTAGGGTCTGACCTATAATGGTCACTACTGACTATAATACTGGAGGGGTCTGATCTATAATGGTCACTACTGACTATAATACTGGAGGGTCTGATCTATAATGGTCTCTACTGACTATAATACTGTAGGGTCTGATCTATAATGGTCACTACTGACTAGAACACTGGAGGGTCTGATCTATAATGGTCTCTACTGACTATTATACTGGAGGGTCTGATCTATAATGGTCACTACTGACTATAATACTGTAGGGTCTGATCTATAATGGTCACTACTGACTATAATACTGGAGGGTCTGATCTATAATGGTCACTACTGACTATAATACTGGAGGGTCTGACCTATAATGGTTACTACTGACTATAATACTGGAGGGTCTGATCTATAATGGTCTCTACTGACTATAATACTGTAGGGTCTGATCTATAATGGTCACTACTAACTATAAAACTGGAGGGGTCTGATCTATAATGGTCACTACTGACTATAATACTGGAGGGGTCTGATCTATAATGGTCACTACTGACTATAATACTGGAGGGGTCTGATCTATAATGGTCACTACTGACTATAATACTGGAGGGTCTGATCTATAATGGTCACTACTGACAATAATACTGGAGGGTCTGATCTATAATGGTCACTACTGACAATAATACTGGAGGGTCTGGTCTATAATGGTCACTACTGACTATAATACTGTAAGGTCTGATCTATAATGGTCACTACTGACTATAATACTGGAGGGTCTGATCTATAATGGTCACTTCTGACTGTAATACTGGAGGGTCTGATCTATAATGGTCACTACTGACTGTAATACTGGAGGGGTCTGATCTATAATGGTCACTACTGACTGTAATACTGGAGGGTCTGACCTATAATGGTCACTACTGACTATAATACTGCAGGGGTCTGATCTATAATGGTCACTACTGACAATAATACTGGAGGGGTCTGACCTATAATGGTCACTACTGACTATAATACTGGAGGGGTCTGACCTATAATGGTCACTACTGACTATAATACTGGAGGGTCTGGTCTATAATGGTCACTACTGACTATAATACTGGAGGGTCTGGTCTATAATGGTCACTACTGACAATAATACTGGAGGGTCTGATCTATAATGGTCACTACTGACAATAATACTGGAGGGGTCTGACCTATAATGGTCACTACTGACTATAATACTGGAGGGGTCTGATCTATAATGGTCACTACTGACTATAATACTGGAGGGTCTGATCTATAATGGTCACTTCTGACTGTAATACTGGAGGGGTCTGATCTATAATGGTCACTACTGACAATAATACTGGAGGGTCTGATCTATAATGGTCACTACTGACTATAATACTGGAGGGGTCTGATCTATAATGGTCACTACTGACTATTATACTGGAGGGGTCAGGAGACAATAAAACTGGTAAAATGTTCTGGGTGATTAGACTAGAATACAATCTATTGTCCCCTGTTATCAGCTGCTTCAGGTCAGGTCTTTTGATGGGGTTCTGGCCCTTTAATGTGGAAGCACGCTGTATTCTGGGGAATGATCTTCCTCTGACGTTTCCTTTTTGATCCTAAATAGAAACATTTACTCTGAGTCATCAAGAGTTTCCTGTGACTAATCCCCTGTGACCGATCATCACTAGGATGTCACCAGTCAGGTCACTAACTGATCACTGGAGCTGCAGCTGATCCCTAACATGGCTGACAGCAGTGGCCTACAGGGTCCCCACCCCAGTGTAACTCCGAGGTATGAGCCTCAGTTGACACGTTGGGCCAACGCTTGTTTGGCTGATCACGATCTGATTCCCCTCCGGGTAGCATGCCTGTGTACAGCCAAGATGTATATAAAGTGCACCTAAAACACTCCATCTACACGCTCATGGATGTGTAGGTCTGGTGGAATCTGTCTCACTATGGTGGGCCGGAGAAGCCTATCCAGTATCGGAACAAGATCCGCCATGATGATTGTTCTTAGGAGACTTTGTCCTCTAGGAATTCAGGTTGTAATGTACACCTAGAAACATCCAGAAGTTTACATTGTCCTGAGCTCCCAATGGACAGGCTTATAGAAGGTGTACATCACACCCTGAGCTCCTGGAGTGTAGGCTTATAGAAGGTGTACATCACACCCTGAGCTCCTGGAGCGTAGGCTTATAGAAGGTGTACATCACACCCTGACATACTGGAGCATAGGCTTATAGAAGGTGTACATCACACCCTGAGCTCCTGGAGTGTAGGCTTATAGAAGGTGTACATCACACCCTGAGCTCCTGGAGTGTAGGCTTATAGAAGGTGTACATCACACCCTGAGCTCCTGGAGTGTAGGCTTATAGAAGGTGTACATCACACCCTGAGCTCCTGGAGTGTAGGCTTATAGAAGGTGTACATCACACCCTGAGCTCCTGGAGCGTAGGATTATAGAAGGTGTACATCACACCCTGAGCTTCTGGAGCGTAGGATTATAGAAGGTGTACATCACACCCTGAGCTCCCAATGGACAGGCTTATAGAAGGTGTACATCACACCCTGAGCTCCTGGAGCGTAGGATTATAGAAGGTGTACATCACACCCTGAGCTCCTGGAGCGTAGGCTTATAGAAGGTGTACATCACACCCTGAGCTCCTGGAGCGTAGGATTATAGAAGGTGTACATCACACCCTGAGCTCCTGGAGTGTAGGCTTATAGAAGGTGTACATCACACCCTGAGCTCCTGGAGTGTAGGCTTATAGAAGGTGTACATCACACCCTGAGCTCCTGGAGCGTAGGCTTATAGACGATGTACATCACAACCCGAGCTCCTGGAGTGTAGGCTTATAGGTGTACATCACAACCCAAGCTCCTGGAGCGTAGGCTTATAGAAGGTGTATATCACAACCCGAGCTCCTGGAGTGTAGGCTTATAGAAGGTGTACATCACACCCTGAGCTCCTGGAGCGTAGGCTTATAGAAGGTGTACATCACAACCTGAGCTCCTGGAGCATAGGCTTATAGAAGGAGTACATCACACCCTGAGCTCCTGGAGCGTAGGCTTATAGAAGATGTACATCACACCCTGAGCTCCTGGAGCGTAGGCTTATAGAAGGAGTACATCACACCCTGAGCTCCTGGAGCGCAGGCTTATAGAAGGTGTACATCACAACCTGAGCTCCTGGAGCGTAGGCTTATAGAAGATGTACATCACAACCCGAGCTCCTGGAGCGTAGGCTTATAGAAGGTGTACATCACACCCTGAGCTCCTGGAGCGTAGGCTTATAGAAGGTGTACATCACACCCTGAGCTCCTGGAGCGTAGGCTTATAAGAGGTGTACATCACACCCTGAGCTCCTGGAGCGTAGGCTTATAGGTGTACATCACAACCTGAGCTCCTGGAGCGTAGGCTTATAGAAGGTGTACATCACACCCTGAGCTCCTGGAGCGTAGGCTTATAGAAGGTGTACATCACACCCTGAGCTCCTGGAGCGCAGGCTTATAGAAGGTGTACATCACAACCTGAGCTCCTGGAGCATAGGCTTATAGAAGATGTACATCACAACCCGAGCTCCTGGAGCGTAGGCTTATAGAAGGTGTACATCACAACCCGAGCTCCTGGAGTGTAGGCTTATAGAATGTGTACATCACACCCTGAGATCCTGGAGCGCAGGCTTATAGAAGGTGTACATCACACCCTGAGCTCCTGGAGCGTAGGCTTATAGAAGGTGTACATCACACCCTGAGCTCCTGGAGCGTAGGCTTATAGGAGGTGTACATCACACCCTGAGCTCCTGGAGCGTAGGCTTATAGGTATACATCACAACCTGAGCTCCTGGAGCGTAGGCTTATAGAAGGTGTACATCACACCCTGAGCTCCTGGAGCGCAGGCTTATAGAAGGTGTACATCACAACCTGAGCTCCTGGAGCGTAGGCTTATAGAAGATGTACATCACAACCTGAGCTCCTGGAGCGTAGACTTATAGAAGGTGTACATCACAACCCGAGCTCCTGGAGTGTAGGCTTATAGGTGTACATCACAACCCGAGCTCCTGGAGCGTAGGATTATAGAATGTGTACATCACCACCTGAGATCCTGGAGCGTAGGCTTATAGAAGGTGTACATCACACCCTGAGCTCCTGGAGTGTAGGCTTATAGGTGTACATCACACCCTGAGCTCCTGGAGCGTAGGCTTATAGAAGGTGTACATCACACCCTAAGCTCCTGGAGCGTAGGCTTATAGAAGATGTACATCACAACCTGAGCTCCTGGAGCGTAGGCTTATAGAAGATGTACATCACACCCTGAGCTCCTGGAGCGTAGGGTTATAGAAGGTGTACATCACAACCTGAGCTCCTGGAGCGTAGGCTTATAGAAGATGTACATCACAACCCGAGCTCCTGGAGTGTTGGCTTATAGGTGTACATCACAACCCGAGCTCCTGGAGCGTAGGATTATAGAATGTGTACATCACAACCTGAGATCCTGGAGCGTAGGATTATAGAATGTGTACATCACAACCTGAGATCCTGGAGCGTAGGATTATAGAATGTGTACATCACACCCTGAGCTCCTGGAGCGTAGGATTATAGAAGGTGTACATCACACCCTGAGCTCCGGGAGCGTAGGATTATAGAATGTGTACATCACACCCTGAGCTCCTGGAGCGTAGGCTTATAGAAGGTGTACATCACACCCTGACATACTGGAGCATAGGCTTATAGAAGGTGTATTTCACAACAAAAAATCCTGGAGGGCAGGTATGTCATAATCTGAGCTCCTGGAGAGCAGGTTTATGCCCTGGGAGAACATTTGCAGGGTTAATGCCCTGGGAGAACATTTGCAGGGTTAATGCCCTGGGAGAACATTTGCAGGGTTAATGCCCTTGGAGAACATTTGCCGGGTTTATGCCCTGGGAGAACATTTGCCGGGTTTATGCCCTGGGAGAACATTTGCCGGGTTTATGCCCTGGGAGAACATTTGCCGGGTTTATGCCCTGGGAGAACATTTGCCGGGTTTATGCCCTGGGAGAACATTTGCCGGGTTTATGCCCTGGGAGAACATTTGCCGGGTTTATGCCCTGGGAGAACATTTGCCGGGTTTATGCCCTGGGAGAACATTTGCCGGGTTTATGCCCTGGGAGAACATTTGCCGGGTTTATGCCCTGGGAGAACATTTGCCGGGTTTATGCCCTGGGAGAACATTTGCCGGGTTTATGCCCTGGGAGAACATTTGCCGGGTTTATGCCCTGGGAGAACATTTGCCGGGTTTATGCCCTGGGAGAACATTTGCCGGGTTTATGCCCTGGGAGAACATTTGCCGGGTTTATGCCCTGGGAGAACATTTGCCGGGTTTATGCCCATGGAGAACATTTGCCGGGTTTATGCCCTGGGAGAACATTTGCCGGGTTTATGCCCTGGGAGAACATTTGCCGGGTTTATGCCCTAGGAGAACATTTGCCGGGTTTATGCCCTAGGAGAACATTTGCCGGGTTTATACCCTGGGAGAACATTTGCCGGGTTTATACCCTGGGAGAACATATGTCACTATGCAGGTGCATGCACTATTTCTTCCGTTCTTTTTCCTATTAATAACGGGCTATGACGGGTTAAAACGGATAATGTAAAAATACCATAGACTATAATGGGATTTTGTAACGCCCATATGGGATTCTTTAACGCTCATTTATCGGCCGATTTTAATGGTTTTCCGGACGGAACATTAAAACGGGTCGTTAAAACGGATGAATTAATAGTGTAAGAGAAGACTTAGAGACACAACCTTACTGCAATGTCTCATGAGTCTGTCCGTTATGGAAGCCTTATCCACCTGGATTATTGTTATAGGATACGTTCACACGTGCGGATTTACAGCGTAGTTTACGCTGCAGATCTGCAGCTGAAGGACCTCTGTATGGTGCCCTTAAATGTGCCTCCTTGGGGCGGAAATACGCCGCTCCGAGCAAACACACTGCGATGTGCGAGTCGCCGCGCATTCGCGGTGTACTCGCACACAACGCGGCCGCTTCCCCTACTCAATGAGCTAGGCCGAGAGCTGCTGTGATGTGCGAGCATGCGTGCGGCGACTCGCACATCGCAGTGTGTCTGCTCGTAGCGGCATATTGCCGCTCCAAGCAGGCACATGAAAAGACAGCATATAGGAGGTCCTTCAGCGGCGGATCCGCAGCGAAATACGCTGCGAAAATCTGCATTTATGAACGTACCCATAAGGAGACTTTGTTCATGACCGTGGACTCTCTTTGTGGCTGGGAGAGTGTCTGAGCGTCCCCGGTAGTCCTGACATTTTTGTGAGTCATGGCCCATCACTATGGGAGACAGGGGTGTAACCCAGGCCCTATAAAACCTACACAATAATTAGGCAGATCACCTATTCTGTGTGTATGTGGAGTCTCTATAGACCAGCAGCACCTGAAGGAGAAATGTTCATCAAAAGAATGAGCTGGCTGGACAGCCGGAAAGGGTCCCCTTCTTAGATAGAATAGGGCCATGGTATAGATGTAAATAAATGTACAGAAAGCTGGTGTGCACAATCCTGAAGCCTGAGGGGCCCAAAGTTCTCTTCTGCAAGATAAGAGACCCTCCATCTATGACTGACACTAGGTATTGTCCACTTTGGTAGACTTGTCCACTATTTCCTCCAGCTGAACAGTTAACACTGCAGCGATAAAGTACGCCATGCCATAGGGGGGGTGAGATACGACATGCCATTATTACCTCCATATGTCATAAAAAGCGGTAGGATAGAGTGCCATCTCATATGCTAAGGGGCCAATTCTCCACATAGCCTGTATATTGGATCTGATCAAACACCCAGACAGACAAGTGATGGAGCCAGGGATGGTGATCTTCACAGGGCAATAAAAATCCAAATCTGTTCAATTTTTTTAGGCACAAATGAGACAGAGTCCTCCAACTGAGATGGAACGTTCCATGGAGAAGATCGTCACCATCTTCCAAAGATACGCTGGTAAAGAGGGGAGCCAGGCCTCCATGAACTTCAAGGAGTTTGAGAACTTCATGAACACTGAGCTGGGCTCCTTCACCAAAGTGAGTGCCCGCTGACTCCAGTCCATAAGATTGTGTTAACTCCTCTTCAGTGTAAATGGGCTCCAGAAGTATGGTTACAGCTTCCAAAAGGTGTATGTCATCTAGCGTCTTTAGGGCAGGTGTATACCCGCAGAACATTTATCACCATTCAGATGTAGAGACACGACCTAACTGCATTGGCCAGCGGGGCAGGAGCTGCAGTTGTGATATGGACCTCACAATCTGGGCCCCTGGTGGGTCTACTGCAGCTGGTTCACACCACCACAGATCATTTTATGTGATGCCGGATGTTCTGATGGGGCAGTTTCAGTGACAGCAGGTTGGGTGCATAATGAATTGGGACTTGGTTGACCATAAAGCAGCACATCTCTCTGTCATATAGGGCAAAATAATTTAGGCTGTCCCTGCTCCAATATAATAACAGCCCATCTCACGGTCACATCGGCAGCACACAATCATGAAGGAGCCATTATGGGCCCGCCCCTTACTCTTGGCATGTGTGGAGATGGTACTGGAGTTTCTCTTATAGCATGTTGTCAGTGCCCTGGGCTATGAAGGCCTCAATTCTGGTCCATAATGTTATTGCCTCATACCCATGCCTATAATAGTTTCTTGAGCTATGAGGGTCTCCTGGCTTTTTGTCTGCTAACCATGTCCTGAGCTATGAGTGTCTCCTGGGTTCTTGCCTGATGTCCATGTCCTGAGCCTAGAGGGTGTCCTCGGTTCTTGCACGATATCCATGTCCTGAGCTATGAGGGTCTCCTGGGTTCTTACCTGATGTCCATGTCCTGAGCTATGAGGGTCTCCTGAGTCTTGCCTGATGTCCATGTCCTGAGCTATGAGTGTCTCCTGATTCTTGCCTGATGACCATGTCCTGAGCCTAGAGGATGTCCTGGGCTCTTGCCTGATGTCCATGTCATGAGCTTTGAGGGTCTACTGGGTACTTGCCCGATGTCCATGTTCTGAGCCTAGAGGGTCTCCTTGGTTCTTGCCTTATGTTCCTGGCTTTTACTGTCTTATCTTGGGGTATGAGGATCTCTGCTTTATAAAACACCTCCAGAAATAATGTCTCTTTCCTACTCCACCAGAACCAGAGGGACCCCTCCATCCTGCAGAGGATGATGAACTCTGTGGACGGCGGGGTTGATGGAAAGAAAAACCAGGAGCTGGATTTCCAGGAGTTCCTCAACCTCATCGGGGGGATCATGGTGGCTGGTCATGACGCACTGTCCAAGCTCCCTGAATCCAAGAAGGTACAGCCCGTTGTGTCTGTGGATCTGTATTTGTACAATGAGTCACCTGCTGTCTAAATATTAACCTATTGTCTGAGATCGGAAATCAACATCCGGACTGAGCCATAGAGAGGATTTCAAGCTACACCCATCCTAAATGTGAGCAGGACCTGAGTGACCCATGGTGGGGCCCCTCTTATGAGACCATGTTCAGATCACTGGTTCCTCTGTTGAGAAGTCCAACCACTGCTTTATACTAAAGTCCAGAAACAACACCACACCTGTCCAGCCCAACTTTACTGAAGTAAATGAGGTTGAGCTGCAATACAATATTCAACCTGTGGACAGGTGTGGTGCTGTTTTCTTGAAGACACCTGGATTTATTATCCTGTCGCTATAAATGGCCTCATCTTCTATGTAGTGATCACAGTATGACTGGGGCGGCCATGATGAAGGCCACACTTCAGTTGTTCACGTATTTCCCGATTTTTCTTCCCAGAATCCCGTCCCCACCACAAAGCCCACGGAAATGGAATCTGCCATGGAAAGCATCATCCGCATCTTCCAACACTACGCCGGCAAGAAAGGCGACAAGAACCAGATGAACTACACAGAGTTCGAAGCCTTCATGAAAACGGAGCTGAAGTCCTTCACCAATGTAAGTGGAGGGGGCTGACCCTGCGGGAGGTCAGAGATACATAAGGGAAGAAGCATAATCCCCAGCAGCACTGAGTATTTTAGAAGAGGAGTGTGCTGATCTTGTGGGAGGTCAGAGATGCATAAGGGAAAGAGCATAATCCCCACAGCACATGTCAGGAGACGAGCTTGTTGATCTTGTGGGATGTAGAATCACATACTGGAGGGATCAGCAGGTGATCAGGCGGTGCAGTGGCATCATTTACACCAGGTGGGGTCATTCCTGAGGCTGCATCATGAAGGGCCTGTCCTCTGCTCGGTGACCCCAATGTGTCTTCACTTCTCGCCCACAGAACCAGAAGGACCCCAACATTGTCCGCAAGCTGATGGAGTCCGTAGACGGAGCAGTGGATGGACAGCAGAACAGAGAGCTGGATTTTCAGGAGTTCATGAACCTGATAGGGGGGATGATGGTTGCCTGCAATGACGCCCTGATGAGGCACCTGAAGAAGGTGTGATCTGTGCAGACCCCCATCTCTGTCCTGGGATTTTACACCTAATCTGTGAATGTGTTCTGTTGCTTTTGTAGTAATAAAATAAAAAATAACAATGAATCTTGTCCAGTCCTATCAGGAGGTGTCTGAGGGTCAGGTCCAGAACTGCACAGGGATCTTCACGGTCTGTGCTGCTGATGGTCCAGGATGTCTACAGAGGGTGTCTATAGATAGGGCTGTGATCATAGACCTGGGGTCTGGTGGACAGAAGACCTCAACACTGAGAAGAGGCTTTGACCAGGTCTCCTCCATATGGGAGGTTCTGGTGTGGCGGCCTAGGAGGGGGCTCACTGTCTCCTTCATCTTTGTCCATGCAGACTTTTTCATCGACAAAAAACAGGTCATGGTAGGCATGACCTGGGGGCCGTGATTAACACAAAGGATGCAATAGTTCACTGTTAGTACCTATACACATCACAATCACCCTCGATGAGATCTCCACCTCTGGTGACCTCTGTCTGATTTCACAAGGCATCTAATATTTCAGCTGAGACCATACTTATGACCACCCCTCCATCCAGGGCCGTTTGAAGGAATGTGGGGGCCCCAAGAAAAATGGACATGGAGGCCCCCCCTTGATGTTCACGCACGCCACGCTCTAGGGCCAGCGTCAGGATGTAGTAACGCCGACCCTTGAATTCTGGGAGCGCCATGTGAGCGAGCGTCGATACAAGGCCCCCACATTAGGTGCAGCACAGTCCCCCCCCCACGTTAGGTGCAGCACAGTTCCCCCCCACGTTAGGTGCAGCACAGTTCCCCCCCCCCCACGTTAGGTGCAGCACAGTTCCTCCCACGTTAGGTGCAGTATAGTTCCCCCACGTTAGGTGCAGTATAGTTCCCCCACGTTAGGTGCAGTATATAGTTCCCCACGTTAGGTGCAGTATATAGTTCCCCACATTAGGTGCAGTATATAGTTCCCCACATTAGGTGCAGTACAGTTCCCCTCATTAGGTGCAGTATAGCTCCCCCACATTAGGTGCAGTATATAGTCCCCCACATTAGGTGCAGTATATAGTCCCCCACATTAGGTGCAGTATATAGTCCCCCACATTAGGTGCAGTATGTTTCCCCCACAGACATACAGCCTTCAGTCATATACAGTGTATGGCTGGAGGCTGTATGCCTGTTTACTGCCCCACTTCAGTATTCCGACCACCGCTCCGGGGTCACGATCTACTGCTATGGGCCATAGCCTATGATCGTGACCCCGGGGCGGTGGTCGGAATACTGAAGATGACTTGCTGCTGCCTGCTGGTCACTTACCTACCATGCGCGCGCGTCCTCCTCACTGATCCGCTCCGCTCTGTTGCCATGGGCGCACGCACGGGACGTTAGTGACATCCCTGCGTGCGCTACTTCCCGTCAGCCCCTGCATTTTTAAAGTTATTGTGGGGCCGGCGGCCGCACAGAGGTATTTTTCGGGACACAGGGATGTCCCTAATGTAACGGGGCCCGGATCAGGTGCTCCATAAGCGCCAATGATCCGGCCCTGGCGGCCGCTGAAGGGGAAAAAAATGCGCAGCCACATCTCAACGCGGCCCCAGGGCCACGGCCCACCAGGAATTATGCCGGTAGGCCAGTCCGGGCCTGGCCACAGAGAGTTAACTGGGGCATCCCTGTGTCCCGAAAGATGTTTTCGGGACCCAGGGATCCCTGTGTCCCGAAAGATGTTTTCGGGAGCCAGGGATGCCCCTGTTAACTCTCTGTGGCCAGGCCCGGACTGGCCTACCGGGATAATGTCCTTAATAGTGATGGGGGGAATTGCCTGTCCTGTAGCGACGGGCCTGCCTCCATCTATAGACATGATTTATGACCACCCCTCCATCTATAGACATGATTTATGACCACCCCTCCATATATAGACTTGACTTATGACCACCCCTCCATCTATAGACATGATTTATGACCACCCCTCCATCTATAGACATGACTTATGACCACCTCTCCATCTATAGAGACATGATTTATGACCACCCCTCCATCTATAGACATGATTTATTACCACCCCTTTCATCTATAGACATGACATATGACCACACCTCCATCTATAGACATGACTTATGACCACACCTCCATCTATAGACATATGACCACACTTCCATCTATAGACATGACTTATGACCACCTCTCCATCTATAGAGACATGATTTATGACCACCCCTTTCATTTATAGACATGACTTATGACCACACCTCCATCTATAGACTTGATTTATGACCACCCCTCCATCTATAGAGACATGGTCACACCCCTATCTATAGGGACATGGTCACCCCCCCCCCCCCCCACCGCTCTATTGGGACAGTGTCACACCTCCATCTATAGACTTGACATATGACTTCCCCCCCCATCTATAGGGACATAGTCACACCCCCATCTATAGGGACAGTCACACCCCCATCTATAGACTTGACTTTTGACCTCCCCTCCATCTATGTACTTGATTTATAACCTCCTCTCCATATATAGGTACATGGTCACACCCTCATCTATGGTGACATGGTCACCCACCCATCTATAGAGACATAGTCACACCTCCATCTATAGACTTGACGTATTACCTCCCCTCCATCTATAGGGACATAGTCACCTACCCATCTATAGGGACATAGTCACACCTCCATCTATAGACTTGACGTATTACCTCCCCTCCATCTATAGGGACATAGTCACACCCCATCTATAGGGACATAGTCACACCCCCACTTATAGACTTGACTTATGACCACACCCCCATTTATAGACTTGACTTATGACCACACCCCCATTTATAGACATAACTTATGACCTCCCCTCCATCTATAGGGACATAGTCACACCCCATCTATAGGAACATAGTCACACCCCCACTTATAGACTTGACTTATGACCACACCCCCATTTATAGACTTGACTTATGACCACCCCCCATCTATAGACATGATTTATGACCACCCCTTTCATCTATAGACATGACTTATGACCACGCCTCCATCTATAGACATGATTTATGACCAAAAATTCATCTATAGACTTGATTTATGACCACCCCTCCATCTATAGACTTGACTTATGACCACCCCTCCATCTATAGAGACATGGTCACACCCCCATCTATAGGGACATGGTCACCTCCCCCCCCCCCCCCCCGCTCTATAGGGACATAGTCACACCTCCATCTATAGACTTGACATATGACTTCCCCCCCATCTATAGGGACATAGTCACACCCCCATCTATAGGGACATAGTCACACCCCCACTTATAGACTTGACTTATGACCACACCCCCATTTATAGGGACATAGTCACACCGTCATCTATAGGGAAGATTTATCAAACATTGTGCAAAGGATCATAGCAACCAATCAGACTCCATCTTTTATTTTTCAGAGAGCTTTTTAAAAATAAAGGAAACAATCTGATTGGTTGCTATGGGCTTCACTGTTAGCCTATGTTCACATTTGCTCTGTGGTAGATTCCAGAGTACAAATGACAACAATGGATCCCAAGAGATCACACTGACATTAATGCCATCTGTCAGGTTTCCATCTGGACCTTGACAGTCCACAGCCCCTGAACTCTGCCTCCACCCCTATAATCCTCAGAATTCCCACATGACCCATTACCCAGCCAATCACCAGCGTCCTTCCTCTGACTCCCCCCCCCCCCCCCTATCCTTAGAATCCCCATATGACCCAGCCAATCACCAGCCTCCTGGACTCCACCTCCTTTCTCTGACTCCTCCCCGCCTTATCCTCAGGATCCCCACATGACCCATTACCCAGCCAATCACCAGTCTCCTGGACTCTGCCTCCTTCCTCTGACTCCTCCCAGCCTTACGGTCGATTCACCAATATATGGAGGACTTCATGTGCTTGGCCCTATTGTCCTCAGGAGTCTTGTGGTTTCTCCATCCTGCTCCTAAGATTTACCCTAATCTGCGGTCAGGTGACCTTTCTAGGTGATCATTAAGGCTCAGATTGGTCTTCTCCCATTACCGCTGCCCTTTAGAGGCAACAAAGATTGTCCCACATAGAGATGTGTAATGACTACGAGACCGGCCCAGGGTGGGGGCCCCTGTAATAAGAACAAAGCAGGAGGAACCAGAGTATTATCCAGACACAGAAGATTTCGAGGCATCGGGCCAAGGCTGGCAAAGTATGATGTCCTATGAGGTGACATGTTTGGAGGGAGATATAGCAGGAGTCATGTGACTAGTCAGTTCTCAGATAATGTAGAAAACAGAATGTAAGGATGAGAGCGACTGTGACCAGGACCGGATAGTGGTGTGTAGAGTCTAGACTCCGGGGTCAGATCCTCTCCAGAGAGGCCGGTCTTGTGGGGTGTCCCTGGTATGAAGTGGTTACAGTGGATGTATTATATATAGAGTTGTATGATCTTGCAATGTACAGGTATATAGAGTATACAGGGGCGGGGGTTGGGTGTGGCCTTCCTCTTATATTCTCCCTCTCTGGTCCTGGACACATCTTACCTGGCTCCCTCCATCATGGTAAGTCTCTGTTATTCTCCCCCAGTCTCTCCTCCTCCTCTGACAATGACCCCCACTCTCTCCCTGCAGGCGGCGGCGGCGGCCTCCCGAGTATGCGATGTTCTGCAGATTGTCGCTGTCCTCTGTCTGTGCTGCTGCCCTGTGACCTGTAAGGTAAAGAATTAATATTGTAATATAGAGTGTACCTGACCTGTAGGATCCTGTACCCCATCACCTGGACAGGAGGATACATGTCGGACTCAGCGTATCTGAGTGTTTATACACTATCTGTGTAATACTGCCTGCTAAACCGCTGTATCTAAGCTTCAATGTTCAATACTGTATGTGGAGCCTCTGTATCTAATCCCATAATGTGTGACACTGTCTGCTGAGGCATGTATCTAATCCCAGCACGTGTGATACTGTATGCTGAGGCATGTATCTAATCCCAGCACGTGTGACACTGTCTGCTGAGGCATGTATCTAATCCCAGCACGTGTGACACTGTCTGCTGAGGCATGTATCTAAGTCCCTTATGTGTGATACATTGGGTGCAGGGATTTCTCAGTATCTTTTTGATGGCCCCCATGAGCAGCGCCCCCTACCTTGGCCCAGCAGACAACAAAAAACAATAGCTGCACTTCCTCCACAGAGACCCTGTAATGTCTGCAGACACCACTAGGGGAGCTCTCTGTACGCCCTGCTGGAATACACTATCTTATATTACGCCAACATATTCCGCAATGCTGCCCAAATATGTAATGTGGGGGTCAGTAAACCGGGGCTCAGTGTGGGGGTCAGTAAACCGGGGCTCAGTGTGGGGGTCAGTAAACCGGGGCTCAGTGAGGGGGGCAGTAGTCTGGGGTCAGCGCTCAGTGAGGAGGGGTAGTAAGCCGGGGGCCCAGTTAAGGGGGGCAGTGATCTGGGGGGCATTGAGGTGGGGTCAGCGCTCAATGAGGGGGGCAGTAAGATGGGGTCAGTGAGGGGGTCAGTAAAGGGAGAAGTAATCCGGGGTCAGCACTCAGTGAGGGGGGCAGTAATCTGGGGTCAGTGAGGGGGGGGGGGCAGTAATCTGGGGTCAGCACTCAGTGAGGGGGGGCAGTAAACCTGGGTCAGTGAGGGGGACAGTGATCCGGGGTCACTGAAGGGGGCAGTAAACCGGGGCGCAGTGAGCCAGGGGTCAGTGAGGGGAGAGGTAGTATGGGGTCAGCACTCAGTGAGGGGAGCAATGAGCCGGGGGCAGTAAGGGGGGGGCAGTAAACCAGGGTCAGTGAGGGGGGGGCAGTAATCCAGGGTCAGCACTCAGTGAGGGGGGCAGTAAACCCGGGTCAGTGAGGGGGGCAGTAAGCCGGGGTCAGTGAGGGGAGCAGTAAACCCAGGTCAGTGGGGGGGGCAGTAATCTGGGGTCAGTGAGGGGGGCAGTAATCTGTGGTCAGTATTCAGTGAGAGGGGCAGTGAACCTGGGTCAGTGAGGGTAGCAGTAATCTGGGGTCAGTGAGGGGGGCAGTAATCAGGGGCTCAGTGAGGGGGGGGGGGGAGGGAGCAGTGAGCCGGGGCTCAGTAAGGGGGGCAGTGAGTCAAGGGGCAGTAAGATGGGGGTCAGTGAGGGAGGGCAGTAAACCGGGGTCAGTGAGGGGAGCAGTAATCTGGGGTCAGTGAGGGGGGGGGCAGTAAACCCAGGTCAGTGGGGGGTAGTAAGCCTGGGTCAGTGAGGGGGGGGGGGGGGGCAGTAAGACTGGGTCAGTGAGGGGGGGGCGCAGTAAGACGGGGGTCGGTGAGGGGGGCAGTAATCCGGGACAGCGCTCAGTGGGGGGGGGTGGGGGCAGTAAACAGGGTCAGCGAAGGGGGGCAGGAAGCCGGGGTCAGTGAGGGGAGCAGTAATCTGGGGTCAGTGAAGGGGGCAGTAAACCATGGTCAGTGAGGGGGGGGCAGTAATCTGGGGTCAGCATTCAGTGAGAGGGGCAGTAAACCCGGGTCAGTGAGGGTAGCAGTAATCTGGGGTCAGTGAGGGGGTCAGTAAACCCAGGACAGTGGTGGGGGGGGGGGCAGTAACCCGGGGTCAGTGAGGGGGGGGGGAGGGGGCAGTAAAGCAGGGGTCGGTGAGGGGGGCAGTAATTCGAGGGCAGCGCTCAGTGAGGAGGCAGTAAGCCGGGGTCAGTGAGGGGGGGCAGTAAACCAGGGTCAGTGAAGGGGGGCAGTAAACCAGGGTCAGTGAAGGGGGACAGTAAACCGGGGTCAGTGGGGGGGAACAGTAATCTGGGGTCAGTGAGGGGGAGGGCAGTAATCTGGGGTCAGTGAGGGGGAGGGCAGTAATCTGGGGTCAGTGAGGGGGGAGGGCAGTAATCTGGGAGTCAGTGAGGGGGGAGGGCAGTAATCTGGGGTCAGTGAGGGGGGAGGGCAGTAATCTGGGGTCAGTGAGGGGGAGGGCAGTAATCTGGGTCAGTGAGGGGGAGGGCAGTAATCTGGGGTCAGTGAGGGGGAGAGGGCAGTAATCTGGGGTCAGTGAGGGGGGGCAGTAATCCGGCGTCAGTGAGGGGGGAGTAAACCAGGGTAAGTGAGAGGGGCAGTAATCCAGGGTCAGTGAGTGGGTCAGCACTCAGTGAGGGGGGCAGTAAGCCGGGATCAGTGAGGGGGGGGCAGTAAACTGGGGTCGATGAGGGGGGCAGTAATCGGGGTCAGCGTTCAGTAAGGGGGCCAGTAAAATGGGGGTCAGTTAGCCAGAGTCAGTGAGGGGTGCAGTAATCCGGGGTCAGCGCTCAGTGAGGGGGGGCAGTAAGCAGGGGGGTCAGTGAGGGGGGCAGTGAGCCGGGGTCAGTGAGGGGGGAGGGCAGTAATCTGGGGTCAGTGAGGGGAGCAGTAATCTGGGGTAAGTGAGGGGGGCAATAATCTGGGGGCAGTGAGGGGGGGCAGTAAGCCAGGATCAGTGAGGGGGGGGGGGCAGTAATCCGGGGTCAGCGTTCAGTAAGGGGGCCAGTAAAATGGGGGTCAGTTAGCCAGAGTCAGTGAGGGGTGAAGTAATCTGGAGTCAGCGCTCAGTGAGGGGGGCAGTAAGCAGGCAGTCAGTGAGGGGGGCAGTGAGCCGGGGGTCAGTAAGTGAGGGGGCAGTAAACCGGGGGGCAATAAAACGGGGTCAGCGCTCAGTGAGGGGGGCAGTAAGCGCGGGGTCAGTAAGCCGGGGTCAGTGAAGGGGGCAGTAAACCGGGGGGCAGTAAGCCGGGGTCAGCGCTCAGTAAGGGGGGGCAGTGAGGGGGGCAGTAAGCCGGGGTCAGTGAGGGGGGCGGGGGAAGTGAGCTTGTGTCAGTCAGGGGGGCAGTAAACCTGGGTCAGTGAGGAGGGAAGTAAGCCGGGTCAACGCTCCAGTGAGGTGGGAAGTAAATCGGGGGTCTGTGAGGGGCCATTAGGAGTTCTGCTGTGGGGCAGCAGATTTATTAATTTCCTGCTCCCCTCTGTACAGAAGAATAAGACCCCCTGGCTGGAGAGGATCATACACGACATGGTGAACAACTACAACAAGTACGCCAAGATGGAGGGAGACCCCCTCACCATAAACTTCAGGGAATTCCAGGAGTATCTGACGGTGGAAATGCCAAAATACATAGAGGTGAGCGCCCCCTACAGAACTGTACGCCAGGGGAAGCTTTACAGAACTTCCTCTAGTCACCTCCAGAGCAGCATTTACAATTCTGCTGATTTTCTGTGCGTTGTCCTCTATAGAGCGGACACTGGGCTGAACTGTGCGCCAATCTCTGGGTGTGAGAGCAGCTCTGGGTGTGACTGGAGGAAAACATATCATGCAGCTTTGACTATAACTGGAGTATATGAGGTAATACAGAATGAGTGTGCAGTGTATGGCATATTGACTGTACATTACAAATTGACGGTATATTACATGTTGACCGTATATATTATGTATTGACGGTATATATTGATGGTATATATTATATATTGATGGTATATACAGTGATCCCTCAACATACGATGTAATTCGTTCCAAATGAGCCATCGTTACTTGAATCCATCGTATGTTGAGGAATCCGTGCAATAGTAATATAGAAAGTTATACTTGCGTGTCCATATTGATGGTATATATTATATATTGACGGTATATTACGTAGTGACAGTATGTGTTCACTGACCAGTATGCCTAACAGCTCTGTTCACCCATCACCAGGGTAAAGACCCGGACATCGTGGAGAGGACACTGGCTTCCATGGATGAGGATAAAGATGGCGAGCTGAACCACAAAGAATTCTTTAGCTTCCAAAGACAATTTATGATCACCAAGTACAACGCTTATAACCTGCTCCACTCTTAGACACCGCGCTATAACCTGATCGTATGGAATAAATATCTGATGGGTCCGGCGATCTATAAATCTGTCTAGTATCATACTGTACCAGCTCCAGCTCCATCTTCTGTGTCTGTGAGACCACATGCTGTTTGTGAGGAGGGGGTGAAGCTGCAGTTTCTCTTCTGTGTCTGTGAGGCTGCATGCTGTGTGAGAGGAGGAGGATGCAGCTTCTTTCCCTCTGTGTCTGTGAGACTGCATGATGTGTGAGAGGAGGCAGGTGCAGCTGCAGTTTCTCTTCTTCTGTGTCTGTGAGATTGCATGCTGGATAAGAGGAGGGGGATGCAACTGCAGGTTCTCTTCTGTGTCTGTGAGACTGTACGCTGTGTAAGAGGAGAGGTGTGCAGCTGCAGTTTCTTTTATTCTGTGTCTGTGAGAATGCGTGCTATGTGAGGGGATGCAGCTGCAGTTCCTCTTCTGTGCCAGTGAGACAGCATTCTGTGTTTAAAGGATGGAGATGTCGATTCAGCTTCTCTTCCATTGTGTCTGTGAGACTTAATTCTTTGTGAGAGGAGGGGATTGCAGCGGCAGTCTCACTTCCTCTGTGTCTGTGAGACTGCATTCTGTGTGAGGAGGGGGATGCAGCTGCAGTCTCCCTTCCTCTATGACCACAAAATATGCTCCACACAACAAGTCCTCCAGGTGATCAAATTTTTCCCTAGATAGTATAAAAAGGAGGCAGTCCTGCTAGGCTAGGTAAGAGTAAAAGATATATGGTCAAAAATCAGAAAGAAGAGAAAGAGAAAACGTGTCTAAAATAGAATAAAATAATGACATTTATTTAGAAATGATGTGAGGTCTGCGGCAGGGCCCTTGTCGCAGACTGGTCACAAGATAAAATGTCTACAATGATATAAAATACTAAAATTATAAAATATAAACAGTGATATTGCACTTCAACAATTGGACAATGAGACAATGAAAGTGGGGCAATGGGACAGTGCAAACAGTATCTGTTTAGTGAATTCGGGTGGAAAACAGACATGGTGCACATCTACAATCTTGTATAATGATCTGATTGCTTCTCAGCATAATATCAAAAACTAACAGGTTGTTAGTATACATTTTTGATCAAAAAGTACAAGCCCACTCGCCACGTCAAGGCCACCTATTTAGAGTGGGTCCCTAGCAAAAAATGGCGTAGCACTGGGCGGTGACCACCACCGCCGCTACACCAGTGCCGACGGGGGGGTGGGTTTAGACCCACCGGCAGAGCGGCCCCAATGCCACTCAAACCAGTCTATGGGTCGCACCTCCCCGCAGACACGGCGCCACGGCAGCAACGGACGCCGCACAGCACCACACCAGAGTATCTGTTTAGTTATACTGTAAAGTCATATTATAGGAGCCGGGATTAATCCAGATGAAAGTGCATGGCAAAAAAAGTTAATAATCCAATAGGGCTATTTTTAGTAGCGCTGGAGCCTCCCAGATTGGGGCCCACTATAAACGTTTTTAGGTGCAGAGATACAGGCGATGCCCCCTCTACCCTGGCGGCACGGGGACTGAATGCAAGAGGGCAATCGCTATACAGTTCAGGCACTTTGTGCCTCTTACCGGCTACAGTGTGCACGGTCAGATGTTTGCGGATGTGCTTGCGATTCGGATGCACGTCCCTCTGTCCCAGTGGCACGGGAGAAATGTAGGAGGGGTGATAGGATCTGGTGCTGGGGGTCGGAGATGATGGCTGGGAAGCAGCGCGTGGCAATGCGGTAACGATTGTCTCAGATGATGTGCAAGGTTGTCTTAACACCAGATGCGTTTTGGGGAGCTGCATCCCCTTTTTCAATGGTGGAGGTTCAGGAAGACTGTATGGGGGTATGGGGCCATACAGTCTTCCTGAACCTCCACCATTGAAAAAGGGGATGCAGCTCCCCAAAACGCGTCTGGTGTTAAGAAAACCCTGCACATCATCTGAGACAATCGTTACCGCATTGCCGGTCCTCACCTACCCTCTCAACTGCTCCCCGTGCCGTCGGGGTAGAGACGTGCCACACGCTGCTTCCCAGCCATCATCTCCGACCCCAAGCACCGGATCCTATCAACCCTCCTACATTTCTCCTGTGCCGCCGGGACAGAGGGACGTGCATCCGGATCGCAAGCACATCCGCAAACATCTGACCGTGCACACTGTAGCCGGTAAGAGGCACAAGGTGCCTGAACTGTATAGCGATTGCCCTCTTGCATTCAGTCCCCGTGCCGCCAGGGTAGAGGGGGCATCGCCTGTATCTCTGCACCTAAAAACATTTATAGTGGGCCCCAATCTGGGAGGCTCCAGCGCTACTAAAAATAGCCCTTTTGTATTAACTTTTTTTGCCATGCACTTTCATCTGGATTAATCCCGGCTCCTATAATATGACTTTACAGTATAACTAAACAGATACTGTTTGCATTGTCCCATTGCCGCACTCATTGTCTCATTGTCCAATTGTTGAAGTGCAATATCACTGTTTATATTTTATAATTTTAGTATTTTATATCATTGTAGACATTTTATCTAGTGACCAGTCTGCGAAAAGGGCCCTGCCGCAGACCTCACATCATTTACTAAATAAATGTCATTATTTTATGCTATTTTAGACACGTTTTCTCTTCTTTCTAATTTTTGACCATATATCTTTTAATCTTACCTAGCCTAGCAGGACTGCCTCTCTTTTTATACTATTAGTACTATTTTTTGGCACATGGGTAAGGGGTTGAAGAGCTTATAAGTGGACCATCACATGGGTAAGGGGTGAAGAAGCTTAGAAGTGGACCGTCACATGGGTATGGGGTGAAGAAGCTTAGAAGTGGACAGTCACATGGGTAAGGGGTGGAGGAGCTTAGAAGTGGACCATCACATGGGTAAGGGGTGGAGGAGCTTAGAAGTGGACAGTCACATGGGTAAGGGGTGGAGGAGCTTAGAAGTGGACAGTCACATGGGTAAGGGGTGGAGGAGCTTAGAAGTGGACAGTCACATGGGTAAGGGGTGGAGGAGCTTAGAAGTGGACCATCACATGGGTAAGGGGTGAAGGAGCTTAGAAGTGGACAGTCACATGGGTAAGGGGTGAAGGAGCTTAGAAGTGGACCATCACATGGGTAAGGGGTGAAGGAGCTTAGAAGTGGACAGTCACATGGGTAAGGGGTGAAGGAGCTTAGACGTGGACAGTCACATGGGTAAGGGGTGGAGAAGCTTAGAAGTGGACAGTCACATGGGTAAGGGGTGAAGGAGCTTAGAAGTGGACAGTCACATGGGTAAGGGGTGGAGGAGCTTAGACGTGGACAGTCACATGGGTAAGGGGTGAAGGAGCTTAGAAGTGGACAGTCATATGGGTAAGAGGTGGAGAAGATTAAAAGTGGACCGTCACATGGATAAATGGTAGAGAAGCTTAGAGGCGGACTATCACATGGGTAAGGGGTGGCATGGATTACTCCCCAACATGACATGGCAGACACTTACATTGAGAGTGACCACTTAGGATTTTACACATTAGATTAAAGGGGATTCTGCCAAGATTATAATCTACCAGCTCTCCATAGGACGGGGATAATCAGCGGATCGGCTCCGATCACCGGGATCTCCATGATTGTGAGAACAGAGGCCAGGTGCCCCTCAAGTAATTGGGGATAACACTTAACGGTAGGATAATCCATGTAAGTGATTACTATAAAAAAGGGGTTCCTGTGCCGCGGCATTAATATCACACATTCATTTGGTGTAAAACAGAACAGAAACATATTATATGCGAGTATGTTGAAGCAAAAGATATGGGTAAAAAGTATCATTCGGCCAGACAGCAGAACTGCAGTACCCGAAAACACCAGCAGATGGGGCTCAATGCACAGAGCTGCTCAGCCTGGTAGAATTGTTTAATTTGTACGAAAAATTTCCCCCTTAGTCCAACATAACGATGGAAATGTATTAAATTAAATTTTCACCCCCAATCACCCCAATAAAGTGGTGATCACCCTCAATCCCATGTGTTATATAAAAGTAAAAACAAAATACAAGTTAACATACTTCTTAGGGAGGGACACTTGTGTGCTGCTATTGGGACTAGAGATGAGCCAAGTTACAGTAATTCAATTCATCACGAACTTCTCGGCAGTTACTGACTTTATCCTGCAAAAATTAGTTCAGCTTTTCAGGTGCTCCGGTGACTGGAAAAGGTGGATACAGTCCTAGGAGAGAGTCTCCAGCCACCGGAGCACCTGAAAACTGAACTAATTTATACAGGATAGAGTCAGCAACCGCCGAGCCGCGAGGTTCGTGACGAATCGAATCACTGTAACTTCGCTCATCTCCAGTTGGGACTAAGGAAAAAACAAATTATTAAAGGGGTATTCCGCCCTTAGACATCTTATCCCCTATCCAAATATTTCTGATCCGGGTGTCTGGGCCAGGTACTGCTCCAGTCTCAGAAACGCTGGGTTGGAGTCACACCCCCTCCATTCATGTCTAGGGGGCATGGCGTGACGTCACGTCTCCGTCTTGGAAACCCAGAGACTGGAGAAGCACCCGGCACAGAATGGGGGGGGGGCACGGCCCGCGGCGGGACCCCTGCGATTAGACCTCTTATCCCCCTATCCTTTGGATAGGGGATAAAATGTCTATGAGCGGAATACCCCTTTAACCCCTTGGGGACGGAGCCCATTATGACCCTAAGGACGGGAGCATTTTTTTTTTATCTGACCTCTGTCACTTTAAGCATTAATAACTCTGTGATGCTTTTACATATAAATTTGATTCCAAGATTGTTTTTTCGTGACATATTCTACTTTGTTAGTGGTAATAAGGGGTGCAGTGAGCATTTACACCCCACTGGCGTTTGACAGATCTTTGGAACAGTGATCTGTGCAAATGAAAAATGTTATTCAATTTCGAAAAAATCTGTCAGACATCTGTGGGGTGTAAATGCTCACTGCACCCCTTATTACATTCCATGAGGGGTTTAGTTTCCAAAATGGGGTCACGTGTGGGGGGGTCCATTGTTGTGGCACCACGGGGGGCTTTGTAAACACACATGGCCTTCAATTCCAGCCTAATTCTCTCTCCAAAAGCCCAATGGCGCTCCTTCTCTTTTGAGCACTGTAGTTCGCCCGCAGACCACTTAACATCCACATATGGGGTATTTCCTTACTCAGAAGAAATGGGGTTACAAATTTTGGGGGACTTTTTCCTATTTACCTTATAAAAATGAAAAATTTGGGGTAACACCAGCATTTCAGGGGAATTTTTTTATTTTATTTATTTTCACATCCAACTTTAACAAAAATTCTTCAAACACCTGTGGAGTGTTAAGGCTCACTATACCCCTTGTTATGTTCCGTGAGGGGTGTAGTTTCCAAAATGGGGTCACATGTGGGTGTTTTTTTTTTTTTTGCGTTCATGTCAGAACCACTGTAACCAGCAGCCACCCCTGTGCAAATCACCAATTTAGGCCTCAAATGTACATGGTGCGCTCTCACTCCTGAGCCTTTTTGTGCGCCCGTAGAGCATTTTACGCTCACATATGGGGTATTTCCGTACAATAAAAAATGAAAAACGTCTCATGTGGCAGTGTTTCCTAAACGGAGCCTCCAGCTGTTGCAAAACAACAACTCCCAGTATTGCCGAATAGCCATTGACTGTCCTGGCAGGCTGGGAGTTTTGCAACAGCTGGAGGCACCCTGTTTGGGAAACACTGCCATTGGGTTTTGGTGGAGACAAGCCCCGTCCTTGTATCCGGGTCCGCCCCTATTGCAAACTCCTAATTTACGCCTCAAATGCGCATGGCGCTCTCTCTCTCTCTCTGGAGCCCTGTCGTATTTCAAGGAAACAGTTTAGGGCCACATATGGGGTATTTCCGTACTCGGGAGAAATTGCGTTATAAATTTTGGGGGACTTTTTCTCCTTTTACCTCTTGTGAAAATGAAAAGTATGGGGCAACACCAGCATGTTAGGGTAAACATTTTTATTTTTTTACACTAACAGGCTGGTGTAGCCCCCAACTACTTCTTTGATCCATATACTGATGGAACGTTTTGAGGTTTTGTGCCCGTTCCGGGCCCCTGAAAAAAAGAATGAGTAAGTTTTAGTCCTTGCTAAACTCCTTAGATCTATCTTGGTAGATCTGGACACATCTTGAGATATTGAGGCGATGTAAGCCTCTTTCTACATCAGAGCATGGACATGGAGCCAGTACCGGAAGAGAGAGAACTTCATTTATATTCTGGAATGTGGGTACCTCTGCACAAAAGCCCGGAAGGAACTTGGTATAGGATTCATAAGCAGAGAGTGCCTGCAATTCACTGATTCTTTTTGCCGATGAAGAAAAGTTATTTTCATAGCGACAAACTTCAGGTCCATGTCCTCCATGGGCGTAAAAGGCGAAAAGATAGCCCCTTGAGTACAACCGACCAAACCAATTCTGGGATTGGTTGAATAACAGTAGGTTTTAATTCTGAGGCTCCTTTCAGGAATCTCTTGACAAGGAGGTCTTGGGACAATGGATTATTTAAATAGGCCGAGATGGCAGATGAGGATAAACCTTTATCAAGGCCATCTTGAAGGAAATGTAGAATTTTTGTAATAGGTGGATCCAATCCAAGGACTTGATTCTTGATGAACCATGATTGGAACTTTCTCCAAATTCTTGCATAAGCTGTTAATGGAGTCCTCAAGACCGTATTAGAAAAGCCCTTCTTACAGTGGAAGGGACTGATCAACCTCCAGGATGTCAGGTTGAACATTTGAAGATTCAAGCAGATCAGATTAGTGTCCCAACACTAGTGCTCGCTCTGGGGAAGCCTCCAAAATTCTCACTGATTCATCGGAAGGAGTTCGGAATGAAGAAAATTGGAGGGAAGATGTAGGCCAGGCTGAACCTCCATGGGATTGACAGAGCATCTATTTCCACCAGATTGTCCTCCCTATAAAGAGAGCAGAACCTCTCCACCTTGGTGATGAATCTCATGGCCATGAAATCCATCTCTTGGAGACCCCACCTGAGTGTAAGTTCTTTGAATATGTCCGGGTGGAGAGCCCACTCTCCAGTAGGAAGTCCTCAGGTGATCGGCAATCATGTTGACAGATTCCCGAATATGAAATGCTGTTAGATGGGTGAGGTTCCTCTCTGCCCAATCCAGGATCAGACCCATCTCTCTGAAGAGACTTTGTGATCGACCCATCACTGCTTTTTCTCGAATAAGTGGAGCAAAGTGAAGCAGGGCCATACGTAGAGTAAGCATATGGTAAGGGAACTCTACTGAATGCACTGTGATGCTGTTAGGACGTAAGGTTGAGCTGCAGTCATCACACATCCATCTACCACACACACATCTATCAATCACACATAGAGGCCAGGGACCATACAACAGAAGAGGAACGAGGCCGGGGACCATACAACAGAAGAGGAGAAAGGCCAGGGACCATACAACAGAAGAGGAGCGAGGCCGGGAACCATACAACAGAAGAGGAGCGAGGCCGGGAACCATACAACAGAAGAGGGATGGGATGGGGACCATACAACAGAAGAGGAGCGAGGGGACCATACAACAGAAGAGGAGCGAGGCTGGGGATCATACAACAGAAGAAGAGCGAGGCCGGGGACCATACAACAGAAGAGTAGCAGGGCCAGGGACCATACAACAGAAGAGGAGCGAGGCCAGGGTCCATACAACAGAAGAGGAGCGAGGGGTCCATACAACAGAAGAGGAGCGAGGACGGGGATCATACAACAGAAGAGGAGCGAGGACGGGGATCATACAACAGAAGAGGAGCGAGGCCAGGGACCATACAACAGAAGAGGAGCGAGGCCAGGGACCATACAACAGAAGAGGAGCGAGGCCAGGGACCATACAACAGAAGAGGAGCGAGGCCAGGGACCATACAACAGAAGAGGAGCGAGGCCGGGGACCATACAACAGAAGAGGAGAAAGGCCGGGGACCATACAACAGAAGAGGAGCGAGGCCCAGGACCATACAACAGAAGAGGGATGGGATGGGGACCATACAACAGAAGAGGAGCGAGGGGACCATACAACAGAAGAGGAGCGAGGCTGGGGATCAAACAACAGAAGAAGAGCGAGGCCGGGGTCCATACAACAGAAGAGCAGCAGGGCCAGGGACCATACAACAGAAGAGGAGCGAGGCCGGGGTCCATACAACAGAAGAGGAGCGAGGGGTCCATACAACAGAAGAGGAGCGAGGACGGGGATCATACAACAGAAGAGGAGCGAGGACGGGGATCATACAACAGAAGAGGAGCGAGGCCAGGGACCATACAACAGAAGAGGAGCGAGGCCAGGGACCATACAACAGAAGAGGAGCGAGGCCGGGGACCATACAACAGAAGAGGAGGAAGGCCGGGGACCATACAACAGAAGAGGAGCGAGGCCGGGGACCATACAACAGAAGAGGAGCGAGGCCCAGGACCATACAACAGAAGAGGAGCGAGGCTGGGGACCATACAACAGTAGAGGGGCAAGGCCGGGGACCATATAACAGTAGAGGGATGGGGACCATACAACAGAAGAGGGGCAAGGCCGAGGACCATACAACAGTAGAGGGATGGGGACAATACAACAGAAGAGGAGCATGGCCGGGGACCATACAACAGAAGAGGAGAAAGGCTGGGGACCATACAACAGTAGAGGGATGGGTTGGGGACCATATAACAGAAGAGGGGAAAGGCCAAGGACCATATGGTCTCTGTAATGCACCTTCTTGAGAGGTGTCAGTGACTTATCCTGTCATGGACTCCTGTTCACACAGTTTATTACAATTGTATCCAGTCTAGACCATCCTCTACACAGTCTGGACTGACACATTGTAACAAATCAGCACAGGAGACAGGACACTCCCTTGTTTGCTGTTCCAGTGAAGAGGTCCAGGCTCACTCTGCCCCATCCTCAGAGAGGGAGGAAGAGACATTCCTGGAAGAGGAAAGTGAAGAGGGTGCCAGGAGGGCAGGGCAGTGACTCAGGATCAGGCGGCTTCACATTACAGGGCTGGGCCAGCAGCACAGGGGAGGTCCTGCCAGCGGGGATCAGCACAGACACACAGTGTACTCTGCACTCTACCCACCAGGACCACAGCCGACTACACGCTGCACCAGGTAAGGCCACACCACATACAGCTGCTGCCCCAAGAACTGACAATCTATTCACACCACATACAGCTGCTGCCCCAAGAACTGACAATCTATTCACACCACATACAGCTGCTGCCCCAAGAACTGACAATCTATTTATGTCTCACACCCCAAGAGCTGGCAATCTATTCACATCACATACAGCTGCTGCCCCAAGAACTGACAATCTATTCACACCACATACAGCTGCTGCCCCAAGAACTGACAATCTATTTATGTCTCACACCCCAAGAGCTGACAATCTATTCACATCACATACAGCTGCCGCCCCAAGAGCTGGCAATCTATTCACATCACATATGGGGAGCGCCAGCAGTGTCAGGCACGCACTAACCCTGCACACCGGAGATTTCATACATGGCCTGTAATGATGGGGCCAAACAGCTAATGGGAATGTAACCTACAGACAGGAGGGGCCCCTGGTATAAGGTACAATGTAATCTACAGACAGGAGGGGCCCCTAATATAAGATACAATGTAACCTACAGACAGGGGGGGGGGGGCCCTAGTATAAGGTACAATGTAACCTACAGACAGGAAGGGCCCCTGGTATAAGGTACAATGTAACCTACAGACAGGGGGGGGGCCCTAGTATAAGGTACAATGTAACCTACAGACAGGAAGGGCCCCTGGTATAAGGTACAATGTAACCTACAGACAGGGGGGGCCTCTAATATAGGGTACAATATAACCTACAGACAGGAGGGGCCCCTGGTATAAGATACAATGTAACCTACAGACAGGAAGGGCCCCTGGTATAAGGTACAATGTAACCTACAGACAGGAGGGGCCCCTGGTATAAGGTACAATGTAACCTACAGACAGGAAGGGCCCCTGGTATAAGGTACAATGTAACCTACAGACAGGAGGGGCCCCTGGTATAAGGTACAATGTAACCTACAGACAGGAAGGGCCCCTGGTATAAGGTACAATGTAACCTACAGACAGGAGGGGCCCCTGGTATAAGGTACAATGTAACCTACAGACAGGAGGGGCCCTGGTATAAGGTACAATGTAACCTACAGAAGGAGGGGCCCCTAATATAAGGTACAATGTAACCTACAGAGAGGAGGGGCCCCTAATATAAGGTACAATGTAACCTACAGACAGGAGGGGCCCCTAATATAAGGTACAATGTAACCTACAGACAGGAGGGGCCCCTGGTATAAGGTACAATGTAACCTACAGACAGGAGGGGCCCTAAATATAAGGTACAATATAACCTACAGACAGGAGGGGCCCCTGGTATAAGGTACAATATAACCTACAGACAGGAGGGGCCCCTGGTATCAGGAATGGAATAGATACACATCATCTCTTTTCTATGGTGTAAAAATGAAAGTTGGAATCTGATTGGTTGATACAGGAAATTGTCTCCTTTCTTGCATATACTAGTTCTGACAAAGGGGGGATATAATGTAATGGCGGGGATGGTACAGCGTAACATGGGGGGGATACAGTGTACTGAGGGGATACAGTGTACTGAGGGGATACAGTGTACTGAGGGGATACAGTGTACTGAGGGGGATACAGTGTACTGAGGGGGATACAGTGTACTCAGGGGATACAGTGTACTAAGGGGATACAGTGTACTCAGGGGATACAGTGTACTCAGGGGATACAGTGTACTGAGGGGATACAGTGTACTCAGGGGATACAGTGTACTCAGGGGATACAGTGTACTCAGGGGATACAGTGTACTGAGGGGATACAGTGTACTGAGGGGATACAGTGTACTGAGGGGGATACAGTGTACTGAGGGGATACAGTGTACTGAGGGGGATACAGTGTACTGAGGGGATACAGTGTACTGAGGGGGATACAGTGTACTGAGGGGGATACAGTGTACTGAGGGGATACAGTGTACTCAGGGGATACAGTGTACTAAGGGGATACAGTGTACTCAGGGGATACAGTGTACTCAGGGGATACAGTGTACTGAGGGGGATACAGTGTACTCAGGGGATACAGTGTACTCAGGGGATACAGTGTACTAAGGGGATACAGTGTACTCAGGAGATACAGTGTACTGAGGGGATACAGTGTACTGAGGGGATACAGTGTACTCGGGGATACATATCTGATTCTGGTGAGGGGGAAGGTTCATGGATAACCATTGTGAGCCCTGGGTCAGGAGTCCAGCATACAGCAGGGTGCCAGGGCCCTGTCATCTGAGGGGCGCACCCATTTTCCTCACCCGTGCTAGAAACAAGCCTTGATTCCACACCTCAGCCTCGCCCTTTATCCTAATTTGGGACACGTTCTGGCACAAATAGAAGATGATAGAATAACGCTGTGTGAGGTTGGAGGTGAATGCTGAGGGGTGTGACCTGTGCACTCAGGAGAGATAGGATCAAAAGGGCCCCCATTGTGGTTTAGGTTTCGCTACCCTAAGTACAGACGGGAGTTTTCCCCTCCAATGCCTTTTCATGACCCCTTCTTGGTAAGGCGCGGTAGGACATGGTGGCATGTTCACTGTATGGCCGTGTACACTCCGTGTGTTACCAACAGGATGTACCACACACACCTGATGGGCAACACCCGTTCACCCTCACAATCATTCATTCATGGACAGGCTTACTCGAGCGACTGCTGAGACATTTTACTGGAATCAGATTGTGCTGCCATTCTTTCCACACTACCACACCCATCATCCCCGATGTAGTCCTGCCTTCCCCTCCAGCTGCTGTCATAACATCTGGTAATAACACCATATCAGGGAATCTCTAATCTATTCAGGTAGGTTCATGAGAGGTGATCCGAGAGTCTCACCCAGTTCTCAGGGACCCCACCCCCATACTCAGGAGACAAAGGCGACCTTGTAAACAAGTGATAAGACTGCAGGGAAGCCTAAAGATTACTGGTGTTTATTGTCAATACTTGAACAGACCTTCAGCTGTGAGAAGTCCACAGGGACAGTCCTCTATCCAAATGTCCACAGACCCTGAATGGCCTGATGGGTGATGGGCAGGGTGTACCCATCTTTCTCTCCCTAAGACCAGCTCCAGGATGATGAAGGTGCTGTAGCTGGTTGTATGATGGGTGATGGGCAGGATGAACCTATCTTTCTCTCACTATAACCAGCCCTTGGGTAATGAATGTGCTCAGGTGCTGTAGCTCTCTGTATGATGGGAGATGAGAAGGGTGTCCCCATCTTCCTATGACCAGCTCCCAGGTCATGAATGTGCTCAGGTGCTGTAGCTCTCTGTATGATGGGAGATGAGAAGGGTGTCCCCATCTTCCTATGACCAGCTCCCAGGTCATGAATGTGCTCAGGTGCTGTAGCTCTCTGTATGATGGGAGATGAGAAGGGTGTCCCCATCTTCCTATGACCAGCTCCCAGGTCATGAATGTGCTCAGGTGCTGTAGCTCTCTGTATGATGGGAGATGAGAAGGGTGTCCCCATCTTCCTATGACCAGCTCCCAGGTCATGAATGTGCTCAGGTGCTGTAGCTCTCTGTATGATGGGAGATGAGAAGGGTGTCCCCATCTTCCTATGACCAGCTCCCAGGTCATGAATGTGCTCAGGTGCTGTAGCTCTCTGTATGATGGGAGATGAGAAGGGTGTCCCCATCTTCCTATGACCAGCTCCCAGGTCATGAATGTGCTCAGGTGCTGTAGCTCTCTGTATGATGGGAGATGAGAAGGGTGTCCCCATCTTCCTATGACCAGCTCCCAGGTCATGAATGTGCTCAGGTGCTGTAGCTCTCTGTATGATGGGAGATGAGAAGGGTGTCCCCATCTTCCTATGACCAGCTCCCAGGTCATGAATGTGCTCAGGTGCTGTAGCTCTCTGTATGATGGGAGATGAGAAGGGTGTCCCCATCTTCCAATGACCAGCTCCCAGGTCATGAATGTGCTCAGGTGCTGTAGCTCTCTGTATGATGGGAGATGAGAAGGGTGTCCCCATCTTCCTATGACCAGCTCCCAGGTCATGAATGTGCTCAGGTGCTGTAGCTCTCTGTATGATGGGAGATGAGAAGGGTCCCCATCTTCCTATGACCAGCTCTTTGGTCTTTAATGTGCTCAGGTGTTGCAGCTGTCTGTATGATATGTGATGGACAGCGTGCACCCATCTTCTTCTCCCTATAACCATCTCCCGAGTCATGAAGGTGCTGTAGCTGTCTGTATGATGGGTAGTGTGCACCCATCTTCTTCTCCCTATAACCATCTCCCGAGTCATGAAGGTGCTGTAGCTGTCTGTATGATGGGTAGTGTGCACCCATCTTCTTCTCCCTATAACCATCTCCCAGGTAATGAAGGTGCTGTAGCTGTATGATGGGTAGGATGCACCCATCTTCCTCTTCTTATGACCATCTCCCGGATCATGAAGGTGCTGTCGCTGTCTGTATGATATGTGATGGACAGAGTGCACCCATCTTCTTCTCCCTAAGACCATCTCTTGAGTCATGAAGGTGCTGCAGCTGTCTGTATGATATGTGATGGACAGCGCACCCATCTTCTTCTCCCTAAGACCATCTCTCGGGTCATGAAAGTGATGTAGCTGTCTGTATAAAGGGTGATGGGCAGGGTGTACCCATCTTCCTCTCCCTATAACCATCTCCCGGGTGATGAAGGTGCTGTAGGTGTCTGTATAATGGGTGTGGTGAGCAGAGTTCCTGACATTCCTGAATCTAATCCCAGAGATGCAGGAGAGTCAATAACTGCGCCTTCACTTGTCTCTCTACTTTCTCATTTCTTTTGTATCTGCTGCATGAAGACTTGGGCAGCTGTATGAAGAAGTGGGCAACTGTATGTAGACGTGGGCATTTGTATGACGACGTGGGCATCTGTATGACGACGTGAGAAGCTGTATGACGACGTGAGAAGCTGTATGATGATGTGGGCATCTGTATGGAGACATGGGCATCTGTATGAAGACATGGGCTGAAGTATGACGATGTGGGCAGCTGTATTACGATGTGGGCAGTTGTGTGATGCCGTGGGCATCTGTATGAAGACTTGGACAGCTGTAGGAAGACATGGGCATCTGAAGATGTGGACATCTGTATGATAACATGGGCAGCTGTATGAAGACATGGTTTGTAGTATGACGATGTGGACAATTGTGTGAAGCCGTGGGCATCTGTATGAAGACTTGGGCAGCTGTATGCAGATATGGGCATCTGTTTGAAGACGTGGGCATCTGTATAAAGGCATGGGCTTCTGTATGAAGAAATGGGCACCTGTATGAAGACGTGGGAGCCTGTATGAAAATGTGGGAAGCTGTATGAAGCCGTGGGCAGCTGTATAAAGACGTGGGCAGCTGTATAAAGGCATGGGCAGCTGGGGAGGAGACTCTGGGCCCCAAGTGCCTCATGGAATGCAGGGAATGCTGGGTGGACTGATCTATGGACTGACCCATTGTTTTATTGCAGCAGATTACAGTGCCCCCCCCCCCCCCCCTTGATCATGTATAATGGAACGTTCTGCATTTTTCTAGCAGATTCGATTTATCCAGATCTCTGCTTTTTGTCAGTGACTGAAGTTCTTTTGAGAGGCTGTAGACCTGTACAGATCCTTCCCCCAGCTGAAGGTTTGTTACAATTGTTTCCAGTCTAGACAATCCTCAGTGTGGTGGACACATCATCAGCAGATAGCTCTCCTGTTTGTTACAATGTATCAGCCTGGAGTCAGCGCTGTTAACCCCTCACATGATGTACGTAGCCATCCTGGGCGTCTTGGGGTGACCGGCAGTAACAGGTCTCGTCTTCTCTTGCAGGACCCCAGAACTCCCAGCTATCATGGTTCCTTCTGAGCTGGAGCAGGCGATGGAGACCCTGATGTTCACATTCCATAAATACGCTGGGGACAAGAGCTACATGACCAAGGAGGATCTCCATAAACTCATGGACAAGGAGTTCCCCGAGTTTCTGAAGGTGGGTATGAGACTGGGGGGGCCATAGGTGGTGCTAATCAACACGGAGATCTGCCCAATCCATAGGACTCTATAACAGTTAAAGGGACAGTCCTCTTTACACAAACCCCAGGGCCCTAACCTAGAGAGGTCCTAACCTAGGATGTTGGATATAGGTGAGAAAAATGTACCTTCCTGTAACGCTGGTCTTAATCCTCTGTCCTGCCTCTCCTTGCAAGAGCGAGCGATGCTGGAGACTCGGCCGTCTCACGGAATCGCAGTGCTGGGTACAGTGGGCTCCGGCTTGGTGGACTGCAGCGCTTCAGTAGTAAAGGAAGCTGGTACACTCGGCGGCGTCCTCGTGTACGTTAAGTGCGCTTGCCGATGCTTTGATTGACAGGCAAATATCCCTTACCTAAATAAGTGCCAAATAGGACACAATGGGGTACTGGTGCTGGTCACAGATATCAGTATATCATAGGCTGGACACGTTTCAGGACCCCCATAGGTCCAACATGTTGCATTTTTATCATGCTGCTGAGGAAAGGACCTATTGGGGCCCTGAAACACGTCCAGCCTATGATATACTGATATCTGTGACCACCACCGTGCCCTATTTGGCACTTATTGACTTCGTTAACTAAGGGATATTTGCCTGTCAATCAAAGCATAAAGCTTCCTTTACTACTGAGGCCCTGCAGTCCACCGAGCCGGAGCCCACTGTACCCAGCACTGCGATCCTGGATTAAGACCAGCATTACAGGAAGGTACATTTTCCTCACCTATATCCAACATCCATTGCAATTGAACGTACTGCATACATTGCATATAACCTCTGAGGATACTAATGGATTACTATCCTCAAGTCTGCTTGTTACGCGTACCAGCTGAGTATTTTTTGCACAGAACTTGCTACTTGGAATACTTGGACTAGTTCTATTAGGTGTATGGTCACATGTTATATCAGTCTATTATCTTTTATATATTTTTTACATTTCCAATAATCTGAATAGTATTTTATTGATTAAGAGGTGACCCAGATGACTCACAAGGGCCCTGTGAGCTGCAGGTCATATTATATAATTGTGTATAATTTACTTTTAATAAACTGTTTATTGGTTAAATATCCATGACCCTGAGCCACATATTTTTGTATTAATTCCCTATTTAGGCACCGTGGGTATAGGTGTCAGTTGGGCAGATCGGGTCTTCATTGGTGAATAGCTAGACAAGAACCTCTCCATATTTACTGTTATAATACAGGATATAACTCAGGATCAGTACAGGATAAGTAATGTATATACACAGTGACCTTACCAGCAGAATAGTGAGTACAGCTCTGGAGTATAATACAGGATATAACTCAGGATCATTACAGGATAATAATTGTATGTACACAGTGACCTCACCAGCAGAATAGTGAGTACAGCTCAGGAATACAGGATATAACTCAGGATCAGTACAGGATAAGTAATGTAATGTATGTACACAGTGACCTCACCAGCAGAATAGTGAGTACAGCTCTGGGGTATAATACAGAATATAACTCAGGATCAGTACAGGATAAGTAATGTATATCCATAGTCGCTCAGCAGGTTATGGAGATTCATTCTATATAGAAGTTGGTATTTGGCGTTCAGTATTGTTCCCCTCAGTAGACATTACACCAGGCTTCCTTCCCCTCACTTAACCCGGTCTCTCTATCTCTTCCTTTTTAGAACCAGAATGACCCCCTGGCCGTGGATAAGATTATGAAGGATCTGGATCAGTGTCGGGACGGACGTGTCAGCTTTCATAGCTTCTTCTCCCTTATTGCCGGTCTAACCATTGCCTGTAATGACTACTACTGTAAAAACATGAAGGGCAGGAAGTAAAGCAGATCCCCCCGGACCCCAAAGCCTTGTTATCCGCCTATCATACCAAAGTACTCGAAAGGGTTGAGACCCCGTCTGTCCATTCAGCTCAATCTGTACCAAAGCCGTAATAAATACCCCAGTGTTTTTGTAGTCCTTGTTGTGTTTTATTGATATCATAGGACCAGTAATGGTGGTGTCCACATTCAGGAGAAAGCACACGCGCCCATTGTGAGTGCACCCCTTCTTAGACAAGCCCCGACCAGTGTTAATTGTGTTGGTAAAGTTATATAAATCATATTAGGTGGCCGCATTTGACCACCAAATGTCTTAGCGTTGGTGCCGTATGTATAAGGAGAGAAAGAAAGCCATGCACAGCGGACAACACAGTCCAGCCAAGGCCAAGTTCACCTATGTTCGGTGATCCCACATAGTTGTCCTCTGGTGAACAGGTGCTGGGTCACAAACAGTTGAATGCAGCATTTTATGAGCCAGCAAAACTGCACTTGAAGGAAACTAAGCCACAAGTCCATGGCTGTCCCACATTTCCCCTCTATCAACCAACAGATTGGACCTTGGATGCAAAAGATCCAGTTTGCAGCCTTTAGTGTTCCTTCTAGGATGACTCCAGATGAATGGACATATGTGAATCCAGACTAAGCTGTGGAGAGGTGGACCCTCTGAGTGTAGTCAGGAGGACCAGTGCCCAACTGGGAATGTCACCATCTAGTGTACTGCAGGCCCCATTTCTAGCTGATGCTTACTACTCCAATGGTGCTTAGGTTCTGATATAGATGAAGGTTACACATCCATCACACACTGGTGTAATAACGAAGACAACCTACAGGGGGTAGCTCCCAGCAGAGGGAGATGTCATCCGTGAGACACTGGCACCACACCCAGTCCCCTGGAGGCACTACATCAGCTCTGAAGGCATCACCCGCTGCTGCTATCACACCTAGAACCTGATTTATGAAATTACTTCTATCACTGCAAGGGATGATCGTGAAAATGGACTATAGTGCAAACAGATTCAACAGGGCTGACCGTGTGCATGGACTATAGTGCCTACAGATTCTAAAAGGCTGACCGTTAGCATGGACTATAATGCCAACAGATTCTGAAGGGCTGACTGTGAACATGGACTATAGTGCCAACAGATTCTGAAGGGCTGACGATGAACATGGATTATAGTGCCAACAGATTCTACAGGGCTGACCGTGAACATGGACTATAGTGCCTACAGATTCTAAAAGGCTGACCATGAACATGGACTATAGTGCCAACAGTTTCTGAAGGGCTGACTGTGAACATGGACTACAGTGCCAACAGATTCTACAGGGCTGACTGTGAACATGGACTATAGTGCCAACAGATTCTGCAGGGCTGACCGTGAACATGGACTATAGTGCCAACAGATTCTGCAGGGGGTATCATCACTGTTTCCCATTGGGGCTCATCATCTTATTTCCATATTGGATGATCAGTATGTTTTTTGGAGTGTGGGAGGAGAACCTGGAGGAAATACACAAGAACACAAGGAAATAATACAAAATTACGGTACATGGACCCAGAATTCAAGCAAAATCCCAATTCTAACAACCGAGCCTCTGCGCTATCCATCTCATTGTCTGACAGTTGCTCAATATCCGGGTGTATCCTGCAAAGAATCAATGGAGCCTTCTAAAAACTTCAGCTGTAATCGGTTATTGGTTGGTCACGCCTGTTGTAATGATGATGGATCCACCCTGCCCCATCCATTCCCGGACTGACAATAACACGCTTTACATGAATTATTAATCAGCTTCTAACTAAATTTGAAAAGCTCCAGGAAGAATACATGTTACATGAATCAAAAGTCACGACTAAACACTGACAGAACAATGCCAACCCTGCCCGCCACACCAGAGGAACTGCTTATGTGACCTGCACACAGCGCTCATCACAACTATCACCACTGCTCCTGTGGACTGTACGTGGACATGGGGGGGTCATACAGAAGGAAGTAGAGTCAGGTCTAAAAGCCCTAACATCTTAAGAAGCCTGGTCCATGAAAACCATTTTCTGATGGTATATCCGATGACTAAATACTTTGCAGAGGATGTAGGGAGAGATAAAATGCAAAAATAGGGGGTGCTCCCTTGTAACGTATATCAGTTGGTGTGCACCACACCAAAGTGATATACTGACCTGTTACACCCTGGTGTACAGCTCTGTACAGTGTAGGACACAGAAATGAGAGGTCTAAACCCCGGCAGCACATGACGTTCACAGGATCACGGACCAGTACACTACACGACCCTAACCACAGTCGGAGGTGTACTGTTTGCTGGAACTGAAGAAGGCATGAGATATTGCCGAAATGCGTCATCCGTACCATATTTTACCAATAAAATCACATTGTCCTGTGCTTGCCTGGATCCTTTTTCCATCCATACGTCCACGCAGCACCTCTTTAGACTATTTTTTGTCCTGACACGGTTGTTAAAGGGGTACTCCTGTGGAAAACTTATTTTTTTAAATCAACTGTTGCCAGAAAGTTAAACAGATTTGTAAATTACTTCTATTAAAAAATCTTCCAAAAAGAAAAGCATTTCTTCTGTAGTATATAGCCCCTAAAAAAGTACTGGATGGATTAAGATTTTTTAATAGAAGTAATTTACAAATCTGTAACTTTCTGGCACCAGTTGATTTAAAAAAAAAAAGTTTTCCACGGCAGTACCCCTTTAAATACTATGCAGAAAGTCTTCACTACTCCATGTGCTTTCAACATTGTCACCTAAAATCCCCGATTTCATGCACAATTCCATGTGGATATTTTGTCCATAGAAATATCTTCATAACGCCACACAGTGTTGGGTTGGTTGTTACAGTTTGTGTGTATGATAGAATAGTAATCTGGATGTTATGATGGGGTTGGGGGGCAAATAATATTCTTTTCTCTCTTTCTTCTTAGCTGGACTCTTGGTAATTTTCATTGGTAGTAATCATTTTGATCCTGTACACCACCCAAAAGTCATTGAGGGTGACCTACCAGAAGGTACATAGGAACAAAGATTTGATGATGAATAGACAGGTCGCTCAGACAAGTCCCTGATGGATCCTCACAGCATAGGTGAAAGAATTTGAGAGTGATGGATTCAGGACGTGCCTCGTGATACAAAGACATATATTTACCCAATACTCCCAGACATGGAGAACAAAGCTCTAGTGTAAATTCCAGATCAGATGTGTTTCTACATGAGGAGATGCAGACACTTATGTCACTAAGACGGCAGAATGGAGGTCCCCGCCCCCCGGAGATTGATGAGGGACCTTCTAATCCCTCCTTCCTGTGAACCAAGAAGGCCCCATCATAAAATGACAGGTGAAAGATCTCAATCATTTTGCAAGTCAGATCCACAGAAACCAAGTTATAGGCTAAGGACCACATCAGATTAATGCAGGATAAACTGGGTCAACCAGATACAGATGTCAATATGTAGAGTAGGCAGAATGACAGGGCCTGAGTGACATGAAAGCTCAATTGTGTATTTGTCATCTAAGACCTTCTGTGAACCTTCAAGAAACAACAACCAAACAAGGCAATACATGTATCTGATGGTAGAAGTGGCTCCAAAGTTAGGGGCCCTAATCACAATGGGGCTTTCGTCTACTCAGGTCTCTTAAATGGGTACTCCAGCCCTAAGACATCTTATCCCCTATCCAAAGGATAGGGGAGAGAAGGACTGGGCATGGATTTCATCTTTCCAATCCTTTTGTTTTCGGAGAATTGTCTGCCAGTAACTTACTCTCCACATTCAGGACACATCAATGTTCAGCTGAGCTGAATTTTCATTTGAATAGGCCCAACAACCAACCAGCCCTGCTGAAACACACTAATGTGTATGTAGGCCTTTAAACCCACACAAGTACAGTGTGGGACTCCATTCCTGAAGCACACATAGATGAGTCCAGGTCCTGCACTTCTCACACACACCATCCTTCAGGCCATGAATCCAGCCAAAAATATGCAGAATAACATTTCTGATCGCATTTAGCAGTTATGTCCAGGGTGTGAATAACCTTAGAAATAACAGCAGGAGGTCAGAAAACACGGGCGGCTGCTTCCTGACTGTGAGAACGTTCCGGGTAAGGAGCAGAGGTCGGATCCATTGATAATCACCACTGTTTTTATTGAGAGAAGCTCCAGCTTTCCATCCCTCTCATTTTCCTATGTCCAGCTCTCCCGTCGTGGTGACATGTAGCACCTGTATGATGGTGAGGATACATGGGGGTCAGTGGTGGAGATTGGACACACAATAGTCACATACAGATGCTGGGAAGTCACTGGACCCTTGATACCATGACAGTCGGCAGCTCACGTTGTAGCCACAGGATTCAGACCCCAGCTTTAGTTTCCAAATAAAAAAAACTATTGTAATATGGGATCAATGGACATGTCCCTCTGACCGATCTTCAGAAGATCTCTAGTGGGTCCTTGGTATCAGCTGTGAAGGATTATGGGAATATCCTCCAAAGCAGGGAACGCTTGGCCGTCACTATCACCGGTGGGTTTGGGTGCAATAGACGTCCATCATGTGGCAAAAGCTGATAAAATGTGTTATCTCACCAATACATGAAATCATCATCCATCTCTGTGATCCATTCTACATTACAAGAGTTATCATCCCGTGAACCTCCTCTCTATATCTTCTCTCCTCTCTATATCCTCTCTCCTCCTCTCTATATCTTCTCTTCTCTCTCCTCTCTATATCTTCTCTCCTCCTCTCTATATCTTCTCTTCTCCTCTCTATATCCTCTCTCCTCTGCTCTATATCTCCTCTCTCCTCTGCTCTATATCTCCTCTCCTCCTCTCTATATCCTCTCTCCTCCTCTCTATATCTTCTCTTCTCTCTCCTCTCTATATCTTCTCTCCTCCTCTCTATATCTTCTCTCCTCCACTCTATATCCTCTCTCCTCCTCTCTATATCCTCTCTCCTCCGCTCTATATCTCCTCTCTCCTCCGCTCTATATCTCCTCTCCTCCTCTCTATATCTTCTCTCCTCTCTATATCCTCTCTCCTCCTCTCTATATCTTCTCTCCTCCACTCTATATCCTCTCTCCTCCTCTCTATATCCTCTCTCCTCCGCTCTATATCTCCTCTCTCCTCCGCTCTATATCTCCTCTCCTCCTCTCTATATCTTCTCTCCTCTCTATATCCTCTCTCCTCCTCTCTATATCTTCTCTTCTCTCTCCTCTCTATATCTTCTCTCCTCCTCTCTATATCTTCTCTCCTCCTCTCTATCTCCTCTCTCCTCCGCTCTATATCTCCTCTCTCCTCCGCTCTATATCTCCTCTCCTCCTCTCTATATCTTCTCTCCTCCTCTCTATATCTTCTCTCCTCCACTCTATATCCTCTCTCCTCCGCTCTATATCTCCTCTCCTCCTCTCTATATCCTCTCTCCTCCGCTCTATATCTCCTCTCTCCTCCGCTCTATATCTCCTCTCCTCCTCTCTATATCTTCTCTCCTCTCTATATCCTCTCTCCTCCTCTCTATATCTTCTCTTCTCTCTGTATCTTCTCTCCTCCTCTCTATATCCTCTCCCCTCCTCTCTATATCTTCTCTCCTCTCTATGTCCTCTCTCCTCCTCTCTATATCGTCTCTCCTCCTCTCTATATCCTATTTCCTCCGCTCTATATCTCCTCTCCTCCTCTCTATAACTTCTCTCCTCCTCTCTATATCTTCTCTCTATATCTTCTCTCCTCTCTCCTCCTCTCTATATCTTCTCTCCTCTCTCCTCCTCTCTATATCTTCTCTTCTCTCTCCTCCTCTCTATACCTTCTCTCCTCTCTCCTCCTCTCTATACCTTCTCTCCTCTCTCCTCCTCTCTATACCTTCTCTCCTCTCTCCTCCTCTCTATATCTTCTCTCCTCTCTCCTCCTCTCTATATCTTCTCTCCTCTCTATATCTTCCCTTCTCTCTATATCTTCTCTTCTTTCTCCTCCTCCCTCTCTATATCTTCTCTCTATATCTTCTCTCTATATCTTCTCTCCTCCTCTCTCCTCTCTATATCTTCTCTTCTCTCTCCTCCTCCCTATACCTTCTCTCTATATCTTCTCTCCTCTCTCCTCCTCTCTATATCTTCTCTTCTCTCTCCTCCTCCCTATACCTTCTCTCCTCTCTCCTCCTCTCTATACCTTCTCTCCTCTCTCCTCCTCTCTATACCTTCTCTCCTCTCTCCTCCTCTCTATACCTTCTCTCCTCTCTCCTCCTCTCTATATCTTCTCTCCTCTCTATATCTTCCCTTCTCTCTATATCTTCTCTTCTCTCTCCTACTCTCTATATCTTCTCTCTATATCTTCTCTCTATATCTTCTCTCCTCCTCTCTATATCTTCTCTCCTCTCTCCTCCTCTCTATATCTTCTCTCCTCTCTTCTCCTCCCTATACCTTCTCTCCTCTCTCTATATCTTCTCTTCTCTCTCCTCCTCTCTATATCTTCTCTCTATATCTTCTCTCCTCCTCTCTATATCTTCTCTTCTCTCTCCTCCTCTCTCTCCCCCCCGATTAGAGATGTGTTTCCAGGCCCATATTTTGGTGTGTTTGCACCATACGGTGTGTTTCTATGGTGATGCGGGTGTGGGTCGAGCGCTGTTTGTGTGAATCACAGGAAAATGACACATCTCCCATTTCGGGATTTCCTCACAGTGCGGTGAGATGGTTGAATGTGATCCTATGTGTGTATACAATGCATACACCAATGTGTGCATATTGTATATACTATATCACATATGCTGAATATCAATACATGATCCTGTACCTAATATAATGCATAAAATGTAATGTATGAGAGTATGTACTGAGTACAAGGCCTTGCATTAGTATTCACCCCCCCTGGACTTTTTGCCCATTTTCCTACTGCTACAAACTGGGATTCACATAGACTTAAAGGAGTTCTGTGGTGAAAGATAACTTATCCCCTATCCAAATGATATGGGATAAGTTAAAGATTGCGGGGGGGGGTCCGAGCACTGGGACCCCCTGCGATCTCCTAAACAGGCAGTCTGCTGACCCCGATATGGAGGGGGGGGGGGGCGTGTCAGCCGCTACCAAAAGGAAAGACCCCACCCAGGGCACCTGCTTATATCTAGTATATTCTACACCCGTCACAGTAGTTGTTGTATAGATCAATGCACATAATCAATTCAATAACAAACATACAACCTGTACTGGAATACTCAAATGCAGCACTGAGAAGGCAAACTACAGAGGGCAGATGGATGGATAGACCAGGCAGGTGCCCCCCTAGACCCCACATGTTCCGTTGCCCATCAGCAACTTTCTCAGGGGTGTTGTGCTTCTCTTCCCCATCATCTGCTTTATATATTGTTCATAATTAGATAAATCATTAACAGAAGGAGATACCTGGTGGTCTGTATCACTGCATCTCCGACCGCTAAAAGCCGCCCGCTTGTACTTCCTGATGATGCCCGAATCACATCCGTTCCAACACATACCTCTCACATTTGCAGCACCTAGTATATGCACCTGCGCAACAGCGCCTGATCGCACTCCACATCCACCAGACATCACTGCGCCTGCGCATTCAATCATCCGATAGTCACGTACTCCTATGCGTCTCTGCGCCTGCGCATCAAGCCTCAGCAACCCCGTGTGTTTACATTGGATAAATCGTTATTACATTGTCGCATTGGCGCATTCACTTACATCTAGTTAACCCATTGTTTCTCATAGTGTACAATCATTATACATTAGTGCTGCGTATAGATCATTAACCCATTAGACATTATGCAGTCAGTATTATATATACCCGTGCTATATATACACTATTAAACCATCATGATTCAAAGACCTAAGGTCTATATATATATATATATATATATATATATATATATATCTCTTATTAAACCTTATGTTCCAATGAATGAACTGACATCCAGACCATAAACATATGCAAAATACATAGAATAGAATAAAGTGGACAACCTATAGCTAAAAAAGAAATAAATAAAATATGTGGAGTAGAATATAGTATACAACCTACATATTTAAAATAGAATAGAGTATACAGTATACAGCATATAGTACCATTGTACCCAAATCATCTACCGTATATATACGCACTTTTATGATGCATAACCATATATCTCTCTTATTATACAATGCAATCCTATAGACACAATACCCAAACCATTAATATATACGGTACATTTTGTAATACACAAGATAGGAGATGCAATTATACTCAAATTAACTACATATATATATATAGTTCGAGGCTATAAGACCATCAGTGCATCATATCTTATTTATGCAGCCCGATGTTAGACCAGAACTTATTTGTATTCACCTAAACCTTCAAAATGTCACATAACTTACCGTATCCATGTAGAAAAACCATAGCTTTTATCTGAGCATACCTCAAAGGGGTTATCCAGGAAAAATGTTTTTATATATATATATATATATATATATATATATACCGTATATATATATATATATATATATATATATAATATATATATATATATATATCAACTGGCTCCAGAAAGTTAAACAGATTTGTAAATTACTTCTATTAAAAAATCTTAATCCTTTCACTACTTATGAGCTTCTGAAGTCAAGGGAGAGCACTTAGACAGAAAAGAACAACCTTAACTTCAGAAGCTCATGAGTACTGAAAGGATTAAGATTTTTAATAGAAGTCATTTACAAATCTGTTTAACTTTCTGGAGCCAGTTGATATACCGTAATTAAAAAAAGTTTTTTCTGGAATACCCCTTTAACCTCTATGTAGAAATACCACTCTAAAACTTATCAGACATTATATTGTGTATTCTTCTTATATTTCAAATAACAATACCTATATGTTATCCAAATTATTCCTGTGACATCATTTTAGACGCCATTCTATCCACAATACCATATTTCGTGCTTATAAATATCTCATCTCAAAATATCCAAATCACCCTAATTCAGTGAAAAATATAATAAATACCTTATTGGACATATATTCTACCCATACCCCACACATATCCAAAGTCACTATTATTAGTGGTTATTGCAACCCCTCCTATTTGCGTCACTGCACAGTACATTGATCACACTCCTGTCTACATATATTTAACCACTTATATGTATTTCATAGCCCTTCTATCCTACTACATCATTTCTTACATTCCTCATATCCCCTTTGTTTGTAGCTGCACCTTATACCATACGTTCTTTCACACATTTATAGATACACTATACACCATTTATTCTTTACACATCATAAATACTGTACACTCCTAACCATAGGACCACAGGTATGTCCTACATATCTATATATTTTTATTAACATCTAATTTATAATTGTGTTGAAACAATCCATTTCCTCCATAGTGCTGGGCGTTATACTGGTTCATACCGAATACAAAAATTTTTGTGCTGCACGATATGAATTTTAACCCATACAGCAACACCGGTTTGGCCCCTTCCCCCGGGAATGAATAAATCAGCCCAGCGCTGCGCTGTCCCCACATCAGGGAACTAATCATATGTGACCCGCGAGCGCTGTTCTGCCCCCCCCCAATTACTTATCTGCCCAGCGCTGCGCTGTCCCCACATCAGGGAACTAATCATATGTGACCCGCGAGCGCTGTTCTGCCCCCTCCCCCCCCCCCCCAATTACTTATCTGCCCAGCGCTGCGCTGTCCCCACATCAGGGAACTAATCATATGTGACCCGCGAGCGCTGTTCTGCCCCCTCCCCCCCCCCCCAATTACTTATCTGCCCAGCGCTGCGCTGTCCCCACATCAGGGAACTAATCATATGTGACCCGCGAGCGCTGTTCTGCCCCCTCCCCCCCCCCAATTACTTATCTGCCCAGCGCTGCGCTGTCCCCACATCAGGGAACTAATCATATGTGACCCGCGAGCGCTGTTCTGCCCCCCCCCCCCCCAATTACTTATCTGCCCAGCGCTGCGCTGTCCCCACATCAGGGAACTAATCATATGTGACCCGCGAGCGCTGTTCTGCCCCCATCCCCCCCCCCCCAATTACTTATCTGCCCAGCGCTGCGCTGTCCCCACATCAGGGAACTAATCATATGTGACCCGCGAGCGCTGTTCTGCCCCCTCCCCCCCCCCCAATTACTTATCTGCCCAGCGCTGCGCTGTCCCACATCAGGGAACTAATCATATGTGACCCGCGAGCGCTGTTCTGCCCTCCCCCCCCAATTAATTGTCAGCCCAGCGCTGCGCTGTCCCCACATCGGGAAACTAATCATATGTGATCCGTGAGTGCTGTTCTGCCCCCCCCCCCCCATTAATTATCAGCCGAGCGCTGTCCCCATCAGGGTAAATAGTCACATGTCACCCGCAAGCGCTGCCCTCCTCTTCCTCCTGTTTGTTGCGGCAGGCGGCGCTGACACTTTATACCAGTGGTCTTCAACCTGCGGACCTCCAGATGTTGCAAAACTACAACTCTCAGCATGCCGGGACAGCCGTTGGCTGTCCGGGCATGCTGGGAGTTGTATTTTTGCAACATCTGGAGGTCCGCAGGTTGAAGACCACTGCTCTATACTGTGCGGTATCCTTATGCCCGGGCTGCAAAAATAAACAAAATAAACTTTAACTCACCTCCCGTTGGTTCGGTACCGGCCTCATCTGCTTCCTGGGGATGGGAACGTCGGACAGCCGTCAGCCTATCACCGGCCGCAGCGATGTTCCACCTCGGCCAGTGATAGGCTAAGCCCACTGTCATGTAAGAAGCCGGCCAGAGCTCATTAGATGACAGTAGGCTCAGCCTATCACTGGCCGAGGTGGAACATCGCTGCGGCCGGTGATAGACTGACGGCTGTCCGACGTTCCCATCCCCAGCGTAAGGCCGACGTCGGAACATGCGTTAGGGTGGGTTCACACCATGTTTTTATAATACAGTTTTTTATCAGGTTTTTCATTAAAAAAAACGGATTCCTCAAAACCTGACTAAACTGAATCAAAACGTGTGTACAAAGTTTTATCTGTCTACGGTTTGAAAAATGATTTCCGGTTGCATCCGTTTTTTAAGAAAAAAAAAACGTCTATGTTTTGATTTTTTCACTCCATTATGAATAAAGTTTCACTTGTTTGATTGGTAGACCACTGTTTTCTGCCCAGAAAAAATAAAATGTGTGGTTTGAAAAACGGAGACACCCGTATACAATATGGTGCATACGGTTTTGAATGGAAAGTCTATGGCCACGGTTTGCTGTACGGTTGCATACGTTTATTTTTATTTTTAAAACGTATCCAAAAACTGTAAAGAAAAATCGTGGTGTGAACCCACCCTTAGTTTATTTTGTTTACCTTTTGCAGCCCGGGCATAGGGATACCGCACAGTATGGAGTGTCAGCGCCGGCGGCCGTAACTAACAGGCCGAGGAGGGCAGCGCTTGCGGGTGACATGCGAGCTGATAACGAATTTGGGGGGGGGGGAGGGGAGGAGGAGGAAATACCGTTATATACCGTGGAACTGCCAAAAGTTACAAAAATACCGTGATACACACTTAGGTCCTACCGCCCAGCCCTATCCTCCATAATTATATATTGTCAGGGGACATTCCAAAAAAATACAGTTGGTGCAGTTTCTAGAAAGGAAAAGCCCCGATGCACAAAATATCTAGTTCAAGACAGATGAGTCTCCCAAAAGGAAGCAATCCCAAAGAGGTAAGTTTTCATAATCCTTATCAGTTCAGGGACAACAATAAAAGGATTCCACCATAGCATTTTTCTCCATGCTTATCACGATCAAATCATATAAGGAGTCCAGGAAAATCCCCTATTAGCTCAGTGGAGCTCCAGAAATGGGCCTTTTAGGAATCAGCTCATCAGGATCATATAAGAATGCATAATCTCTAATTCAATTCGTCTCAACTCCAGCACATCTATATGTCTCCATTGGGGCACATGTCATCCACTGTTCCATGGAAGTCAGTCACATGTCACGCCAGAATCCTAAGAAGCCGGCAAACAGGAGTTCTTCATTCAAACCCGAGGCATCTCTGGGGGGGGGGGGGGGGTCTCTACAGCTTCGCACATCTGGAGATTGTTTCTCCATTTTCTTGGTAGAGGAGCTGATGCTCAGTCACATTGGATGGAGACATCTCTGATCAACTGCACCGCTCTTCATCTACATAAACTCTCATAAATCTCCCCCACTGTCCTCCTGAAAGATGAACCTCCGGCCCAGTATCCAGTCATTTACAGACAGCATCAGATATCAATTGTTCTGTATTTGTCTTCATCCATCTTTCCATCAATTCTCATTGTTTTCCCCTCAACTGGCTGAAGAGAAGACTCCCCCCCAACATACCACCATGTGTCACTGTGGGATCATGTGATCAGGGTGATGGGCAGTGTTGGGTTATGATGTTCCCACCACCATGTGTCACTGTGGGATCATGTGATCAGGGTGATGGGCAGTGTTGGGTTATGATGTCCCCACCATGTATCACTGTGGGGATGGTGTGCTCAGGGTGATGGGCGGTGTTGGGTTATGATGTTCCCACCATGTGTCACTGAGGGGATGGTGTGCTCAGGGTGATGGGCAGTGTTGGGTTATGATGTTCCCACCATGTGTCACTGTGAGGATGGTGTGCTCAGGGTGATGCGGTGTTGGGTTATGATGTTCCCACCATGTGTCACTGTGAGGATGGAGTGCTCAGGGTGATGGGCGGTGTTGGGTTATGATGTTCCCACCATGTGTCACTGTGAGGATGGTGTGCTCAGGGTGATGGGCGGTGTTGGGTTATGATGTTCCCAGCATGTGTCACTGTGAGGATGGTGTGCTCAGGGTGATGGGCAGTGTTGGGTTAGGATGTTCCCACCACTATGTATCACTATGGGGATGGTGTGCTCAGGGTGATGGGCAGTGTTGGGTTATGATGCTCAGGGTGATGGGCAGTGTTGGGTTATGATGCTCAGGGTGAGGGGCAGTGTTGGGTTATGATGCTCCCACCATGTATCACTATAGGGATGGTGAGCTCAGGGTGATGGGCAGTGTTGGGTTATGATGTTCCCACCACCATGTATCACTGTGAGGATGGTGTGCTCAGGGTGATGGGCGGTGTTGGGTTATGATGCTCCCACCACTGAAGGAGTGCAATGGTTTCAGATGGGATCCGGAGTGTGAGTGAAGTGGCTTCAGGTGGGGTCCGGAGGGTGAGTGTAGTGGTTTCAGGTACGGTCCAGAGTGTGAGTGCAGGGGTTTCAAGTGAGGTCCGGAGGGTGAGTACAGTGGTTTCAGGTGAGGTCCGGAGGGTGAGTGCAGTGGTTTCAGGTGAGGTCCGGAGGGTGAATGCAGTGGTTTTAGGTAAGGTCCGGAGGGTGAGTGAAGTGGTTTAGGTACGGTCCGGGATGTGAGTGCGGTGGTTTCAAGTGGGGTCCGGAGGGTGAGTGCAGTGGTTTCAGGTTGCGTCTGAAGGGTGAGTGGAGTGGTTTCAAGTGGGGTCCGGAGGGTGAGGCCAGTGGTTTCAGGTGAGGTCCGGAGGGTGAGTGCAGTGGTTTCAGGTGAGGTCCGGAGGGTGAATGCAGTGGTTTTAGGTAAGGTCCGGAGGGTGAGTGAAGTGGTTTAGGTACGGTCCGGGATGTGAGTGCGGTGGTTTCAAGTGGGGTCCGGAGGGTGAGTGCAGTGGTTTCAGGTTGCGTCTGAAGGGTGAGTGGAGTGGTTTCAAGTGGGGTCCGGAGGGTGAGGCCAGTAGTTACAGGCGGGGTCCAGAGTGAGTTCAGTGGTTTTAGGTTGTGTCAGGAGGGTGAGTGCAATGGTTTCAGGTGGGGTCCGGAGTGTGAGTGCAGTGCTTTCAGGTACGGTCCGGAGTGTGAGTGCAGTGCTATCAGGTACGGTCCGGAGTGTGAGTGCAGAGCTTTCAGGTACGGTCCGGAGTGTGAGTGTAGTGCTATCAGGTGGGGTCTGGAGTGTGAGTGCAGTGCTATCAGGTATGGTCCGGAGTGTGAGTGCAGTGCTTTCAGGTACGGTCCGGGGTGTGAGTGCAGTGCTATCAGGTGGGGTCTGGAGTGTGAGTGCAGTGCTTTCAGGTGGGGCCCTAAGTGCAAGTGCAGTGGTCTCATGGCTTCTAACAGATGCAGGATTAGGCCCTGTACCGTGCACTCAGCTTCTCAGCACAGGCAGTGACTCAGGTCCTGGCAGGACTCCACCATCTTTCAGGATGAAGTCATGGAGTGGAGGATGATGGGAGTTGGGCGAGGTCTCTGCACTGCAGACCAACCAGGGCCGAGCACTCAAGGGTTAATAGTCCAAGCCCGGTAATCCAGAGGATGAGGTGGAGAACAAACAGAATAGGAGGGGGGGGGGGGGGGGGGGCACGAGGGACAACATACCGCATATCAGGGCCACTCCTGGGAGTTTATATTCCTCTGAACAAGCAAAGAAGAAGTGTAAAGTATGGTGAAGAGACAAACAAAGAGTCTCAGCCTTAACAAGACTATGCACTAATGGAGAAAAGCTGCAGTGTAAAGCATGACACCAGAGAAGGAGACTGTGGGGTCATTGATCACAGCGGTGCCCTCATGGAGGAGAGCTGCAGTGTAAAGCATGACACCAGAGAAGAGGCAGGAGGGTGATCACAGCGGTGCCCTCATGGAGGAGAGCTGCAGTGTAAAGCATGACACTAGAGAAGAGGCAGGAGAGTGATCACAGCGGTGCCCTCATGGAGGAGAGCTGCAGTGTAAAGCATGATACTAGAGAAGAGGCAGGAGAGTGATCACAGCGGTGCCCTCATGGAGGAGAGCTGCAGTGTAAAGCATGATACTAGAGAAGAGGCAGGAGAGTGATCACAGCGGTGCCCTCATGGAGGAGAGCTGCAGTGTAAAGCATGATACTAGAGAAGAGGCAGGAGAGTGATCACAGCGGTGCCCTCATGGAGGAGAGCTGCAGTGTAAAGCATGACACTAGAGAAGAGGCAGGAGAGTGATCACAGCGGTGCCCTCATGGAGGAGAGCTGCAGTGTAAAGCATGATACTAGAGAAGAGGCAGGAGGGTGATCACAGCGGTGCCCTCATGGAGGAGAGCTGCAGTGTAAAGCATGACACTAGAGAAGAGGCAGGAGGGTGATCACAGCGGTGCCCTCATGGAGGAGAGCTGCAGTGTAAAGCATGATACTAGAGAAGAGGCAGGAGAGTGATCACAGCGGTGCCCTCATGGAGGAGAGCTGCAGTGTAAAGCATGACACTAGAGAAGAGGCAGGAGAGTGATCACAGCGGTGCCCTCATGGAGGAGAGCTGCAGTGTAAAGCATGATACTAGAGAAGAGGCAGGAGAGTGATCACAGCGGTGCCCTCATGGAGGAGAGCTGCAGTGTAAAGCATGATACTAGAGAAGAGGCAGGAGGGTGATCACAGCGGTGCCCTCATGGAGGAGAGCTGCAGTGTAAAGCATGACACTAGAGAAGAGGCAGGAGAGTGATCACAGCGGTGCCCTCATGGAGGAGAGCTGCAGTGTAAAGCATGATACTAGAGAAGAGGCAGGAGAGTGATCACAGCGGTGCCCTCATGGAGGAGAGCTGCAGTGTAAAGCATGATACTAGAGAAGAGGCAGGAGAGTGATCACAGCGGTGCCCTCATGGAGGAGAGCTGCAGTGTAAAGCATGATACTAGAGAAGAGGCAGGAGAGTGATCACAGCGGTGCCCTCATGGAGGAGAGCTGCAGTGTAAAGCATGATACTAGAGAAGAGGCAGGAGAGTGATCACAGCGGTGCCCTCATGGAGGAGAGCTGCAGTGTAAAGCATGACACTAGAGAAGAGGCAGGAGGGTGATCACAGCGGTGCCCTCATGGAGGAGAGCTGCAGTGTAAAGCATGATACTAGAGAAGAGGCAGGAGGGTGATCACAGCGGTGCCCTCATGGAGGAGAGCTGCAGTGTAAAGCATGACACTAGAGAAGAGGCAGGAGAGTGATCACAGCGGTGCCCTCATGGAGGAGAGCTGCAGTGTAAAGCATGATACTAGAGAAGAGGCAGGAGAGTGATCACAGCGGTGCCCTCATGGAGGAGAGCTGCAGTGTAAAGCATGATACTAGAGAAGAGGCAGGAGGGTGATCACAGCGGTGCCCTCATAGAGGAGAGCTGCAGTGTAAAGCATGACACTAGAGAAGAGGCAGGAGAGTGATCACAGCGGTGCCCTCATGGAGGAGAGCTGCAGTGTAAAGCATGATACTAGAGAAGAGGCAGGAGAGTGATCACAGCGGTGCCCTCATGGAGGAGAGCTGCAGTGTAAAGCATGACACCAGAGAAGAGGCAGGAGGGTGATCACAGCGGTGCCCTCATAGAGGAGAGCTGCAGTGTAAAGCATGACACTAGAGAAGAGGCAGGAGAGTGATCACAGCGGTGCCCTCATGGAGGAGAGCTGCAGTGTAAAGCATGATACTAGAGAAGAGGCAGGAGAGTGATCACAGCGGTGCCCTCATGGAGGAGAGCTGCAGTGTAAAGCATGATACTAGAGAAGAGGCAGGAGAGTGATCACAGCGGTGCCCTCATGGAGGAGAGCTGCAGTGTAAAGCATGACACTAGAGAAGAGGCAGGAGAGTGATCACAGCGGTGCCCTCATGGAGGAGAGCTGCAGTGTAAAGCATGACACTAGAGAAGAGGCAGGAGAGTGATCACAGCGGTGCCCTCATGGAGGAGAGCTGCAGTGTAAAGCATGATACTAGAGAAGAGGCAGGAGAGTGATCACAGCGGTGCCCTCATGGAGGAGAGCTGCAGTGTAAAGCATGACACTAGAGAAGAGGCAGGAGAGTGATCACAGCGGTGCCCTCATGGAGGAGAGCTGCAGTGTAAAGCATGACACTAGAGAAGAGGCAGGAGAGTGATCACAGCGGTGCCCTCATGGAGGAGAGCTGCAGTGTAAAGCATGACACTAGAGAAGAGGCAGGAGGGTGATCACAGCGGTGCCCTCATGGAGGAGAGCTGCAGTGTAAAGCATGATACTAGAGAAGAGGCAGGAGGGTGATCACAGCGGTGCCCTCATGGAGGAGAGCTGCAGTGTAAAGCATGGCACTAGAGAAGAGGCAGGAGAGTGATCACAGCGGTGCCCTCATGGAGGAGAGCTGCAGTGTAAAGCATGGCACTAGAGAAGAGGCAGGAGAGTGATCACAGCGGTGCCCTCATGGAGGAGAGCTGCAGTGTAAAGCATGATACTAGAGAAGAGGCAGGAGGGTGATCACAGCGGTGCCCTCATGGAGGAGAGCTGCAGTGTAAAGCATGATACTAGAGAAGAGGCAGGAGAGTGATCACAGCGGTGCCCTCATGGAGGAGAGCTGCAGTGTAAAGCATGACACTAGAGAAGAGGCAGGAGAGTGATCACAGCGGTGCCCTCATGGAGGAGAGCTGCAGTGTAAAGCATGACACTAGAGAAGAGGCAGGAGGGTGATCACAGCGGTGCCCTCATGGAGGAGAGCTGCAGTGTAAAGCATGATACTAGAGAAGAGGCAGGAGGGTGATCACAGCGGTGCCCTCATGGAGGAGAGCTGCAGTGTAAAGCATGACACTAGAGAAGAGGCAGGAGGGTGATCACAGCGGTGCCCTCATGGAGGAGAGCTGCAGTGTAAAGCATGATACTAGAGAAGAGGCAGGAGAGTGATCACAGCGGTGCCCTCATGGAGGAGAGCTGCAGTGTAAAGCATGACACTAGAGAAGAGGCAGGAGAGTGATCACAGCGGTGCCCTCATGGAGGAGAGCTGCAGTGTAAAGCATGATACTAGAGAAGAGGCAGGAGGGTGATCACAGCGGTGCCCTCATGGAGGAGAGCTGCAGTGTAAAGCATGATACTAGAGAAGAGGCAGGAGAGTGATCACAGCGGTGCCCTCATGGAGGAGAGCTGCAGTGTAAAGCATGACACTAGAGAAGAGGCAGGAGAGTGATCACAGCGGTGCCCTCATGGAGGAGAGCTGCAGTGTAAAGCATGACACTAGAGAAGAGGCAGGAGGGTGATCACAGCGGTGCCCTCATGGAGGAGAGCTGCAGTGTAAAGCATGACACTAGAGAAGAGGCAGGAGGGTGATCACAGCGGTGCCCTCATGGAGGAGAGCTGCAGTGTAAAGCATGACACTAGAGAAGAGGCAGGAGAGTGATCACAGCGGTGCCCTCATGGAGGAGAGCTGCAGTGTAAAGCATGACACTAGAGAAGAGGCAGGAGAGTGATCACAGCGGTGCCCTCATGGAGGAGAGCTGCAGTGTAAAGCATGATACTAGAGAAGAGGCAGGAGAGTGATCACAGCGGTGCCCTCATGGAGGAGAGCTGCAGTGTAAAGCATGATACTAGAGAAGAGGCAGGAGAGTGATCACAGCGGTGCCCTCATGGAGGAGAGCTGCAGTGTAAAGCATGACACTAGAGAAGAGGCAGGAGAGTGATCACAGCGGTGCCCTCATGGAGGAGAGCTGCAGTGTAAAGCATGATACTAGAGAAGAGGCAGGAGAGTGATCACAGCGGTGCCCTCATGGAGGAGAGCTGCAGTGTAAAGCATGATACTAGAGAAGAGGCAGGAGAGTGATCACAGCGGTGCCCTCATGGAGGAGAGCTGCAGTGTAAAGCATGACACCAGAGAAGAGGCAGGAGGGTGATCACAGCGGTGCCCTCATAGAGGAGAGCTGCAGTGTAAAGCATGACACTAGAGAAGAGGCAGGAGAGTGATCACAGCGGTGCCCTCATGGAGGAGAGCTGCAGTGTAAAGCATGATACTAGAGAAGAGGCAGGAGAGTGATCACAGCGGTGCCCTCATGGAGGAGAGCTGCAGTGTAAAGCATGATACTAGAGAAGAGGCAGGAGAGTGATCACAGCGGTGCCCTCATGGAGGAGAGCTGCAGTGTAAAGCATGACACTAGAGAAGAGGCAGGAGAGTGATCACAGCGGTGCCCTCATGGAGGAGAGCTGCAGTGTAAAGCATGACACTAGAGAAGAGGCAGGAGAGTGATCACAGCGGTGCCCTCATGGAGGAGAGCTGCAGTGTAAAGCATGACACTAGAGAAGAGGCAGGAGGGTGATCACAGCGGTGCCCTCATGGAGGAGAGCTGCAGTGTAAAGCATGACACTAGAGAAGAGGCAGGAGGGTGATCACAGCGGTGCCCTCATGGAGGAGAGCTGCAGTGTAAAGCATGACACTAGAGAAGAGGCAGGAGAGTGATCACAGCGGTGCCCTCATGGAGGAGAGCTGCAGTGTAAAGCATGACACTAGAGAAGAGGCAGGAGAGTGATCACAGCGGTGCCCTCATGGAGGAGAGCTGCAGTGTAAAGCATGATACTAGAGAAGAGGCAGGAGAGTGATCACAGCGGTGCCCTCATGGAGGAGAGCTGCAGTGTAAAGCATGATACTAGAGAAGAGGCAGGAGAGTGATCACAGCGGTGCCCTCATGGAGGAGAGCTGCAGTGTAAAGCATGACACTAGAGAAGAGGCAGGAGAGTGATCACAGCGGTGCCCTCATGGAGGAGAGCTGCAGTGTAAAGCATGATACTAGAGAAGAGGCAGGAGAGTGATCACAGCGGTGCCCTCATGGAGGAGAGCTGCAGTGTAAAGCATGACACTAGAGAAGAGGCAGGAGAGTGATCACAGCGGTGCCCTCATGGAGGAGAGCTGCAGTGTAAAGCATGGCACTAGAGAAGAGGCAGGAGGGTCATTGATCACAGGTGTCCAGACACATGAAGCTGATTCTTTCTCATGCTGTAAATTTCCTTTTTTTTTAGGTTGGTTCCTGGCATCGCCCTGCTGGCAAGCTGGGTGATAAGTGCATGCTGCCACATGTGCCACCCAATGTGTGGGCAACATATCTACCCTGAAGGAGGCCGGGCAGATGTGTGACCCTCACCTTACACCCTGGTGTCTGCCCGCTCCTCAGCAGGGTGTGTCCGTCCGGTTAGTGCCAAAGCAACCCCCCCCAATATGGCTGTGCCGTATGTGCAGCACAATGACTCATACACAAAACAACACAGAGGTACAAAACATCTGCAAGAGGCCTCATCCCTGTATGGGTATCATAACTCCCACTATTCCTCCTCCGATGGGAGTGATCATCCTTTTTACAACCAAGGGAGGAGTGCGGAGGTATGATCACCACCAGTGTGCATGCGCTCAGCTACCTGGGTGTGTCACCTCCTGCTGCACACAAGGTCACACAGCACCCCCTGCTGTCCACACACAAGTACTACACCAGGGAGTCATTTTTCTAACAACAATAAACGTAAATGAAGGTCCTGGTGCCCTGGCACAGGAGCCGCGCTCACTTCATGCTCGCCTGATATCCTTTAACCCCTCAGATGCCATGATCAATACCGTTCACAGCAACTGCAGCAATGCGGCAGCTCAAATGGCTCAAATGGTTAATTGGATCACCTGTGGCACACGCACAACTGAGGGGATCAGATGAGCCAAGATGGCGGACGGGGGTCTCCTCACCTGCCTCCACTATCATCATGGAGTCTTCTTCAATTATACTGATGCTATGTACGATGTATGAACAGTATTAGAGACCTCATGATAACCCTATGGGGACATTAAAATCGGAAATAAATGGTACAAAAAAGTTTTTAAAAAAATTTAAATTAGCCCCTCCCCCCATAAAATGTAAATAGCCTCTTATTCTCATTTTAATAGCACCATCAAAAATATAATGTTAATGATCCTGTGCAGTGAACAGCGTATAGGTTAAAAAAAAAAGTCCAAAATTGCTGCTTTTTTGTCGCATAAGAAGTCCCATATATGAAAAAGTGGTACCAAAATAAACTGAAGGTCACGGCGCAACAAACGACCTCCATATAGTTCTCTACACGGAAAAATTAGAAAGTTATATGGGTCAGAAGAGGACAATATTAAACATAAGTGTTTTGTAAAAAAAAAAATTTGAGTTTTTGAACCCCTAGAGCAGTGTTTCCCAACCAGGGTGCCAAAGGCTGTCCAGGCATGCTGGGAGTTGTAGTTTTGCAACATCTGGAGGCACCCTGGTTGGGAAACACTGCCCTAGAGCACGTACAGGTTCACCCTGGGCACCTGCTACTTAGCGCCCCAGCACATACCTGTACGTCCTAAGGCCCCGTTCACACTACGGAATTGCCGCGGAATTTCCGGACAGAATTCCGCGGGCGCAATTCTGCGGTGTGAACTTTAACATTAGTGTGAACGGGTCTCTGCGAGACCCGTTCACACTGTGGAATTTCAGTGGCGGACATTTACGCCGCTGAAAGTGTTCCGCGCAAAGAAAGAACATTTTCATTCTTTGCGTGGTTTCCGCGAGCACTGCATAGCCGTCAATGGTGACGGCTCAGTGCCCCGCGGCCCTAGCGCCCTTCCGTTTGCGAAATTCAGCCGCGAAAATTCCGTAGTGTGAACGGGGCCAAGTCCCACCGCAGCTATGAACCGAGTGCAGGAGCTGAGATCGCATCATAGACCCCAGTGTCCGGCCTACTACCAGCACCAGGGACACACCAGCAATAATGAACCTCAGCGATCGCACTGCCACGACCAATACCGATCACGGCATGTGCAGCAATGCGGCAATTCGGGTGGCTGATCTGATCACCCATGGCATGACCGCGGGGATCAGATCAGACAAGATGCCTTCAAACAGACCAGATAAGTAGATCACCATTTATACAAGTGGGCGTGGTGTCACGAGTGGACGTGGTGTGACATCACATCTTCATCACGGGAACCCAGCGTTCTACACATATTGTTTAGAATGCGGGTGCAGCACTGAGTGAGTGGGGGTCCCAGCAATCCTTTGGATAGGGGATAAGATGTCTGTGAGCGGAGTACCCCTTTAAGCAGATGGATTAAGGAAACCATCAGAGAGACTTTTGTTGCCCAGGGATTGGCGCCCCCTTTTATCCACGCTCACTCTACCTGTGCAGTAGCTACTTCAGCGGCTGAGAGGAACCTGGTACTTTGGATAATATGATGTAATAACATAAACTATAACATAATATGATATAACACAACATAATGTAACCTACCTTCAGCAGAGACTATAATGCAATATAACATAATATGAGGTATAATATAACGTAATATGAAATAACTCAATATATTATAACCTACCAGTAGAGACACACCATAAAATATGACATAATATGAGGTAATGCCATAAAATATAACATAATATGAGGTAATACCATAAAATATAACATAATATGAGGTAATACCATAAAATATAACATAATATGAGGTAATACCATAAAATATAACATAATTTGAGGTAATACCATAAAATATAACATAATATGAAGTAATACCATAAAATATATCATAATATGAGGCAATACCATAAAATATATCATAATATGAGGTAATACCATAAAATATAACATAATATGAGGCAATATCATATCATATAACATAATATGAGGTATTACCCTATAATATGAGGTAATACCATAAATATAACATAATATGAGGTAAAATATAACATAATATGATATAATATAAAGCGATATATTATAACCTACCAACAGACACGTCATAATATTACATAATACCATAAAATATAACTAATATGACGTAATACCACACAATAAAACACAGCAAAGTGTAACCTACCATTAGCAAAAGTGCGCCGGTTGCTATGGGTTACCGCTGCCGAGGTCACGTGACAGGTGACTATGGCGGCCGCCGGGTGACATTGCCAGGAGCTTATGGATCTCTCACTAGAGGCCGGGATGTCACGTGAAGCTGCCCGAGGATCGATAAAATGCGGCCGCCATTTTCCCCTGGCCTGAGCTGTAGGAAGTCTATATGTTATGTAGATTTGGGCTCCGGTAAGATGTCGGACACAGAGGACAGTGTGAGAGGCGGGAAAGGATGGAGGATCCGGGGAGGTGAACTTTACATCACAGGCAGCTCAGGTGAGTGATGCCGGGAACAGGGGAAGGGTTTGCGACAAGGGGGAGCTGGGAGTATATGAGGAGACAAATGGGGGTGTATGAGGAGACATATGGGGGGATTGGGGTGTATGAGGAGACATATGGGGGGATTGGGGTGTATGAGGAGACATATGGGGGGATTGGGGTGTATGAGGAGACATATGGGGGGATTGGGGTGTATGAGGAGACAAATGGGGGTGTATGAGGAGACATATGGGGGGATTGGGGTGTATGAGGAGACATATGGGGGGATTGGGGTGTATGAGGAGACATATGGGGGGGATTGGGGTGTATGAGGAGACATATGGGGGGATTGGGGTATATGAGGAGACATGAGGGGATTGGGGTGTATGAGGAGACATATGAGGGGGATTGGGGTGTCTGAGGAGACATATGGGGGGATTGGGGTGTATGAGGAGACATATGGGGGGGATTGGGGTGTCTGAGGAGACATATGGGGGGATTGGGGTGTATGAGGAGACATATGGGGGGGATTGGGGTGTCTGAGGAGACATATGGGGGGATTGGGGTGTATGAGGAGACATATGGGGGGGATTGGGGTGTATGAGGAGACATGAGGGGATTGGGGTGTATGAGGAGACATATGGGGGGGATTGGGGTGTATGAGGAGACATATGGGGGGATTGGGGTGTGTGAGGAGACATGAGGGGATTGGGGTGTATGAGGAGACATATGGGGGGGATTGGGGTGTATGAGGAGACATATGAGGGGGATTGGGGTGTATGAGGAGACATATGAGGGGATTGGGGTGTATGAGGAGACATATGAGGGGATTGGGGTGTATGAGGAGACATATGGGGGGGATTGGGGTGTATGAGGAGACATATGAGGGGATTGGGGTGTATGAGGGGATTGGGGTGTATGAGGAGACATATGAGGGGATTGGGGTGTACGAGGAGACATATGAGGGGATTGGGGTGTACGAGGAGACATATGGGGGGATTGGGGTGTATGAGGAGACATATGGGGGATTGGGGTGTATGAGGAGACATATGGGGGGATTGGGGTGTATGAGGAGACATATGGGGGATTGGGGTGTATGAGGAGACATATGGGGGGATTGGGGTGTATGAGGAGACATATGGGGGGATTGAGGTGTATGAGGAGACATATGGGGGGATTGAGGTGTATGAGGAGACATATGGGGGGGGATTGGGGTGTATGAGGAGACATATGGGGGGATTGGGGTGTATGAGGAGACATGGGGGGATTGAGGTGTATGAGGAGACATATGGGGGGGGATTGGGGTGTATGAGGAGACATATGGGGGGGGATTGGGGTGTATGAGGAGACATATGGGGGGGATTGGGGTGTATGAGGAGACATATGGGGGGATTGGGGTGTATGAGGAGACATATGGGGGGATTGGGGTGTATGAGGAGACATATGAGGGGATTGGGGTGTATGAGGAGACATATGAGGGGATTGGGGTGTATGTGGAGACATATGAGGGGATTGGGGTGTATGTGGAGACATATGGGGAGATTGGGGTGTATGAGGAGACATATGAGGGGGACATATGGGGGGATTGGGGTGTATGAGGAGACATATGGGGGGGATTGGGGTGTATGAGGAGACATATGGGGGGATTGGGGTGTATGAGGAGACATATGGGGGGATTGGGGTGTATGAGGAGACATATGGGGGGATTGGGGTGTATGTGGAGACATATGGGGGGATTGGGGTGTATGAGGAGACATATGGGGGGATTGGGGTGTATGTGGAGACATATGGGGGGATTGGGGTGTATGTGGAGACATATGGGGGGATTGGGGTGTATGAGGAGACATATGAGGGGGACATATGGGGGGATTGGGGTGTATGAGGAGACATATGGGGGGGATTGGGGTGTATGAGGAGACATATGGGGGGGGATTGGGGTGTATGAGGAGACATATGGGGGGATTGGGGTGTATGAGGAGACATATGGGGGGATTGGGGTGTATGAGGAGACACAGCCTAGGGATTGGGATGTCACCCCTTACCCTGTTCCCCACGTTCTGGGTCTCACCCTTCACCTCCTTCGGTCCTGTCCCGGGTGTCACCTTTCACCTGTGTCATGTCTCCCGCTATACGTTCCCCTGCAGCTGCCATCACTGTCCTCTCTCTCTCTCTCTCCAGCTCGCTGACAGTTCACATTATGCTTCACATCTGCTCCCGGCTGCTCGGTGGAGGCGCTGTCCTCTGTCTCCGGACCTCACGGTCGCACACAGGCCCCGCCCCTGTGCGCTGGTTTTCGGTGAGTAGTCACGTCTGCTCTTCTGTAGCCTTTACTGTATATGGGGTGACGGTGTCTTTACATCTGACAGGTCGGACGCCCTTCTCATGGGCCGCAGGATTACAGTCTACCTAACGCCACGTGGAGCCGAAACACACGAGATCTGTACGATAAGTACGAGGAGCTGAGCAAAACCGGAGGCTGGAGGCGGATAAAGTCCTATAATAGCAGCGTCCATCATATGTCAGGTGACTGCCCCATATATAATATATAATAGCAGCGTCCATCATATGTCAGGTGACTGCCCCGTATATCATATATAATAGCAGCGTCCATCATATGTCAGGTGACTGCCCCGTATATCATATATAACAGCAGCGTCCATCATATGTCAGGTGACTGCCCCGTATATCATATATAACAGCAGCGTCCATCATATGTCAGGTGACTGCCCCATATATCATATAGAATAGCAGCGTCCATCATATGTCAGGTGACTGCCCCGTATATCATATATAACAGCAGCGTCCATCATATGTCAGGTGACTGCCCCGTATATAATATATAACAGCAGCGTCCATCATATGTCAGGTGACTGCCCCGTATATCATATATAACAGCAGCGTCCATCATATGTCAGGTGACTGCCCCGTATATAATATATAACAGCAGCGTCCATCATATGTCAGGTGACTGCCCCGTATATCATATATAACAGCAGCGTCCATCATATGTCAGGTGACTGCCCCGTATATCATATATAACAGCAGCGTCTATCATATATCAGGTGACTGCCCCGTATATTATATATAACAGCAGCGTCCATCATATGTCAGGTGACTGCCCCGTATATAATATATAACAGCAGCGTCCATCATATGTCAGGTGACTGCCCCGTATATCATATATAACAGCAGCGTCTATCATATATCAGGTGACTGCCCCGTATATTATATATAACAGCAGAGTCCATCATATGTCAGGTGACTGCCCCGTATATCATATATAATAGCAGCGTCCATCATATGTCAGGTGACTGCCCCGTATATAATATATAACAGCAGCGTCCATCATATGTCAGGTGACTGCCCCGTATATAATATATAACAGCAGCGTCCATCATATGTCAGGTGACTGCCCCATATATCATATATAACAGCAGCGTCCATCATATGTCAGGTGACTGCCCCGTATATCATATATATAACAGCAGCGTCCATCATATGTCAGGTGACTGCCCCGTATATAATATATAACAGCAGCGTCTATCATATGTCAGGTGACTGCCCCGTATATCATAAATAACAGCAGCGTCCATCATATATCAGGTGACTGCCCCGTATATCATATATAACAGCAGCGTCCATCATATGTCAGGTGACTGCCCCATATATTATATATAACAGCAGCGTCCATCATATGTCAGGTGACTGCCCCGTATATCATAAATAACAGCAGCGTCTATCATATATCAGGTGACTGCCCCGTATATCATAAATAACAGCAGCGTCTATCATATATCAGGTGACTGCCCCATATATAATATATAATAGCAGCGTCCATCATATGTCAGGTGACTGCCCCATATATCATATATAACAGCAGCGTCCATCATATGTCAGGTGACTGCCCCGTATATCATATATAACAACAGCATCCATCATATATCAGATGACTGTAATATATATATATATATATATATATATATATATATATATATATTGTACAGTCACCTGATATATGATGGACGCTGCTGTTATATATATAGATAATGTACAGTCACCTGAAATATGATAGACGCTGCTGTTATATATATATATAATGTACAGTCACCTGTTATATATAATGTACAGTCACCTGTTATATATAACAGCAGTGTCCATCATATGTCAGGTGACTGTACATTATATATATATATATATATATATATATATATACGCACGCACGCACGCACACAGTGCATAGTGAAAGTATTCGGCCCTCTTGAACTTTCCAACCTTTTGCCAAATTTCAGGCTTCAAACATAAAGATATAAAACTGTAATTTTTTGTGAAGAATCAACAAGTGGGACACAATCATGAAGTGGAATGAAATTTATTGGATATTTCAAACTTTGTTAACAAATAAAAAATTGAAAAATTGGGCCTGCAAAATTATTCAGCCCCTTTACTTTCAGTGCAGCAAACTCTCTCCAGAAGTTCAGTGAGGATCTCTGAATGATCCAATGTTGACCTAAATGACTAATGATGATAAATAGAATCCACTTGTGTGTAATCAAGTCTCCGTATAAATGCACCTGCACTGTGATAGTCTCAGAGAGAATTATGAAGAACAAGGAACACACCAGGCAGGTCCAAGATACTGTTGTGGAGAAGTTTAAAGCCGGATTTGGATACAAAAAGATTTCCCAAGCTTTAAACATCCCAAGGAGCACTGTACAAGTGATAATATTGAAATAGAACGAGTATCAGACCACTGCAAATCTACGAAGACCGGGCCGTCCCTCTAAACTTTCAGCTCATACAAGGAGAAGACTGATCAGAGATGCAGCCAAGAGGCCCATGATCACTCTGGATGATCTGCAGAGATCTACAGCTGAGGTGGAGACTCTGTCCATAAAACAACAATCAGGCGTATACTGCACAAATCTGCCCTCTATGGAAGAGTGACAAGAAGAAAGCCATTTCTTAAAGATATCCATAAAGTGTTGTTTAAAGTTTACCACAAGCCACCTGGGAGACACCAAACATGTGGAAGAAGGGGCTCTGGTCAGAGGAAACCAAAATCCAACTTTATGGCAACAATGCAAAACGATATGTTTGGTGTAAAAGCAACACAGCTCATCACCCTGAACACACCATCCCCACTCCATCCAACCTCACTGAGCTCCAGCTGTTCACAAACGCTCTCCATCCAACCTCGCTGAGCTCCAGCTGTTCTCAAACACTCTCCCATCCAACCTCACTGAGCTCCAGCTGTTCACAGACGCTCTCCACCCAACCTCACTGAGCTCCAGCTGTTCTCAAACGCTCTCCATCCAACCTGATTGAGCTCCAGCTGTTCACAAACGCTCTCCATCCAACCTCGCTGAGCTCCAGCTGTTCTCAAACACTCTCCCATCCAACCTCACTGAGCTCCAGCTGTTCTCAAACGCTCTCCATCCAACCTCACTGAGCTCCAGCTGTTCACAAACGCTCTCCATCCAACCTCGCTGAGCTCCAGCTGTTCACAAACGCTCTCCATCCAACCTCACTGAGCTCCAGCTGTTCACAAACGCTCTCCATCCAACCTCACTGAGCTCCAGCTGTTCACAAACGCTCTCCATCCAACCTCACTGAGCTCCAGCTGTTCACAAACGCTCTCCATCCAACCTCACTGAGCTCCAGCTGTTCACAAACGCTCTCCATCCAACCTCACTGAGCTCCAGCTGTTCACAAACGCTCTCCATCCAACCTCACTGAGCTCCAGCTGTTCACAAATGCTCTCCATCCAACCTCACTGAGCTCCAGCTGTTCACAAACGCTCTCCATCCAACCTCACTGAGCTCCAGCTGTTCACAAACGCTCTCCACCCAACCTCACTGAGCTCCAGCTGTTCACAAACGCTCTCCATCCAACCTCGCTGAGCTCCAGCTGTTCACAAACACTCTCCCATCCAACCTCACTGAGCTCCAGCTGTTCTCAAACGCTCTCCATCCAACCTGATTGAGCTCCAGCTGTTCACAAACGCTCTCCATCCAACCTCGCTGAGCTCCAGCTGTTCACAAACGCTCTCCATCCAACCTCGCTGAGCTCCAGCTGTTCACAAACGCTCTCCATCCAACCTCACTGAGCTCCAGCTGTTCACAAATGCTCTCCATCCAACCTCACTGAGCTCCAGCTGTTCACAAACGCTCTCCACCCAACCTCACTGAGCTCCAGCTGTTCACAGACGCTCTCCATCCAACCTCACTGAGCTCCAGCTATTCACAAACGCTCTCCATCCAACCTCACTGAGCTCCAGCTGTTCACAAACGCTCTCCACCCAACCTCACTGAGCTCCAGCTGTTCACAAACGCTCTCCATCCAACCTCACTGAGCTCCAGCTGTTCACAAACGCTCTCCACCCAACCTCACTGAGCTCCAGCTGTTCACAAACGCTCTCCACCCAACCTCACTGAGCTCCAGCTGTTCACAGACGCTCTCCATCCAACCTCACTGAGCTCCAGCTGTTCACAAACGCTCTCCACCCAACCTCACTGAGCTCCAGCTGTTCACAAACGCTCTCCACCCAACCTCACTGAGCTCCAGCTGTTCACAAACGCTCTCCACCCAACCTCACTGAGCTCCAGCTGTTCACAGACGCTCTCCATCCAACCTCACTGAGCTCCAGCTGTTCACAAACGCTCTCCACCCAACCTCACTGAGCTCCAGCTGTTCACAAACGCTCTCCATCCAACCTCACTGAGCTCCAGCTGTTCAGACGCTCTCCATCCAACCTCACTGAGCTCCAGCTGTTCACAGACGCTCTCCAGCCAACCTCACTGAGCTCCAGATGTTCTGCAAGGAGGAATGGGCAAAAATTTCAGTCTGTCGATGTGCAAAACTGATAGACATACCCCAAGCAACTTACAGCTGTAATCGCAGAAAAAGTTGGCACTACAAAGTATTAACTTAAGGGGCTGAATCATTTTGCACACCCAATTTTTCAGTTTTTTATTTGTTAAAGTTTGAAATATCCAATAAATTTCGTTCCACTTCATGATTGTGTCCCTCTTGTTTTTTATTCTTCACAAAAAAATTAGTTTTATATCTTTATGTTTGAAGCCTGAAATGTGGCAAAAAGGTCAAAGTTCAAGGGGGCCGAATACTTTCACTATGCACTGTGTGTGTGTGTGTGTGTGTGTGTGTGTGTGCGTGTATATATATATATATATATATATAATTATACACAGCAGTGTCCGTCATATCAGGTGACACTACTTTCCTATATACTCATTGGCCTCTTTATTAGGTACATTTCTCTTGTCCCAGGTTGAACCCCCCCCCCCTCTTAGATATCGCTCCATATGGACATGACATCACACAGTTCTCCATATAGACATGATGACATCACACAGTTCCTCCATATGGACATGCTGACATCACACAGTTCCTCAATAAGGACATGATGACATCACACAGTTCCTCAATAAGGACATGATGACATCACACAGTTCCTCAATAAGGACATGATGACATCACACAGTTCCTCAATAAGGACATGATGACATCACACAGTTCCTCTATATGGACATGATGATATCACACAGTTCCTCCATATGGACATGATGACATCACACAGTTCCTCCATATGGACATGATGACATCACACAGTTCCTCCATATGGACATGATGACATCACACAGTTCTTCCATATGGACATGATGACATCACACAGTTCTTCCATATGGACATGATGACATCACACAGTTCCTCCATAAGGACATTATGACATCACACAGTTCCTCCATATGGACATGATGACATCACACAGTTCCTCCATATAGACATGATGACATCACACAGTTCCTCCATATAGACATGACATCACACAGTTCCCCCATATGGACATGATGACATCACACAGTTCCTCCATATAGACATGACATCACACAGTTCCTCCATATAGACATGATGACATCACACAGTTCCTCCATATAGACATGACATCACACAGTTCCTCCATATGGACATGATGACATCACACAGTTCCTCCATATAGACATGATGACATCACACAGTTCCCCATATGGACATGATGACATCACACAGTTCCTCCATATAGACATGACATCACACAGTTCCCCCATATGGACATGATTACATCACACAGTTCCTCCATATGGACATGATGACATCACACAGTTCCTCCATATGGACATGATGACATCACACAGTTCCTCCATATGGACATGATGACATCACACAGTTCCTCCATATAGACATGATGACATCACACAGTTCCTCCATATAGACATGACATCACACAGTTCCCCCATATGGACATGATGACATCACACAGTTCCTCCATATAGACATGACATCACACAGTTCCTCCATATAGACATGATGACATCACACAGTTCCTCCATATAGACATGACATCACACAGTTCCTCCATATGGACATGATGACATCACACAGTTCCTCCATATAGACATGATGACATCACACAGTTCCCCATATAGACATGACGACATCACAGTTCCTCCATATAGACATGACATCACACAGTTCCCCCATATGGACATGATGACATCACACAGTTCCTCCATATGGACATGATGACATCACACAGTTCCTCCATATGGACATGACATCACACAGTTTCCCCATATGGACATGATGACATCACACAGTTCCTCAATAAGGACATGATGACATCACACAGTTCCTTCATATGGACATGATGACATCACACAGTTCCTCCATATGGACATGATGACATCACACAGTTCCTCCATATGGACATGATGACATCACACAGTTCCTTCATATGGACATGATGACATCACACAGTTCCTCCATATGGACATGATGACATCACACAGTTCCTCCATATGGACATGATGACACCACACAGTTCCTCCATATGGACATGATGACACCACACAGTTCCTCCATATGGACATGATGACATCACACAGTTCCTCCATATGGACATGATGACATCACACAGTTCCTCCATATGGACATGATGACATCACACAGTTCCTCCATATGGACATGATGACATCACACAGTTCCTCCATATGGACATGATGACATCACACAGTTCCTCCATATGGACATGATGACATCACACAGTTCCTCCATATGGACATGATGACATCACACAGTTCCTCCATATGGACATGATGACATCACACAGTTCCTCCATATGGACATGATGACATCACACAGTTCCTCCATATGGACATGATGACATCACACAGTTCCTCCATATGGACATGATGACATCACACAGTTCCTCCATATGGACATGATGACATCACACAGTTCCTCCATATGGACATGATGACATCACACAGTTCCTCCATATGGACATGATGACATCACACAGTTCCTCCATAAGGACATGATGACATCACACAATTCCTCCATATGTTGTAAGGATTCCTCCTTAGGGATTAGCTCTGGGATCGTCCTAGTCACTTGCCACGGGACACGTTCCTCACAATAACACCACAGACCACAGTTCCGCATACAAGTCGGGCTCCTCACCAGCTTTATTTCCACAGGTTGCAGGTAAAACAAAACATAAACAGGAACAAAATAAAGTCCTAGACCGTCTGGTCACGGACTACACATATCAGCATGCCCTGACTACGAACTGGTGAGCTACCCTCAGCCAGTATAACATGTGTCTCCTGCAACCTGTTACTACCAGTTCACACCACTTCTTGGACCACTCGCAGCTCCTTCTGCGTGTTACCTAAACAGGGTCCGTGTGTCTCCCCCTCTAACAGCAGCATACTGTTTCCAATGGAGACCCCAACTATTCTGTTTCCTTTCCTTTTAAAACACACTTTCCCTTCCTGATACCTCATTAATCAGGCCACAGGTGGAGTATTCTCCAGAGTTATCAAGGGAAATACACCCTTTCCTTGCCACACTGCCACAATGTACATAATGACATCACACAGTTCCTCTATATGGACATGATGACATCACACAGTTCCTCTATATGGACATGACATCACACAGTTCCTCTATATGGACATGATGACATCACACAGTTCCTCCATATGGACATGACATCACACAGTTCCTCCATATGGACATGATGACATCACACAGTTCCTCTATATGGACATGATGACATCACACAGTTCCTCTATATGGACATGATGACATCACACAGTTCTCCATATAGACATGATGACATCACACCGTTCCTCCATATGGACATGACATCACACAGTTCCTCTATATGGACATGATGACATCACACAGTTCCTCTATATGGACATGATGACATCACACAGTTCCTCTATATGGACATGATGACATCACACAGTTCCTCTATATGGACATGATGACATCACACAGTTCCTCCATATGGACATGACATCACACAGTTCCTCCATATGGACATGATGACATCACACAGTTCCTCCATATGGACATGACATCACACAGTTCCTCCATATGGACATGATGACATCACACAGTTGCTACAGATTTGGCTGCTGCACATACATGATGAAAATCTCTGGTTCCTCCACATCCCAGTGGTGATCCATAGGATGAGATCTGGTGACTGGAGGTGATCTCACAGGATGAGATCTGGGGACTGTGGAGGTGATCTCATAGGATGAGATCTGGTGACTGGAGGTGATCTCATAGGATGTGATCTATTGGATGAGATCTGGTGACTGTGGAGGTGATCTATTGGATGTGATCTGGTGACTGTGGAGGTGATGTATTGGATGAGATCTGGTGACCTATAGGATGTGATCTGGTGACTGTGGAGGTGATCTATTGGATGAGATCTGGTGACTGTGGAGGTGAACTATAGGATGAGATCTGGTGACTGTGGAGGTGATCTATTGGATGAGATCTGGTGACTGTGGAGGTGATCTATTGGATGAGATCTGGTGACTGTGGAGGTGATCTCATAGGATGAGATCTGGTGACTGGAGGTGATCTCATAGGATGTGATCTGGTGACTGATCTATTGGATGACAGCTGGTGACTGTGGAGGTGATCTATTGGATGTGATCTGGTGACTGTGGAGGTGATCTATTGGAGGAGATCTGGTGCTCTATTGGATGAGATCTGGTGACTGGAGCTGATCTATTGGATGAGATCTGTTGACTGTGGAGGTGATCTATTGGATGAGATCTGGTGACTGTGGAGGTGATCTATAGGATGAGATCTGGTGACTGTGATCTATTGGATGAGAGCTGGTGACTGTGGAGGTGATCTATTGGATGAGATCTGGTGACTGGAGGTGATCTATTGGATGAGATCTGGTGACTGTGGAGGTGATCTATTGGATGAGATCTGGTGACTGTGGAGGTGATCTATAGGATGAGATCTGGTGACTGTGATCTATTGGATGAGATCTGGTGACTGTGGAGGTGATCTATTGGATGAGATCTGGTGACTGTGGAGGTGATCTATTGGATGAGATCTGGTGACTGTGGAGGTGATCTATAGGATGAGATCTGGTGACTGTGATCTATTGGATGAGAGCTGGTGACTGTGGAGGTGATCTATTGGATGAGATCTGGTGACTGTGGAGGTGATCTATTGGATGAGATCTGGTGACTGTGGAGGTGATCTATAGGATGAGATCTGGTGACTGATCTATTGGATGAGATCTGTTGACTGTGGAGGTGATCTATTGGATGAGATCTGGTGACTGTGGAGGTGATCTATAGGATGAGATCTGGTGACTGTGATCTATTGGATGAGAGCTGGTGACTGTGGAGGTGATCTATTGGATGAGAGCTGGTGACTGTGGAGGTGATCTATTGGATGAGATCTGGTGACTGTGATCTATTGGATGAGATCTGGTGACTGTGGAGGTGATCTATTGGATGAGATCTGGTGACTGTGGAGGTGATCTATTGGATGAGAGCTGGTGACTGTGGAGGTGATCTATTGGATGAGATCTGGTGACTGTGGAGGTGATCTATTGGATGAGATCTGGTGACTGTGGAGGCCATTGGAGTCCAGTGACCACATTGTTTTGAATAACGGGAGGCATTGGAGGACGATGCAGAGCGCTCACACGATACTACGCGCTTCCTCCGACCTCCACCCCCCCCCCCCCCTATATAACACCAATATAATTTACATCTGAGCTTCTTGACAGATCAGCCCCCGGTAGGCGACAGGGTCACCCGTCTCTTCACCAGGAACATTGACCAGGACGGTTTGGGCTTCGAGTATTGCATGTTCTATAATGTGGCTGAGAAGAGGATGGTCTGTATATTCCAGCCGGGCCCCTACCTGGAGGGCCCCCCGGGGTAAGAACCTGACACTCTGCTCACCTGTGTCCTGGCACCCCAGCCTGGTTGTATTTCCCCCCCCCCCCCAAAATCATGTCCCGGGTGCACCCCCTCGTGCCTCTCACATCCTCTCTTTTCCTCAGTTACACACATGGCGGCTGCATTGCCACCATGTTGGACAGCACGCTCGGTGCAATAGCAGTGTACGTTTACGGACACGTCATGACGGCCAATCTGAATATCAACTACCGCAAGTAAGTAAAACCCTCCCCCCCCCCCCCCCCAATCATCCGCAGGGTGTCCTCCTCACCCATTTCTCTCCCACAGTCCCATCCCCTTAGGCTGCACCGTACTCGTGGACGGTCACTTGGAGAAGTTGGACGGGCGGAAGGTGTTCACACGTGGCCAGATCCGGAGCTATGATGACCGCACGGTACACACGGAGGCCACAGGTAGCAGCTCTGTCTTCTGTGTCCCCCCCCCCCCCCCCCCCCCCTGTACCTGACCCCCGCTCTGGTCCTGACCTGTACTCTTGTTTTTCTAGGTCTCTTCATCACGTTGAACTGCCCGGATGAAGGAGGCAGTGCGGACTGAGGTGTAACCCCCCCCCAAGCTCAGTGACCACCGTCTGCCCGGGTAAAGGGGTCTTCAGTGTCCGGCTGTAGATCCCCCCTGTGAAGATTCATTCCCGGTACTCTAGATCTATGGAGATGTCCATTGTTTGAGGTGTATTATACCATGTGACCAGTAGGGGGCGCACCGCACTAAAGAACTGTCCTCTATCTCTGCTCACTATATCATGAACAGCTCTGCAACTTTCCAATACTGTCTAGAGGTCTGACTGCTGGGGGCGCCACCGATCCCGAGGGCGGAGGTCAAACATCCCTGAATGGATGGAACATCAGCACCACCGCCACTCTCTTCTGTCTGCTACGTCTCGCAGCTGAGGGTTTGTTACAGTAGTATCCATTCAAGATGATGCATTGTAACAAACCCTCAGAAATTTGTGCTGTGTTATGGCTCATGGAAGATCGTCTCTGCGGGAAGGGATTGTAGCAAACCTTCAGCAGTGAGGACAAGGTCATGTGACCTGCAACTACTCATGTATTATAATTTGGAATTTAGGTGACTGGTTGAGCCGCAGTTACGTCACATTATCGGTGGTTTCCTAACTGCGACCCTCTAGTTGTTGCAAAACTACAACTCCCAGCATGCCCGGACAGCCGTTGGCTGTCCGGGCATGCTGGAAGTTGTAGTTTTGCAACAGCTGTAGGGCCGCAGAACGTCCAAGTAGGGTCTAGAGTAGTGTTTCCCAACCAGTGTTGCTCCAGCTGTTGCAAAACTACAACTCTGTCCAGGCATGCTGGGAGTTGTAGTTTTGCAACGGCTGGAGGTCCTCAGTTTAAAGCCCACTGCATTAGATGTACATTGCCCAGGCCTAAGTGTAATGTGCATCCCACACAGAAAACCGGCGTGAAACCAAAAATGGCCGCTGGCGTTTATTTGGAAGTTGCAGAACAGTTCTTCGCATTTCACGGTTTGGCGGACATACTTTTATTTTTTTTATATTTATTTTATATATTTTTTTGAAAATTTAAGCAAGAAATTTTTAGTCCATGTTGTGATCAATGGCCAGTGCCGGTTCTGCTGCCCGCCCGCCCGCAGCGTTACAAAACGCCATCCGCATCACCGGCAGATTTATGGTAAAGTCAATGGGGAAAATATATATTTCATTTTTTTTGTATTTATAATATATAGACAGGTTGACACATATATATATTTATTAGTTTTTTCCGTGTTTTGGCTAAAAAAAAAAAAATAACTGATCTAAATTTATTTATAACAGAAGGATTTGTGGATTTGTAACTATTTTGTGTTATGGATCCGCTCCTGGTTTGGGCTGATGAAGATATTACCTGGTGTGAACGGAGGCCAAGGCCAGACGCTGACGCTGCGTCATCGGCCGCAGGGTCCGGAAGGGTTTCGCAGTATTTTCTACGCACGCGTCCGTTATATATCTCCGCCCTGTCTCGTATTCCTGTGGGCGCGGCGACGGTGCTGGGAACAATAAAGGTGCGTTCTTTTTATGGAGGCCGTGGCTGCGTGTTTCTTCATGGGGCGGGATATAGGATCAGTGTAGGAGATGCCTCTGGGGGCCGCACTATGGAAGTTTCCAATCTGTGGGCCCCGGAGGCGTCTCCTTACATATAATATGAGGGTCTGCAGGTTCCTCCACATTTCCAAGATCTCTGCTTTCTGTCACTGACTGTCATCCTCCGCATGCTGACAGCCCATCCTGGTGCATTGTTAAAGGGGTACTCTGCTCCAAGACATTTTATCCCTTATACACAGGATCGCGGGGTCCCAACGTTGGGACCCCGCATTCTCTGTGCAGCACCCGCTGGGATCGTTATCACTGCCACGCCCACCCCAACACCCCCCCCCCCCCTTTCAATGAAAGTCTATAAGAGGAGGCTTGGCGGTTGTCACGCCGCCTCCCATAGACTTGCATTGAGGGGGCGTGTCATGACATCACAAGGGGCGTGGCCATGACGTCACAAAGCCACCGCCCGCTCCAAAATGTACGACACGTTGGGGCAGAGTACCCCTTTAAGGTTTGTCATCATGTATAGGGTCTAGAGCAGTGTCTAGAGTTGCTCCAGCTGTTGCCAAACTACAACACCAAGCATGCCCTGACTGCCGTTGGCAGTCCGGGCATGCTGGGAGTTGTAGTTTTGCAATAGCTAGAGGGCCGAAGGTTGGACACTTAGGGTCTAGAGCGGTGTTTCCCAGCCAGTGTTGCTCCAGCTGCTGCAAAACTACAACTTACAGCATCCCCGGACAGCCGTTGGTGTCTTTGCATGCTGGGAGTTGTAGTTCTGAAACAAAGAGAGGGCCGCATTTGGCGCAGGTTGGACACCTAGGGTGTAGAGCAGTGTTTCCCAACTAGTTTTGCAACAGCTGGAGGCGCCCTGGTTGGGAAATCCTGACTTGGCATTGGAATTTTAATAAACACTTCTGGCGTCTTCACCAGCCGTCCGCTCTACATATACGTCGCCAGGGTCATGTGACGTGTGGTGAGAGATCCGTGCAACAAATTTATCATAGGCCGTGAACTATTTGTCGCACACCAAAAGGACCGCAACAAAAGTCCTAATGCCGGGCCTAGAACAGCCCAGTGATGGTGCACGCCCCCGACATGTCCAATAGTCCTGTTACATCGTAGCAAACTAAGGCCGACGTGCAGAATGTTCGCCTGGAAAACCCATTCACACCATCGCGGCAGAAACTGAACACTCTGTGCCGCAGAATCCCTCAAAATCAATAGGACTCTGCTGCAGCACAGTAATTCTGCACAGGAGAGAGATGGGGGCTGATGCAGTGTAACAGAACCTCAGCAGTGAGTAGTATTAGGATTTGTTACATTCCGTTGTGCCCGTTTCTGGGTGTGGGCATGGCGCCCGCACACGCTGATCCCTACATGTAGAAATGTGAGGCGAGAACAGGAAGAAAGAGAGAAATCCCGCCCGCCCCTGGCCGGAGATGTGACGCCCTCTGTGTATCGCCCGCGGCAATGATCACCTAGTAATTCCATGTGCACACACTCCGCCAGGCAGAACATCAGCGTCACACCCTCCCCGTGCACATGGCGCCAGCCATAGACGTGTAGTGTACGGGGTCTAGCTGTCTATATTCACACTGATCATCTTGACTTATGTCATGTAAATATACTCCAAACACAAAACAAGCAGAGGAACAAGGCAGCAGCTTATAGTGAGGATACGCATGTCATAAACTACCCCCTACAACATTTGGGTAGAACCCTCCCACCTTGTTGTTATTGGGAGGGGATGTCCCGGGCTCTGTCATAACGTGGCGGTGTAGTATATCCTCGTGCATCATGTACAGTACATACAGTGCGGGGACACTTCCTGCAGCTGCTGCCCTGTCACCTGCTCTCAGCGCTGATCTTCTATAGTATTAACCCTCTAAAGGTGACTCTGCCCAACCATCTCACACCCCGGAACCCCAGAATTCTGCCATAGTTTGCGTATGCCGCATGTAACTTCTACTATGTTTTTTAGGCACTTTTCTGGCTTTTGGAAAAGTGGGTGACTTGAAATACAACAACATATGTGCTAGAGTTATGGAAAAGTAAAGATAAGTGTCAGGTGTGGCCCGGGATTGAGTGTCAGAGAGGCGTGGTCTGGGGGGGATCAAGTGTCAGGGAGGTGTGGCCTGGGGGGGGGTCGAGTGTCAGGGAGGTGTGGCCTTAGGTCGAGTGTCAGGAAGGTGTGGCCTTAAGTCGAGTGTCAGGAAGGTGTGGCCTTGGGGGTCAAGTATCAGAGAGGTGTGGCCTTGCAACATCTGGTAATTATAAACCTAACACCCCCCCCCCCCCCCCTTGAACAGGTTTTTAGTGTTATCTAAAATTTAAATTGGAAACCATAAAGTTAACAGTAAACCTGCTGGCCCAGGACTGTTTTATGGCCCCCTTAACCTAAAATATGTTTAGTCCCCTCCAATGTCCAACCCACACAGACCTTCAGAAATATTCCTGTTTGGGTCCTTCCCTCAAGATTTCTGTCTCCTCAGCTCTCTATCAGAAATGGAAGCCTCATATGGAAGGACGATGGAATATTTACCCCCCCCCCCCCACCTAGACTATTATTTGGGGTACTATTAAAGGGGTACTCCGGTGGAAAATGTATTTTCTTTTTCTTTTTTTGAATCAACTTGTGCAAGAAAGTTAAACAGATTTGTAAATTACTTCTATTAAAAATGTTTAATCCTTCCAGTACTTATTAGCTGCTGAATACTACAGAGGAAATTCTTTTCTTTTTGGAACACAGTGCTCTCTGCTGACATCTCTGTCCATTTTAAAAACTGTCCAGAGTAGGAGAAAATCTAACATATGCTGCTCTGGACAGTTCCTAATATGGACAGAGTTGTCAGCAGAGAGAACTGTGTTCCAAAAAGAAAAGAATTTCCTCTGTAGTATTCAGCAGCTAATAAGTAATGGAAGGATTAAGATTTTTTTAATATTAGTAATTTACAAATCTGGTAAACTTTCTGGCACCAGTTGATTTAAAAAAAAAAAAGTTTTCTACAGGAGTACCCCTTTAACGTCAGATTTCTGTCCCGGGGGCTGCTTACTCTCGTAGAGCAGCAAAACTTTCAGGATCCCTAGGAATTACCTGCCCGAACCAGTCATCAAATTACAGAAAGCTACTGGCAGTTCTCTGGCCCTGCAGACAGCGCCCCCTCTGCTTCACAGAAGAAATGTCAAGTCTGACAAGACTTCCAGGGATCATCGGATCGGAGAGGACAGGGCGAGAGTCATCCTGGTGATGCCGTTCTGGTCATGTAGGGCAGGGTTCACTTGTCAGCATTTGGGTAGATCCCACCCACCTTGTTGTTGTTGTGAGGGGATGTCCCGGGCTCTGTCATAACGTGGCGGTGTACTATATCCTCGTGCATCATGTACAGTACATACAGTACAGGGACACTTCCTGCAGTTGCTGCCAGGACCACGTGGTCCCTGCCACTGCCCTGTCAGCTGCTCTCACAGTTCTCATCCTCTATAGTATTAACCCTCTAAAGGTGACTCTGCCCGTCCATCTCACACTCCAGAATTCTGCCATAATTTGCGTATGCTGCGTGTCACTTCTACTGAATGTTTTTTTAGACACTTTTCTGGCTTTTGGAAAAAGGGATGACTTGAAATACACCAGTATTCACTAGTGTCAGCACTATGGGGGTCAACTCAAGCAGACTTCACAACTAGAGAAAACCGCCAGGTAAAGAACATGTACTCTCTGTGTCCATGCCCTATCACACAAGTGGAAATGGAGGCTGGTATGTGCCTTTCCTCCTCTAGCTGAAAGAAATGTGGTGTGAAAGACGTCTCTCCTGGTAGTTACCTCCGCTCTTAGTCTGGGTAATGGCCTCTATAGCTCAGGGAAATACATACAGATTCCTCAGGACAGAATTATTTTATGCCAAGCTTTTGGCTTTTGATCCGAGCCCTATCTCTTTTGGGCCAGATATCCTCCGTAAGATGGTTTCCAGCCTCCACATGTCCTCAGATTTGGATCTGCCATATTTCGGCAATAATCCACCCAATGAGCGATAACACCAGTTTCATATGTTAAATGTCAAAAAATGTGTTCGTACAGTTGGATAGGACTTAGAAAGTCTAATAACCCTTGTGCTCAGATATCTGGCCCAAAGGAGATAGGGCTAGGATCAGAGAAGCCAAAGGTTTGGCATATGTATCTTCTCGCCTTTCTTAAGCCTCGTTCCACCAGAACCGTTACTTCTTCTTGAGAGGAGCCCAGATTGACCAAATCTGCAGGGTGGCCGCTTGGTCTTCTATAGATTGGACGTTGGTAACTCTCCACTTTTCTTTTGGCTGTTCTTCAGTCTGTCATTCCGTACGTATGGTATTCCTCTCCGGTGGTGCTGTCATGGCAATGGGGAAAGCTTGTAAGTACACACTGGTAATTGTATTTCCTTGAACAATGGCAGTACCGGGCATTCCCATCCTTTTCTTCTTTCTCACTGGTGTGGGGTTCACTGTAGAAGTGAAAAAAAAAAAGGATTGGTTATTGGATGTTTACTTATTTATTTTTTGTTAAAATTGTCTACAAACTAAGCAGTAAGGCTCTGCTAGGTCTCAGTAATCCACTGTCCATAAGGGTGGAGTCCCTTTCAGTGGTGTGGTCATGGGATTTCTCCACTTATCTACCTCCATCATTTGCTCTGTTCAGATTAGTCTCCTGAAGGATCAACTTACTGAGGGATTAGGTTACAGCTGTCTATAGAAGTCTATGAAAAGAAGCGGCGGGGCTGCATGGTTAGGCAGAGGACAGTGGCTGAAAGCTCTAGTCTAGTCATGTTATATCTCCACCAGTTCTTCATTTACAGCTTATAATGCTCCATCCTGCTCTATGAATGTCATCTATGCTGCTGCTTCTGATGGAGTGATTTGGAGATATAGAGGAGCAGGATCCTCTCTTCGAAGGGTGTACTATAGCGATATATAGGAGACCAGGATCCTCTCTTCTGAGGGTGTACCATAGAGATATAGAGGAGCAGGATCCTCTCTTCTGAGGGTGTACTATAGAGATATAGAGGAGCAGTATCATCTCTTCTGAGGGTGTACTATAGAGATATAGAGGAGCAGGATCCTCTCTTCTGAGGGTGTACTATAGAGATATAGGGGAGCAGTATCATCTCTTCTGAGGGTGTACTATAGAGATATAGAGGAGTAAGATCCTCTCTTCTGAGGGTATACTATAGAGATATAGGGGAGCAGGATCCTCTCTTCTGGGGGTGTACTATAGAGATATAGGGGAGCAGGATCCTCTCTTCTGAGGGTGCACTATAGAGATATAGAGGAGCAGGATCCTCTCTTCTGAGGGTGTACTATAGAGATATAGAGGAGCAGGATCCTCTCTTCTGAGAGTGTACTATAGAGATATAGGGGAGCAGGATCCTCTCTTCTGAGGGTGCACTATAGAGATATAGGGGAGCAGGATCCTCTCTTCTGAGGATGCACTATAGAGATATAGGGGAGCAGGATCCTCTCTTCTGAGGGTGTACTATAGAGATATAGAGGAGCAGGATCCTCTCTTCTGAGGGTGTACTATAGAGATATAGGGGAGCAGGAGCCTCTCTTCTGAGGGTGTATTATAGAGGGGGCAGGATCCTCTCTTCTGAGGGTGTACTATAGAGATATAGAGGAGCAGGATCCTCTCTTCTGAGGGTGTACTATAGAGATATATAGGAGAGCAGGATCCTCTCTTCTGAGGTTGTACTATAGAGATATAGAGGCGCAGGATCCTCTCTTCTGAGGGTGTACTATAGAGATATAGGGGAGCAGGATCCTCTCTTCTGAGGGTGTACTATAGAGATATAGGGGAGCAGGATCCTCTCTTCTGAGGGTGTACTATAGAGATATAGGGAGCAGGATCCTCTCTTCTGAGGGTGTACTATAGAGATATAGGGGACAGGATCCTCTCTTCTGAGGGTGTACTATAGAGATATAGGGGAGCAGGATCCTCTCTTCTGAGGGTGTACTATAGAGATATAGAGGAGCAATATCCTCTCTTCTGAGGGTGTACTATAGAGATATAGAGGAGCAGGATCCTCTCTTCTGAGGGTGTACTATAGAGATATAGAGGAGCAGGATCCTCTCTTCTGAGGGTGTACTATAGAGATATAGGGGACAGGATCCTCTCTTCTGAGGGTGTACTATTGAGATATAGAGGAGCAGGATCCTCTCTTCTGAGGGTGTACTATAGAGATATAGAGGAGCAGGATCATCTCTTCTGAGGGTGTACTATAGAGATATAGGGGACAGGATCCTCTCTTCTGAGGGTGTACTATAGAGATATAGGGGAGTAGGATCCTATCTTCTGAGGGTGTACTATAGAGATATAGAGGAGCAGGATCCTCTCTTCTGAGGGTGTACTATAGAGATATAGAGGAGCAGGATCCTCTCTTCTGAGGGTGTACTATAGAGATATAGGGGACAGGATCCTCTCTTCTGAGGGTGTACTATTGAGATATAGAGGAGCAGGATCCTCTCTTCTGAGGGTGTACTATAGAGATATAGGGGAGCAGGATCCTATCTTCTGAGGGTGTACTATAGAGATATAGGGGACAGGATCCTCTCTTCTGAGGGTGTACTATAGAGATATAGAGGAGCAGGATCCTCTCTTCTGAGGGTGTACTATAGAGATATAGGGGAGCAGGATCCTATCTTCTGAGGGTGTACTATAGAGATATAGGGGACAGGATCCTCTCTTCTGAGGGTGTACTATAGAGATATAGGGGACAGGATCCTCTCTTCCGAGGGTGTACTATTGAGATATAGAGGAGCAGGATCCTATCTTCCGAGGGTGTACTATAGAGATATAGAGGAGCAGGATCCTCTCTTCTGAGGGTGTACTATAGAGATATAGAGGAGCAGGATCCTCTCTTCTGAGGGTGTACTATAGAGATATAGAGGAGCAGGATCCTCTCTTCTGAGGGTGTACTATAGAGATATAGAGGAGCAGGATCCTCTCTTCTGAGGGTGTACTATAGAGATATAGAGGAGCAGGATCCTCTCTTCTGAGGGTGTACTATAGAGATATAGAGGAGCAGGATCATCTCTTCTGAGGGTGTACTATAGAGATATAGGGGAGCAGGATCCTCTCTTCTGAGGGTGTACTATAGAGATATAGGGGAGCAGGATCCTCTCTTCTGAGGGTGTACTATAGAGATATAGAGGAGCAGGATCCTCTCTTCTGAGGGTGTACTATAGAGATATAGAGGAGCAGGATCATCTCTTCTGAGGGTGTACTATAGAGATATAGGGGAGCAGGATCCTCTCTTCTGAGGGTATACTATAGAGATATAGAGGAGCAGGATCCTCTCTTCTGAGGGTGTACTATAGAGATATAGGGGAGCAGGATCCTCTCTTCTGAGGGTGTACTATAGAGATATAGGGGAGCAGGATCATCTCTTCTGAGGGTGTACTATAGAGATATAGAGGACAGGATCCTCTCTTCTAACTCACCCTCAGAAGAGAGGATCCCGCTCCTCTATATCTCTATAGTACAACCTCAGAAGAGAGGATCCTGCGCCTCTATATCTCTATAGTACACCCTCAGAAGAGATGATCCTGCTCCTCTATATCTCTATAACTTACCCTCAGAAGAGAGGATCCTGCTCCTCTATATCTCTATAGTACACCCTCAGAAGAGAGGATCCTGCTCCTCTATATCTCTATAGTACACCCCCAGAAGAGAGGATCCTGCTCCTCTATATCTCTATAGTACACCCCCAGAAGAGAGGATCCTGCTCCTCTATATCTCTATAGTACACCCCCAGAAGAGAGGATCCTGCTCCTCTATATCTCTATAACTCACCCTCAGAAGAGAGGATCCTGCTCCTCTATATCTCTATAACTCACCCTCAGAAGAGAGGATCCTGCTCCTCTATATCTCTATGAGGGTGAGTTATAGAGATATAGAGGAGCGGGATCCTCTGTTCTATGGGGGGCATGTATCATTATTTGTGCACGGTAGAAGCAGTTTTTGCCGAATTCTAAATTATGCGCTAAATTTATCAATCAAGCGTAATGAGTTTCATAAATTGGGGGCAAATCTAGTCATCTCCTCAGACCTCTACTCTTTGAAAAATGAAATCGATGACTTAGAGCATCTTGCTACGTGCAGTCCAAGATGGCTTATATTTGTGTACAAAAATGGTCATTGTGCAAGATTTCTGCAAGTAAATGAAATGGACGCAGTTAATAAATTCGTATGTACTAAATATGTCACTCCAAGGTTACACCGAAACCTACACATCTGGAGGAAATGCTCCACCTGAATGTACGCAAAAAAACACAACGGGTAACATTTTTGATACATGTCCCCCTATGTGTGCAGTATATGGAGACATCATAGTAGATAGTCTACAGTAGGGAGAACTGGTGAATATGCCGTATACAGGTTATACAATGTCCTAGTGCACAGGACGGTGCATCCGGAAACAATATGGACACTCTGAGGATGTGATCATACACTGCAGATTTGTTGCAGATATTTCTGTTTTTCTCCCCTGAATGTTCTGTATTTGCAGCAGGTGCGGATAGATGGTTGTGAATATCTCTTATCTGATGGGGGTGACACAGGACATTTCGGGGACACGGTGTCTTCACTTCTCTCCACCCTGTATCCCATGTGCGGTGGAGCACGTGTGTCTGTCTTGTGTCTTCCTTGGCGTCTTGCTGTTTGTGAGTTGAGGAACCAGGAAGAGATGAGGACTGACAGGAGCAGCGAGCCGATCATCTGTGAGAGAGAGTGCGGGCGCCACACCGGAGTGTAGGCACCTGGGGATGGCGGGAGGAGTCACTGAGAAGAGGGAGACCAGATGGGGCATCAGATACAGACCCTACAGTGATGGGGCATCAGTCACATAGACCCTACAGTGATGGGGCATCAGATACAGACCCTACAGTGATGGGGCATCAGTCACATAGACCCTACAGTGATGGGGCATCAGTCACATAGACCCTACAGTGATGGGGCATCAGTCACATAGACCCTACAGTGATGGGGCATCAGACTTAGACCCTACAGTGATGGGGTATCAGACATAGACCCTACAGTGATGGGGCATCAGACTTAGACCCTACAGTGACGGGGCATCAGACATAGACCCTGCAGTGATGGGGCATCAGACATAGACCCTACAGTGATGGGGCATCAGACTTAGACCCTACAGTGATGGGGCATCAGTCACATAGACCCTACAGTGATGGGGCATCAGACTTAGACCCTACAGTGACAGGGCTTCAGACATAGACCCTGCAGTGATGGGGCATCAGACATAGACCCTGCAGTGATGGGGCATCAGATATAGACCCTACAGTGATGGGGCATCAGTCACATAGACCCTACAGTGATGGGGCATCAGATACAGACCCTACAGTGATGGGGCATCAGTCACATAGACCCTACAGTGATGGGGCATCAGTCACATAGACCCTACAGTGATGGGGCATCAGATATCTACAGTGATGGGGCATCAGACACAGACCCTACAGTGATGGGGCATCAGTCACATAGACCCTACAGTGATGGGGCATCAGATATCTACAGTGATGGGGCATCAGACATAGACCCTACAGTGATGGGGCCTCAGACTTAGACCCTACAGTGACGGGGCATCAGACTTAGACCCTACAGTGATGGGGCATCAGTCACATAGACCCTACAGTGATGGGGCATCAGACTTAGACCCTACAGTGACAGGGCTTCAGACATAGACCCTGCAGTGATGGGGCATCAGACATAGACCCTGCAGTGATGGGGCATCAGATATAGACCCTACAGTGATGGGGCATCAGTCACATAGACCCTACAGTGATGGGGCATCAGATACAGACCCTACAGTGATGGGGCATCAGTCACATAGACCCTACAGTGATGGGGCATCAGTCACATAGACCCTACAGTGATGGGGCATCAGATATCTACAGTGATGGGGCATCAGACACAGACCCTACAGTGATGGGGCATCAGTCACATAGACCCTACAGTGATGGGGCATCAGATATCTACAGTGATGGGGCATCAGACATAGACCCTACAGTGATGGGGCATCAGACTTAGACCCTACAGTGACGGGGCATCAGACATAGACCCTGCAGTGACGGGGCATCAGACATAGACCCTGCAGTGACGGGGCATCAGACATAGACCCTGCAGTGATGGGGCATCAGACATAGACCCTGCAGTGATGGGGCATCAGACATAGACCCTGCAGTGATGGGGCATCAGACATAGACCCTACAGTGATGGGGCATCAGACATAGACCCTACAGTGATGGGGCATCAGACATAGACCCTACAGTGATGGGGCATCAGACATAGACCCTACAGTGATGGGGCATCAGTCACATAGACCCTACAGTGATGGGGCATCAGTCACATAGACCCTACAGTGATGGGGCATCAGTCACATAGACCCTACAGTGATGGGGCATCAGACATAGACCCTACAGTGATGGGGCATCAGACATAGACCCTACAGTGATGGGGCATCAGAAATAGATCCTGCAGTGATGGGGCATCAGACATAGACCCTACAGTGATGGGGCATCAGACATAGACCCTGCAGTGATGGGGCATCAGAAATAGATCCTGCAGTGATGGGGCATCAGACATAGACCCTACAGTGATGGGGCATCAGACATAGACCCTACAGTGATGGGGCATCAGAAATAGATCCTGCAGTGATGGGGCATCAGATATAGACCCTACAGTGATGGGGCATCAGACATAGACCCTACAGTGATGGGGCATCAGACATAGACCCTACAGTGATGGGGCATCAGAAATAGACCCTGCAGTGATGGGGCATCAGATATAGACCCTGTAGTGATGGGGCATCAGTCACATAGACCCTACAGTGATGGGGCATCAGACATAGACCCTACAGTGATGGGGCATCAGTCACATAGACCCTACAGTGATGGGGCATCAGACATAGACCCTGCAGTGATGGGGCATCAGTCACATAGACCCTACAGTGATGGGGCATCAGATATAGACCCTGCAGTGATGGGGCATCAGATATAGACCCTGCAGTGATGGGGCATCAGATATAGACCCTACAGTGATGGGGCATCAGATATAGACCCTGTAGTGATGGGGCATCAGACATAGACCCTACAGTGATGGGGCATCAGATATAGACCCTGTAGTGATGGGGCATCAGACATAGACCCTACAGTGATGGGGCATCAGATATAGACCCTGTAGTGATGGGGCATCAGACATAGACCCTACAGTGATGGGGCATCAGATATAGACCCTGTAGTGATGGGGCATCAGACATAGACCCTACAGTGATGGGGCATCAGATATAGACCCTGTAGTGATGGGGCATCAGTGAAGTTGCCCCAATCCTGCGATGATAACCTACCACCTGGTCCGTCTTCTCTACACAGTTACAGATTCTGCTGTCTCGTCTACAGTTTGGCTCCGTCTACAGCCTTATTGTGTCCTATACAGCCGCCGGCCCCCTACAGTCAGCCAGACCCCATTACAGTCACCTCAGGATCCAGCGCCACCATTATTGTTATGGTAGATTTTAATGAATAGTGAACAGAAAACCAGAACTAACAGCTCAGATATAAAGATCTCTGCTTGCTGTCACAGACTGTACAGACCTAAGACACCTCCCAGCTGACAGCTTGTTACAGTGTATCAGTGAAGCTTAAAACAGCAGTAAAAAATCTTTTCTCCTGTCTGGGAATCCACAGCCAATGCTCCGACACTGATACACTGTGACAGGATTCAGCTGTGAGAAGTATGGGTAGGATGGTCACGGTTATTTCGGTAGTATATATACATCTGATTGCCAGCATAAAAATGATTCTGACATATACGGCGGCGTGCCCGTAGGGATGACTGGATGTGGTCTGCGTCATCGTTGTACGAGTTTTATAGAATATCGTAATCTACGGCGTTCTCTTCTGACATATACGAGAACATAGCGCAGATACAGGAAGTGTTTGTAATACGGGGGCCACCTGGGGACCCCCACATCTGGGCTGCTATGTACAGAGCGGTAACCCTCGGCTCCCTCACACCTGGCGCTTCCTATTCATCTGGGGCCTTTGATGGCCGCTCGTCTGAAGTGGGGGAGTATCATCAATAGCGGCTCTATATGTTACTAGGAGATGACGGGGTTATTGTGGAGCCTCATTATACTAAGTATAGACGGTAATCATTGCTGAGAGCTGGGGGGCTGGTACAGTGTGCACAGAAAAGATCAAATACAAGGGGGGATCTATTCATTGTGCGCAGGAAATCTGGGTCGGTTGTGTCCTGGACCTGAAGGCCGGTGACCGGGTCCTCACCTGGTACTGAGGGAGCCCAGAGGGCTGCACTGGAGCTGTGTACCCGCTGCGGCAGGTTGTGCCCCGTACACACTGAGCCCTCAGATCCTTCATATAATTGCTGAGAGGTTTCACCAGGAAAGTGCAGGATTATATAATATTACTAGAATAGCTGTTTGTTTAACTCTTTATGAGGAGGAACTAATAACCCCCCCAGGGGCTGGTAGTAAGGTGAGGAGGGTGGGGGTGAGGGCTCTTCTGGGGAAATGGGATGTGCGTGCAGCTGTGCCAGATGAGGTGATTCAACAAGTGACGTTTTACAGTACGACTATAAGAGGTGCCAAGCAGGACACCGACACAGAGGAGCAGAGCTGCAGCCGTGCATCACAGGGAGGACACTGCATATACACAGGTGAGGAGGGCACAGGGGGGACACTGCATATACACAGGTGAGGAGGGCACAGGGGGGACACTGCATATACACAGGTGAGGAGGGCACAGGGGGGGACACTGCATATACACAGGTGAGGAGGGCACAGGGGGGGACACTGCATATACACAGGTGAGGAGGGCACAGGGGGGGACACTGCATATACACAGGTGAGGAGGGCACAGGGGGGGACACTGCATATACACAGGTGAGGAGGGCACAGGGGGGGACACTGCATATACACAGGTGAGGGGGGGACACTGCATATACACAGGTGAGGGGGGGACACTGCATATACACAGGTGAGGAGGGCACAGGGGGGACACTGCATATACACAGGTGAGGAGGGCAAAGGGGGGACACTGCATATACACAGGTGAGGAGGGCACAGGGGGGACACTGCATATACACAGGTGAGGAGGGCACAGGGGGGGACACTGCATATACACAGGTGAGGAGGGCACAGGGAGGACACTGCATATACACAGGTGAGGAGGGCACAGGGGGGACACTGCATATACACAGGTGAGGAGGGCACAGGGGGGGACACTGCATATACACAGGTGAGGAGGGCACAGGGGGGACACTGCATATACACAGATGAGGAGGGCACAGGGGGGGACACTGCATATACACAGGTGAGGAGGGCACAGGGGGGGACACTGCATATACACAGGTGAGGAGGGCACAGGGGGGGACACTGCATATACACAGGTGAGGAGGGCACAGGGGGGACACTGCATATACACAGGTGAGGAGGGCACAGGGAGGACACTGCATATACACAGGTGAGGAGGGCACAGGGGGGACACTGCATATACACAGGTGAGGAGGGCACAGGGGGGGACACTGCATATACACAGGTGAGGAGGGCACACGGGGGGACACTGCATATACACAGGTGAGGAGGGCACGGGGGGGACACTGCATATACACAGGTGAGGAGGGCACGGGGGGGACATTGCATATACACAGGTGAGGAGGGCACAGGGGGGACACTGCATATACACAGGTGAGGAGGGCACAGGGAGGACACTGCATATACACAGGTGAGGGGGGGACACTGCATATACACAGGGGGGACACTGCATATACACAGGTGAGGAGGGCACAGGGGGGGACACTGCATATACACAGGTGAGGAGGGCACAGGGGGGGACACTGCATATACACAGGTGAGGAGGGCACAGGGGGGACACTGCATATACACAGGTGAGGAGGGCACAGGGGGGACACTGCATATACACAGGTGAGGAGGGCACATGGGGGGACACTGCATATACACAGATGAGGAGGGCACAGGGGGGGACACTGCATATACACAGGTGAGGAGGGCACGGGGGGACACTGCATATACACAGGTGAGGAGGGCACAGGGGGGACACTGCATATACACAGGTGAGGAGGGCACAGGGGGGACACTGCATATACACAGGTGAGGAGGGCACAGGGGGGGACACTGCATATACACAGGTGAGGAGGGCACAGGGGGGGACACTGCATATACACAGGTGAGGAGGGCACAGGGGGGACACTGCATATACACAGGTGAGGAGGGCACAGGGGGGACACTGCATATACACAGGTGAGGAGGGCACAGGGAGGACACTGCATAAACACAGGTGAGGAGGGCACAGGGGGGACACTGCATGTACACAGGTGAGGAGGGCACAGGGGGGACACTGCATGTACACAGGTGAGGAGGGCACAGGGAGGACACTGCATAAACACAGGTGAGGAGGGCACAGGGGGGACACTGCATATACACAGGTGAGGAGGGCACAGGGAGGACACTCCATATACACAGGTGAGGAGGGCACAGGGAGGACACTGCATGTACACAGGTGAGGAGGGCACAGGGGGGACACTGCATGTACACAGGTGAGGAGGGCACAGGGGGGACACTGCATATACACAGGTGAGGAGGGCACAGGGGGGACACTGCATATACACAGGTGAGGAGGGCACAGGGGGGACACTGCATATACACAGGTGAGGAGGGCACAGGGGGGACACTGCATATACACAGGTGAGGAGGGCACAGGGGGGACACTGCATATACACAGGTGAGGAGGGCACAGGGGGGGACACTGCATATACACAGGTGAGGAGGGCACAGGGGGGACACTGCATATACACAGGTGAGGAGGGCACAGGGGGGACACTGCATATACACAGGTGAGGAGGGCACAGGGAGGACACTGCATATACACAGGTGAGGAGGGCACAGGGAGGACACTGCATAAACACAGGTGAGGAGGGCACAGGGGGGACACTGCATGTACACAGGTGAGGAGGGCACAGGGGGGACACTGCATGTACACAGGTGAGGAGGGCACAGGGGGGACACTGCATATACACAGGTGAGGAGGGCACAGGGGGGACACTGCATATACACAGGTGAGGAGGGCACAGGGGGGACACTGCATATACACAGGTGAGGAGGGCACAGGGGGGACACTGCATATACACAGGTGAGGGGGGGGGACACTGCATATACACAGGTGAGGAGGGCACAGGGGGGACACTGCATATACACAGGTGAGGAGGGCACAGGGGGGGACACTGCATATACACAGGTGAGGGGGGGACACTGCATATACACAGGTGAGGAGGGCACAGGGGGGACACTGCATATACACAGGTGAGGAGGGCACAGGGGGGGACACTGCATATACACAGGTGAGGAGGGCACAGGGGGGACACTGCATATACACAGATGAGGAGGGCACAGGGGGGGACACTGCATATACACAGGTGAGGAGGGCACAGGGGGGGACACTGCATATACACAGGTGAGGAGGGCACAGGGGGGACACTGCATATACACAGATGAGGAGGGCACAGGGGGGGACACTGCATATACACAGGTGAGGAGGGCACGGGGGGGACACTGCATATACACAGGTGAGGAGGGCACAGGGGGGGGACACTGCATATACACAGGTGAGGAGGGCACGGGGGGACACTGCATATACACAGGTGAGGAGGGCACAGGGAGGACACTGCATATACACAGGTGAGGAGGGCACAGGGGGGACACTGCATATACACAGGTGAGGAGGGCACAGGGGGGGACACTGCATATACACAGGTGAGGAGGGCACAGGGGGGACACTGCATATACACAAGTGAGGAGGGCACAGGGGGGGACACTGCATATACACAGGTGAGGAGGGCACGGGGGGGACACTGCATATACACAGGTGAGGAGGGCACGGGGGGGGCACTGCATATACACAGGTGAGGAGGGCACAGGGGGGACACTGCATATACACAGGTGAGGAGGGCACAGGGAGGACACTGCATATACACAGGTGAGGAGGGCACAGGGAGGACACTGCATATACACAGGTGAGGAGGGCACAGGGGGGGACACTGCATATACACAGGTGAGGAGGGCACAGGGGGGACACTGCATATACACAGGTGAGGGGGGACACTGCATATACACAGGTGAGGAGGGCACAGGGGGGACACTGCATATACACAGGTGAGGAGGGCACGGGGGGGGGGGCACTGCATATACACAGGTGAGGAGGGCACAGGGGGGACACTGCATATACACAGGTGAGGAGGGCACAGGGAGGACACTGCATATACACAGGTGAGGAGGGCACAGGGGGGGACACTGCATATACACAGGTGAGGAGGGCACAGGGGGGACACTGCATATACACAGGTGAGGGGGGACACTGCATATACACAGGTGAGGAGGGCACAGGGGGGACACTGCATATACACAGGTGAGGAGGGCACAGGGGGGACACTGCATATACACAGGTGAGGAGGGCACAAGGGGGGACACTGCATATACACAGGTGAGGAGGGCACGGGGGGGGCACTGCATATACACAGGTGAGGAGGGCACAGGGGGGGACACTGCATATACACAGGTGAGGAAGGCACAGGGGGGACACTGCATATACACAGGTGAGGAGGGCACAGGGAGGACACTGCATATACACAGGTGAGGAGGGCACAGGGGGGGACACTGCATATACACAGGTGAGGGGGGGACACTGCATATACACAGATGAGGAGGGCACAGGGGGGACACTGCATATACACAGGTGAGGAGGGCACAGGGGGGACACTGCATATACACAGGTGAGGAGGGCACAGGGGGGACACTGCATATACACAGGTGAGGAGGGCACAGGGGGGACACTGCATATACACAGGTGAGGAGGGCACAGGGGGGACACTACATATACACAGGTGAGGAGGGCACAGGGGGGGACACTGCATATACACAGGTGAGGAGGGCACAGGGGGGGGACACTGCATATACACAGGTGAGGGGAGGACACTGCATATACACAGGTGAGGGGGACACTGCATATACACAGGTGAGGAGGGCACAGGGGGGACACTGCATATACACAGGTGAGGAGGGCACAGGGAGGACACTGCATATACACAGGTGAGGAGGGCACAGGGAGGACACTGCATATACACAGGTGAGGAGGGCACAGGGGGGACACTGCATATACACAAGTGAGGAGGGCACAGGGGGGACACTGAATATACACAGGTGAGGAGGTCACGGGGGGACACTGCATATACACAGGTGAGGAGGGCACAGGGAGGACACTGCATATACACAGGTGAGGAGGGCACAGGGAGGACACTGCATATACACAGGTGAGGAGGGCACGGGGGGGACACTGCATATACACAGGTGAGGAGGGCACGGGGGGGACACTGCATATACACAGGTGAGGAGGGCACAGGGGGGGACACTGCATATACACAGGTGAGGAGGGCACAGGGGGGGGACACTGCATATACACAGGTGAGGAGGGCACGGGGGGGGGGACACTGCATATACACAGGTGAGGAGGGCACGGGGGGGACACTGCATATACACAGGTGAGGAGGGCACGGGGGGACACTGCATATACACAGGGAGGAGGGCACAGGGGGGGACACTGCATCTACACAGGTGAGGAGGGCACAGGGGGGAAACTGCATATACACAGGTGAGGAGGGCACAGGGAGGACACTGCATATACACAGGTGAGGAGGGCACGGGGGGACACTGCATATACACAGGTGAGGGCATGGGGGGACACTGCATATACACAGGTGAGGAGGGCACAGGGGGGACGCTGCATATACACAGGTGAGGAGGGCACAGGGAGGACACTGCATATACACAGGTGAGGAGGGCACAGGGAGGGACACTGCATATACACAGGTGAGGAGGGCACAGGGGGGGGACACTGCATATACACAGGTGAGGAGGGCACGGGGGGGACACTGCATATACACAGGTGAGGAGGGCACGGGGGGACACTGCATATACACAGGTGAGGAGGGCACAGGGGGGGGACACTACATATACACAGGTGAGGAGGGCACGGGGGGACACTGCATATACATAGGTGAGTGAGAGGGGCACAGGAGGCACACTGCACATACACAGATGAGTGAGAGGGGCACATCACGGGGGGGGGACACTGCACATACACAGGTGAGAAGGGCACAGGGGGGGACACTGCACATACACAGGTGAGTGAGAGGGGCACACTGCATATACACAGGTGAGTGAGAGGGGCATAGGGGGAACACTGCATATATACAGGTGAATGAGTGGGGCACAGGTGGGACATCACAGGGAGGACACTGCATATACACAGGTGAGTAAGAGGGGCACACTGCATATACACAGGTGAGTGAGAGGGGCACACTGCATATACACAGGTGAGTGAGAGGGGCACACTGCATATACACAGGTGAGTGAGAGGGGCACACTACATATACACAGGTGAGTGAGAGGGGCACACTGCATATACACAGGTGAGTGAGAGGGGCATACGGGGCACACTGCATATACACACGTGAGTGAGAGGGGCACACTGCATATACACAGGTGAGTGAGAGGGGCATAGGGGGCACACTGCATATATACAGGTGAGTGAGGGGGGCACACTGCATATACATAGGTGAGTGAGGGGGGGCACACTGCATATACACAGGTGAGTGAGAGGGGCACAGGGGGACACTGCATATACACAGGTGAGTGAGGGGGGCACACTGCATATACACAGGTGAGTGAGAGGGGCACAGGGGGGCACTGCATATATACAGGTGAGTGAGAGGGGCACAGGGGGGACACTGCATATATACAGGTGAGTGAGAGGGGCACAGGGGGGACACTGCATATATACAGGTGAGTGAGGGGGGCACACTGCATATACACAGGTGAGTGAGAGGGGCACTGCATATATACAGGTGAGTGAGAGGGGAGCACTGCATACACAGGTGAGGGGGACACTGCGCATACACAGGCGAGGAGGGCACAGGGGGCACATCACAGGGGGGACACTGCACATACACAGGGGGCACCAGTGTGAGGATCTCCACCATCACAGTCACTGTCCCTGGTAATTTCAGTATTTATACTGTACTTACAATTGTATACAACTGAGCCACTGTATCTAATCCGGTCAGGTGTGATACTGTCTGCTAAGCCATTTTATCCAAATATATTGTGTGATACTCTCTACTGGTCTGACAGAGGAGTCTGAAGGAAAAGGAGGAATCTGAGGGGGACAGAGGGGTCTGGAGGAGGAGGACAGAGGGGTCTGGAGGAGGAGGACAGAGGGGTCTGGAAGAGGAGGACAGAGGGGTCTGGAGGAGGACAGAGGAGTCTGGAGGAGGGGAAAGGGGGTCTGGTGTAGTGAGTGGTAGAGGAGGAGACATCTGTGTGTAGTGAATACAGGAGGAGGAGGAGACATCGGTGTAGTGAGTACAGGAGGAGGCATCGGTGTAGTGAGTACAGGAGGAGACATCGGTGTAGTGAGTATAGGAGGAGACATCAGTGTAGTGAGTACAGGAGGAGACATCAGTGTAGTGAGTACAGGAGGAGACATCAGTGTAGTGAGTACAGGAGGAGACATCGGTGTAGTGAGTACAGGAGGAGACATCAGTGTAGTGACTGGTACAGGAGGAGACATCGGTGTAGTGACTGGTACAGGAGGAGACATCAGTGTAGTGAGTACAGGAGGAGACATCAGTGTAGTGAGTACAGGAGGAGACATCAGTGTAGTGACTGGTACAGGAGGAGACATCGGTGTAGTGACTGGTACAGGAGGAGACATCAGTGTAGTGAGTACAGGAGGAGACATCAGTGTAGTGAGTACAGGAGGAGACATCGGTGTAGTGAGTACAGGAGGAGACATCAGTGTAGTGACTGGTACAGGAGGAGACATCGGTGTAGTGAGTACAGGAGGAGACATCAGTGTAGTGACTGGTACAGGAGGAGGCATCGGTGTAGTGAGTACAGGAGGAGACATCGTTGTAGTGACTGGTACAGGAGGAGACATCGGTGTAGTGAGTACAGGAGGAGACATCAGTGTAGTGACTGGTACAGTAGGAGACATTGGTGTAGTGAGTACAGGAGGAGACATCAGTGTAGTGAGTACAGGAGGAGACATCAGTGTAGTGAGTACAGTAGGAGACATCGGTGTAGTGAGTGGTACAGGAGGAGACATCGGTGTAGTGACTGGTACAGGAGGAGACATCGGTGTAGTGAGTACAGGAGGAGACATCAGTGTAGTGAGTACAGGAGGAGACATCGGTGTAGTGACTGGTACAGGAGGAGACATCAGTGTAGTGAGTACAGGAGGAGACATCGGTGTAGTGAGTACAGGAGGAGACATCAGTGTAGTGAGTACAGGAGGAGACATCGGTGTAGTGAGTACAGGAGGAGACATCAGTGTAGTGAGTACAGGAGGAGACATCAGTGTAGTGAGTACAGGAGGAGACATCGGTGTAGTGAGTACAGGAGGAGACATCGGTGTAGTGAGTACAGGAGGAGACATCAGTGTAGTGACTGGTACAGGAGGAGACATCGGTGTAGTGACTGGTACAGGAGGAGACATCGGTGTAGTGACTGGTACAGGAGGAGACATCGGTGTAGTGACTGGTACAGGAGGAGACATCGGTGTAGTGAGTACAGGAGGAGACATCAGTGTAGTGAGTACAGGAGGAGACATCGGTGTAGTGACTGGTACAGGAGGAGACATCAGTGTAGTGACTGGTACAGGAGGAGACATCAGTGTAGTGACTGGTACAGGAGGAGACATCAGTGTAGTGACTGGTACAGGAGGAGACATCGGTGTAGTGACTGGTACAGGAGGAGACATCGGTGTAGTGACTGGTACAGGAGGAGACATCGGTGTAGTGAGTACAGGAGGAGACATCGGTGTAGTGACTGGTACAGGAGGAGGCATGAGGAAGAAGAGGAGTCTGGCTGTGGTATTTAGGATGAAGAAGGGAAGAACAGTTAGTAAACAGTTATAGTCAGGGCCAGAATGCAAAATAGCAGATTCTGGAAATGTTTTTGAGGTGCAGAGACTTTATATAAAGTGTTAACTGTATAATAAGAAAAGGTCAGGAGAGAGAGGTTTGTACAACTGCAGCAAACCCTCAGCTGTGAGACGCATTAGACGTATTCAGGTTATCAGCTTCTGAATGTAAACTGAAGAGGATTATCAGGACTTTTAGTCATTGGCCTATTGTGAGGAGTCCGGGTCCAGCACCCATCAGCAGGACCATGCAGTGCAATACAGATAGGTCATCAATTAGACAGCTTGGATAACCACTAGAATGTTTTCTTTACTGAAAGCAAGCAGAGATCTTGAAAAGTTGAGGATTTTTCTGCACACATAACTTCTTGTCCTTTTATTTTCAGCTTCTCCTTGATGATAAGACCCAAGAAAACTTTTCATCCAGATGTTTTGCTCTAAGAAGAAGCTTCTGCCCTCATGTCCAAATATCCTCACCCCAGATAAGATCCCCAAGTTCTTTATACCTCCTAAACTGTCCTCGGTAGAGGATGGGGGGGATCATGTGGGGAAGTGGCTACAGAAGAACCCCTCAGATAACTCCAGATCTTCTCCCAGGGCCCTGCTGAGGTCGGCCAGCCGTCATGTCATCCAGGTGGAGGATGTGGAGCAGGAGGTCGACCCTCCAGGACAGAGATCTCATCAGTCAATGGCCTCCAGTATCCTGGGGAGCCCGTACCTGTCGGAGAGCCCTCACACTCGGAGGAGGGAGTCTCTCTTCCATCAGATGTGTCACACACATGGTCCTTGTGAAATAAAGCCGCTGTCCCCGTTAGATCCCGACCACATTCTGAACTGGAAATCATCTCCTCAGGATCAGCGTCTTCAGAGATTTTCTTGTGGTGTCTTGGACAGTGACACGACCTCCTCCGCAGAGTCTTCTCCTATCAGTTCTCCCCTTTTAAATCGAGGTCCCATTAGGCCCAGTCCTGCCAATCCTCAGGGTTATGGCCGCTCTCCCATGACTAACATCCTGACTCGAGCCAACTCCCTGTCCACTGAAGAAACCAGTTCCACGGACACCAGTCCAAACCTGCCCACCAAGCAAAGCCACTCCAGCCCTCGGGCCTCCATGCTGCACCTCGTTCCTCCTCCCATTTTACACCTGGACTTTATTTGCTGCCAGGAGCGTTTGACCAGGGAGACAGAGGTGATGCTAAGTAAAGGGGGTCTCCTCCGCCTGTCACTGGAGTACGTTAAAGAGTTGTTACGTCTGCGGGTGAAACTGGTCAACGCTGAGAACTTGTACCCGTTGTATCAGGACCCTCGCAGCATCAGCTCTTGTGTGCTCATGTATTTGATGCCCGGGAAGCTGCAGAAGCAACGAAGCACCGTCATCCGCCGAAGCAGGAACCCCATTTTCAATGAGGACTTTTACTTCGAAGGGGTGGAAAAAGGAGAACTGGGCAACCTAAGGTTAAAGGTGAAAGTCATCAACAGAGGGACGAGCATGAAGCTGGACCAAGTGCTGGGGAGAAGTGAGCTGCGGCTGGCCACCATCCTGCCCCTGTAATGTCTATGAAACAGTCCTGAAGAAAGACTATACCCAGCCCTCACCAGTGATGCGCAGTGAAGATATATTAGACCATAGTGTGGTACAAGGACACGTTTCGGCATGGGAGCCTTCCTCAGCTGTACTTCATCATGGCATAATAAATCTTCACTGGTAAGTGCTGTGTATAGTCTTTCTTCTATCCTACCTTGTTCACAGGGCTGGTGCAAGGATTTTAGCCACTATAGGCAGCATACTGGATGGACCTTACTTGCCTGTCTTGCCTCGGGGGTGGCACTGCGCTCCTCCAGCAAACTGAAGAATGCAGATTATTATGGAACCGGGGGGTGGGGGATGCAATGGTGTTGCTGGCTGAACAGGTGCTTTGGATGAGCGGCAGGTGCTTTGGATGCTGGCTACTAACTTTCTTGCAGCCGGGAGAGTGGCGCCCCCATCAAGCCCTCTAGGCGGTTGCCTATTTTGCCTATAGACAGAGCAGGCCCTGCTTGTGCACCACAGCAGATTCCACGGAAGTGCCGACATATCCCTATATGAAACAGTCCTGGTCACACAAGGGGTCATCGAATACGCCCGCGCTCACTGAATCCACATCCAACTCTCGTCCAGGTACTGGAGGGTCAGTCTCCAAAGTTTTAAGAGGAATAGGCAGAAAATGACGCAGTGAAGACAGAACTCGGAATTCTGCAGGATCAAAGCTTCACGGACATTCATGGACTCATCCTAAACACTAGGGCAGCGATGTTCACTGCAACAGATCACTCCATGTATTCGGGATAGAGGGGACTATACCCGGGGAGGAGCGCGTTCACACTGTTACACACCTTAATAGTTCTTTCAATTAGTTTTTTTCTTCCGGGCGTCATTATTATGGCTCAAAAAATATAAAGTGCGTAGTACCGAGGATTGTGTCACAAGGTATATGAGCCTCAAAACCTTATTTATTTGGGTGTTTTCTCCTTTTTGAAGGAGTTTTATGCATATTTTTGCTTTACAGAAGGTTTTTCTAGCATTTTTTGGTGCATTTTATTCAAATCAGGGCTTAACATGCAATAATATACGTTTATATTATTGTGCATAAAATGCCTCTAAATGCTATGGGGAGGAGTTTATCGCTTTTGACACCTTTTTCTCAGGCTTGCACGTTCTTCTTTATGACAGTTTTAATTGCACAAAAGTTACCAAATTGTCGCATGTATGTATTATAAAATTGTGTGTGTAAAGCACTCTTTTGTGCTCGGCTACTGAGTGGAGTACAGTTGAATATAGTAAATTTATCAAAGAACCCATTACAATTAAACCACTCCCCCCCTTTACACTGAAGCCACGCCTTATTGTTAGACCAGGCACCGAAGTGTCAAAAACACAAAAATAAAATCACATATTTTTGCGCAAAATAAGATTTGGACAAACATTTGTAAAAATAAATTATGCCAGAAAAATGACACACAAGGGGTCCATAAACCATTCCATATGTGTGAGCTTTATTGGGATGTAAGGGGTCCATTTTATGCATATAAAATGCTGTTTTTTGTTGTTTTTTTATGTTTTTTTTGTTTTGTTTTTGTTTGTGTTTTTTGTTTTTTTTTGTGTGGTTTTATGTGCTTTTTGTTTGTTTTTACGTATTTTTGTGTGTTTTTATGTGCTTTTTGTTTGTTTGTTTTCTTTGATTTTTATTGTTTTTATGTGTTTTGTATTTGTGTGTTTTGTCTGTTGTTTTTTTTTTTTTTTTTTTTTTTTTAATGAATGCTGTGAAACACTTGAAAACTGCAAATGCAGACCTGATTTGCATGCAAACTGTACTAAATAACTAAACCACAACTGTGAAAGAAAAAATATGCGTCAAACGCAAAAAAAAAAAAACAATGCTAGAAAAGTATTTAATCGTTGCTGGTAAAACAAGAACATTTTTTGAGCTACAATGTGTGAACAAAAAAAAATCAAAGCCCATAATGCAGTGTTTTCCAAACAGTGTGTCTCCATCTGTTGCAAAACTACAACTCCCAGCATGCCCGGACAGCCGAAGGCTGTCCGGGCATGCTGGGTGTTGTAGTTTTGCAACAGTTGGGGAGACACTATTTGGAAAACACTATGTGGATGTGACAGATTTCATCAGACGTGTCATATATATATATATATATATATATATATATTTATATATATATATATATATATGTATATATTTATATATATATATATATATGTATTTATATGTATTTAACGTGCATTAAAATTGTCATGTGAACAGATCCCTAAAACAGTTTCCCCCTAATCTCTCCATCTACTTAAAAAAAGAACTCCCAGCATGCCAATGCCCAGAGTTGTAGTTTTGCAAAAGCTGGATCGCTGGTATTTCTTATCATTTGTATTTATTGTAGTATTAAAAGTGAATAAAAATGGGAATATGTATTTATATATGTGCGTGTCAAATCTGTTTTTAATTCTTTCTCACCAACAGCCTTAGGATGGGAGTTGTAGTTTTGTAGCACGTTGCCGTCGAGGATGCCCATAGTTGGCAGTAGTGAACACCAGGTCAGGAAACATTGATATATATACAGTCATGGCCGTAAATGTTACACCCCTGAATTTTTTTCACAGGAAAGGATTGCAGTAACACAGGTTTTGCTATACACATGTTTATTCCCTTTGTGTGTATTGGAACTAAACCAAAAAAGTGAGGAAAAAAAGCAAATGGGACATAATGTCACCGAACTCCAAAAAGGGGCTGGACACAACTATTGGCCCATTAACTTAATATTTGGTTGCACACCCTTTGGAAAAAATAAGTGAAATCAGTGTCTTTCTAGAACCATCAATAAGCTTCTTACACCTCTCAGCCGGAATGTTGGACCACTCTTCCTATAATCATCAATAAGCTTCTTACACCTCTCAGCCGGGATGTTGGACCACTCTTCCTATAACCATCAATAAGCTTCTTACACCTCTCAGCCGGGATGTTGGACCACTCTTCCTATAACCATTAATAAGCTTCTTACACCTCTCAGCCGGGATGTTGGACCACTCTTCCTATAACCATCAATAAGCTCCTTACACCTCTCAGCAGGAATGTTGGACCACTCTTCCTATAACCATCAATAAGCTTCTTACACCTCTCAGCTGGAATGTTGGACCACTCTTCCTATAAGCATCAATAAGCTTCTTACACCTCTCAGCCGGAATGTTGGACCACTCTTCCTATAACCATCAATAAGCTCCTTACACCTCTCAGCCGGAATGTTGGACCACTCTTCCTTTACAAACTGCTCCAGGTCTCTTATTGGACGGCGCCTTTTCCCAACAGTAATTATAAGATCCCTCCACAGGTGATCAATGGGATTTAGATCTGGACTCATTGCTGACACTTCAGAACTCTCCAGCGCTTTGTTGTCATCCATTTCTTGGGGCTTTTTGACGTATGTTTGGGGTCATTGTCCTGCTAGAAGACCCAAGATCTCTGACACAAACCCAGCTTTCTGACACTGCGCTGTACAGTGCGACCAAAAATCCATTGGTAATCCTCAGATTTCATGATGTCTTGTACACATTCAAGGCCCCCAGTGCCAGGGGCAGCAAAACAACCCAAAACATCACTGACCTCCCCCATATGTCACTGTAGGTACTGTGTTCTTTTCTTTCTAGGCCTCATTCCGCTTTCGGTAAACAATAGAATGATTTGCTTTACCAAAAAGATCTATCTTGGTCTCATCTGTCCACAAGACGTTTTCCCAGAAGGATTTTGGCTTACCCAAGTCATTTTGGCAAAATGTGGTCTTGCTTTTTTATGTCTCTGTGTCAGCAGTGGAGTCCTCCTGGGTCTCCTCCATAGTGGAGTCCTTCTGGGTCTCCTCCATAGTGGGGTCCTCCTGGGTCTCCTCCATAGTGGGGTCCTCCTGGGTCTCCTCCATAGTGGGGTCCTCCTGAGTCTCCTCCATAGCGTTTCATTTCATATAAATGTGGACGGATAGTTCGCACTGACACTGATGCTCCCTGAGCCTGCAGGACAGCTTGAATATCTTTGGAACTCGTTTGGGGCTGCTTATCCACCATCCGGACTATCCTGCATTGACACATTTCATCAATTTTTCTCTTCCGTCCTCGCCCAGAGAGATTAGCTACAGTGCCATGGGTTGCAAACTTCTTTATAATGTTGCGCAGGTAAATCTGGAGATGGACTTGTAACCTTGAGATTGTTGATATTTTTCCAAAATTTTGGTTCTCCAGTCCTCAGACAGTTCTCTTCTCCTCTTTCTGTTGTCCATGCTTAGTGTGGCACACACAGACACACATGAAAAGACTAAGTGAACTTCTCTCCTTTTTATCTGCTTTCAGGTGGGATTTTTATATTGCCCACACCTGTTACTTGCCCCAGGTGCGTTTAAAGGAGCATCACTTGCTTGAAACAATCATATTTTTCTACAATTCTGAAAGGGTGCCAATAATTGTGTCCGGTCCATTTGTGTAGTTTGGTGTCACATTTTGTCCAATTTGCTTTTTTTTCCTCCTTTTTGGTTTAGTTCCAATACACACAAACGTGTATAGCAAAACATTTGTTACTGCAATCCTTTTCTGTGAGAAATACCTAATTTCCTAGAAAAATTTCAGGGGTGCCAACATTTACGGCCATGACTGTATGGTGTAAACATTTTCCGTTATACATTGTCTATCCAGCAGGTGGCACTCTGCTCTAACGCAAAAACAAAACACAGGAACATTATACCCTGAAACGATATTATAGGACCACAAAGCATAAAATAATGTGTCGCTGTTCACACAAATAACTTCACCTACAACATAAATACAGTGCAACCTCCGTAACACAAGAAAATGGCGCAAAAACTACCACTTATGTTTATACCGTAATGCCTTCAGCTCCTGATCGCCAACCTGGTGATAGCTGCAGGCAGAACTCATTTTTACTGTTTAATTCACTTTCCAGCTTCAGAGACCATTATCCATTATATGGAGTTTAAGATTATCAAGAATACCAGTATACAAGGGACAAATAATACCGCCACACTATGAATATATAATGATAGAATAATACTGCAATACCGTTACTGAATAAACCCCAGAATACCAAGACTAACATTACTAGTAATACAAGTTTACAAGGGACAAATAATACCCCCACACCATGACCACATATAATGACTGAATAATACTGCCATACTGTTACTAAACAAAATCCATAATACCAAGACCTACATTACCAACAATACAAGTGATAAGTGATACAGCTTCACCATGACTACATATTACCACTATATAATGGCTGAATAATACCGCCATACTGTTTCTAAACACATCTCAAAATACAGAGACTGACATTAACAAGAATACCACTATACAAGGGACAAATAATACCGTCACACCATGCCTATATAATAAATAAATAATACTGCCATACTGTTACTAAACAAATCCCAGTATACAAAGACCAACATTACCAATAATATCAGTACACAAGGGACAAACCACCACATATTACCACTATATAACGACTCATTATTACTGCCACACTGTTACTGAATAAATCCTGGTATTAACAAAGCCGATAATACCAATATACAATACCTCCAGACCATGACCACTTATTACCACCACACAGTAATGGTATGATACCCTCTCACCAAATAATACCGCCACAAAGTGAATGATTAACAAAACCATACTGTTAGTATATACAATGCACTCTTCTAAGACCAATATACCTCTCTCCCCCCCCCCCCCCCCGGACAGTGATCATATAAAGGTGACCCCTCCGGCCTGCAGACTAATCATGTGATTACAGTGCAGTTACCTTCAATGACTGCAGGGGGCGTCTTTGTTGATTGGTGCTGTTCACTTTCCCTTTTATTCCCCATTCCGCCTGGTTCGCCATAAAAACTTCTTTATGCCATAACTCGTCTCTGCCGATTTTGCCAAACATCTTCCCCTCCTCGCCCCAGCAATGGTCCCACCTCTGTACTAACATCCCATCTATAATGCCTAAAATGGTAATAGTGCACAACGCAGTAATAATTCCCACTTTGAGCCCCCACTTTGTGTCCCCACATTGCCCCCCAGACTGTAGTTAGGCCCTTTTGTCCTCCCATATTGTAATTTAGCTCCTTATGTCCCCCACTATACATAGGGGAATCTCCACTTCTTTTTCCCTGCTCCAGGGTGGCTCCCCTCTTTACGGTTAGGGTGGACACTGGTATCGCGCTCCCTTGCTGTCCCAATCTCAGTGATGGTACAAGGCGCTGATGGCCTCTGTCCTCTTATACTTTTCCACTGTGAATGCTGCCTAACAACTTATCTGAGGGTCCAGTCATAGTCGCACTCCCGTGACAGCACTTGTTACCCCTGGTTAGTGCCCTCCTTTCTTGGGTCAGGTGTGTAGTTGCCCCATATTCTTTCCATTCTCTTATATTGGATGTAATGGTGAAGGTTGGGATATTCTATATAACATGGTCTTTATTTCCTGAGCTCCCCCTGTTTGAAGACTCCTCCAGGTTACTTGTAGTGCTGCAGGCTCAGGGGCCCCAAAGTACAGGTGTAAAAGGGGCCGCACGCAACCAACTATTGTTGAGGCTTTCAAGTTGACTGGTTGTACCCAATGTTATTTAGGCGTTTCATATCACAGGCAGAGAGTATATATGGGATGAATATATATTCCAGGTTGTAATGCAACAAAAAATGGAAAAACACCAGAGTAGGGTGTGAATACTTTCAAACAGCATGGTCTAATCTAGGACTGGTGGGTCTTCCCATCGTGACTACAAGGAGTCCATGTGGTTGGAAGTTGCGAAAGACCCTGAAGGAAGGAAGGAAGTTCTCCACCATGAGCAGACGGCGATGGAAAGCCAGGCTCCGCCCCACCTCAGACGGCGTCTTGTCGCCCACTATTAACCTTTCTTCATTTTCCACAGATTATGACCAGAAATCATTGTTAGGTGGTAACATGTGGTAAATGGTGCTGTAAGAGTCAGGGCCCCCTGGTCTGTGTTTCCTGGGGGGCCCGGCTGTACTTGGGAAGGGGACACATGTAAATAAGATGGGGGGAGATGTGAGTGCGGTTTCCCTCATGTCGTGTGACAATGTCTGTGGTGGGGGGAGACGAGTGTTGTATTTTCCGCCTGACATGGCTGAGCAGAGACGTGATAACATCTGATGTCTGAGTCATGAGAGAGCACGACACAACGGTCAATGGACAGAGCCACGAACCCCAAAACACCCACAGACCCCAAAACCCAATGTGTCACCCAGAAAGACGGACCCTTGAACACCCTGAGTCACCAACAGCCATAGACACTAAAACTAAGACATTGAGTCATCCACAAACATGGACCCTAAAACATCCTGTTTTACTCAGAGACCCATAAACACACTTGCCTGGGTGTAACTCTCAGTATCTGCTCTTATTCTGTATATATATATATTGCACAGTACCACTTCTCCTTTCCTGTATACTGGGTGTAACTCTCAGTATCTGCTCTTATTCTGTGTATATATGTATATACATTGCACAGTACCACTTCTCCTTTCCTGTATACTGGGTGTAACTCTCAGTATCTGCTCTTATTCTGTGTATATATGTATATACATTGCACAGTACCACTTCTCCTGTCCTGTATACTGACTGTAACCCTCAGGTGGATCGGGTGTGTCTCGTTAGAGTCAGTGCTGCTGCTGGGAGCGATCCAGGTGGTTCCAGGCTCCTGCTCCCTTCTGCCCTGGGAGGGAGCGGGTTTCTGGGATGCAGAGGGAAAGCAAGTCCCAGACCTCTGGTTCCTGGAGTAGGCCGGCGGGGATGGAGGATGCACAGCGACCGGCCTGTTCGGAGGGGGTAAGGAGACCTGGTGGGGGAAGCAGCAATGTTTCTCCTGCCCCCCCTCTGGACCCTGACCTAAGCTGCGAGGCTTCAGGAGGATATATGGAGGTGAAGGGCTGGGGCGTGCGGAGGCCCCGGGAGCCTGTCAGTGACTACAGCTCCAGGATTGCCTATTATACACAGGCCTACAAGCAAAAAGGCAAAGAACTGTTCAGGCTGCGTGAGGAGCTGAGATGCGCCCGAGTGCGGGCAAACACCTCGTCCGGGAGCAAGCGGGCAGAGGCTAATATGGACATTACAAAGCTTAAGTCCGAAATAAACATCTTGGAGAGAAAAAGGATGGACATTCAGACACACAGCGGCCCCTTCCTGGAGAAGCTGCTGAACCAGGAGAGGTTTGAGGGGCAGAAGGGGCCAAGCCAGAGTGACCCCCCTGCTGAGGAGGATAGTGACCCCACTAACATCCAGGATCCATCGCAGGGGTCTCAGAGTGGGATCTGTCCTGGACAAGGACCACCGGCCTCAACATCAGTATCCAGGAGGAGCTCGGAGGAGGAGAGCAGTAACCCCGGGGGGAGACTCATGGCCATCATCAGGCAGATGGAGTCTCCAGTACACATGGAGCGCTTCACATTTGGAGAAGACCCTGTACCAGATGAGGGAGAGAGGAGGAGGAGAAGGAATGACCAGAAGGGGGGTGAGTCGGTATCATTTTCCTATGTCCCCCTTTCCCCAGCTCCACCTAGTCAGGGCCCTGCGGTGGGTTCTGTGCAAGGGAAGAGCAGTGGGCAGAGTATGGAGGTCCCTACGGGAAAGTCATGTGACACTGTTTCAGCTTGTAGTAGCGGTAAGAGTGTCGGGGCGATTTCGGCTGTGAAGCCGGACATGTATGGTGAGGTCAGCAGCCCAGCGGGAGGCTGCTTTTCTTCGGCACCGGGACAGTGCAAGGCGGGCAGTGGTAAAGCTTTGTTCCCGGTGCCGGAGATGAGGAGCGAGGGCGGAGATAAGCGGCGCCACCAGGCGCTTGGTGGTAAAGTAGGCTCCGCGGTGGGGTCTGCGGCCGGTGTGGTTTCTGCTGTCGGGGTGTCACCTGCAGAGGCTTCTCGAGGGGGAACCTCATCTGCGGTTGGGGCAGGTGGCACCTCGGCAGGGATAATAAAACCGGCCAAGGCTGGACTGGCAATGGCGGCTGCTAAAGCAGTGGAGAACATTAAAGGGACTGTCCTCAAACCCATGGGGACTGGAGGGTCTATGGACAAAATAGGAACTGTTCCTGCAGCTAGACTGCCTCCTGTCCCAAAGGACTTTCCTGTGACCAGTGAGGCGGAGGGGGTTCCTGACCAGTCAGAGTCTATTATTGGGGCGGGGCAAGACTGGTCAGGAGCACCCGATGAAGCTGAGGTCACATGTGTACATAATGTAAATACTGTAAATAATGTACATATGGGGGGTCTGTCTGTGGGGTCTGGTCCAGGACTGAGTGGAGGTGTGAATGGGGTAGAGGGAGTGAGGGAGGATGGGAATGATGATGAGAGGATGGATGGAGGGGATGTGAGTGCGAGAGGGGTGGTGAGTATGGCTTCTGTGGAGAGTGAGGTTGGTTCATCTGAACCCCCGGCAGCGGCGCCCGCTAGGAGTTATGCCAGTGTTGCTGCCGGGGCAAGTGGGCCTCATGGGAATCCTGCACCTTCTGGTCCTGGGCATAGTGACCTTCAGAGGCGCTTTCTGGAGGCCTTGCGGAGGGGGGATAAATCTATCACTGTAGAGGGTAGAGAGGTAGAACTGTCCTTTTGGATAGAGAGGCACGGCCTCGGGGCCTTCCGAGAGCAAAGGAGAGGAGTCATGGTCACTCCCCACAGCCGGGTCTGGGGTCCCCAGGAGGAATGTGGTCCGTCTTAGGTGGAGGGGCAGTGATACCTGTCCAAACAGGACAAAAGTAGTTGAGCTCCTCCTCAAGATGGATTTCAGGGCAGGTGACATCTTTGCCTTGATACATCCTCATGGTACCCCATTTTTCGATGTCAGCTTCGTCCGGGCTGAAGGGCTCGAGCTCTTTTGGTCTCGGTATGAGCTGGCAAAGATAGCACCCGAGTGGCGAGACTTTGCTGTCCAGGCAATTTCTCGCCAGAATAACATCAAGAAAGTGACGGTATTAACGTGTAACGAATCTCTTTCTTGCATAGACATCATGACCTGGATTGGGCGTTATGGAGAGGTGGTCAGCATTCCCCAGAAGAACAGGGATGAATTTGGTATCTGGTCAGGGGCCTGGACCTTCATGGTCAAGTTGAAGGTTTCGGGTAATTCTGTCACCCACATTCCCTCCTCCACTTTTCTGGGGAGGGACAGGATCCTGGTTTTCTACCAGGGACAGCCGAAGGTCTGCCATAGGTGCGGTGACCCGACACACTTCAGCGCACAATGTAAGGTCCAGAAGTGCGCGTTGTGTGGAGGGTTAGGACATCTCGCCGCAACCTGTGGGGACATTCGTTGTCACCTGTGTGGGGACCTCGGTCACCCCTTCAGCCGCTGTCCGGTCTCTTTTGCCAATGCGGTGGAATCTCCAGCTGGGGTTAGCAGAGATGCTGACTCCACTGGGGAGGGTACCGGCGGAGGCGGGGAGACTACGGGTCCAAGGAAGAAAAGAATGACACCTTCTAGGCTGAGGCGTTTGGAGGCACGCCAAAGGGAAAGGGAGGAGGCTCCTCAGGTGGCAGGTGAGGTAGCTTTACCTGACCCTGAGATGGTGGATTCTGCTGAGGATCTGAGCGATGGTGGGCTGGAGGAGGAGGCCAGGAGACTGGATAGAGAGGAGGAGGAGGATAAGAGGGCCATCACTGCTACCTCCTCTCCAGGAGAGAGTATGGATGAGGAGAGCAAAGAGTGGCTAAAGAATAAGAGAAAATCGGGTGCCAGGAAAAAGAGGAGGAAGAGGAGCAAGGAGAAGGAGTCCCCTTCTTTGGAGTGGGATCATTCAGTCCCCCTCACCCTTGTCCAGGTACCAGCGGAAGGATCTACCGCCTCCCCTCTGGTAGATAGCCCTAACCGGTACCAAGTCCTCAGGGATAACATCTCTTCCTCTGATGAGGAGGCCGGGGATGAGGTGCCGGTGTCTGAAGTGAGGCCTTCTGGGAGCGTCAAGTCCTCCTCTCTGGTAACGGGGAGGGAGGCTGTCCCAGGACCAGGTGGGGTGCAGGAGGTGACCTCTGGAAAAGAGGGAAACTCTGTAAATTCTGTAAATATGGATATGTCTCTGTGCTTAAAAAGGGGTAAATTGGGTAATTCTGATGATGACACTAAGGAAAAGGGAGGGGGAGGGAAGAAGAGGGCTGTCTAGCTTGATTACACATGATGGCGGCACCCTCCCCGTTGTCGCTGGCGAGTATTAATGTCGCCAGCATAAAGTCAGATGCGGCAAGATTTGCGGCCTTTGATTTTCTCGGCCGAATTGAGGCCGACATTTTATTTTTGCAGGAGACCAGGTTGACAGATCTAACCGCTATCCATAAGGCGAAGCGTGAGTGGCGCCATGGGCCCTTTCACTGGTCTCTTGCGGCCCAGCCGTATAGCGGGGTGGCGGTTCTTTTTAAAACCGCTCAGGTAGAATGCAGACGTGTAATCGAGCTAGAAATGGGGAGATGTCTGGTATTAGACGTCCTCATGAAGGGACAAGAATTACGTCTTATAAACATCTACGGTCCACAGACTAGGTGGGACCGGAAAAGTCTCTTTATGAGGATTAAGCCTCTACTTTTTACTAGCCGGCAGGTCATCTTTGGAGGAGACTTTAATACTGTTACAAGGTCTCTTGATAGGGGAGGCTCCAGGGATCGGCTAGATTATGATAGCGTCGCCTTGAATAGAATAGCTAGTGAGTCTCGCCTGGTGGATGTCCACATCCGGCACACCCCAGGTCACAGCGGGTTCACTTACTTTAGAGGTAGAGAGATCAGGTCTAGGATAGATAGGTTTTTTTTGAAGGAGGATTCTGTCTCTTCACCTTTACAGGTTGTTGAGGTGGAGTTCTCCGACCACTGTTTGATTATGTTCTCTTTGAATGTTTCAGAGACCCCCAGGATGGGAAGGGGATTGTGGAAGCTGAATTCGTCTCTCCTGGAAGTCAAGGAGATAAGACGGTCCTTTGAGGAGTTTCTGCAGAGCCAGGTACCATTACTGGACTTATGCAACACTAAGTCAGAGTGGTGGGAGATGTTCAAAAAACGGGCTGCGAGATTCTTCCGCCAGACCGCGAACCTTAGGAGTCTGAATAGGGATCGCCTCTATCAGGAACTAAGGAGGAAACTCGAGGTTCTTGTCTCGACTGGAGGTGACCGAGAGGAAATCTCCAGAGTGAAATCTTTGCTAAAGAAGTGCCAGTATGATAGACACGCATCTTTAGTTTTTGAAAGGGATTTCGGGAAGTACCGCTCGCCCGACCCTTTCCGGAGCTGTAAGATGTCAGTGGATTGTAAGATCGTGACCGGCCTGGTCGATAGTACAGGATCTCTGAACAAGTCCAGATCGGGGATCCTGGAGGTCGTCAGAGCCTTTTACTCGCACCTCTTGGGGAAGAGGGATCTAGATCGAGGCAAGATGGCGGCTTTCCTGGCTGATGCCATTCCTCAGTCAGGAGTAGACCCCTCTCTTAGTGTTTTGACAGAGAAGATCAGAGAAGAGGAAGTGAAGCTGGCGATTGAGAGGCTTGCCCTCAAAAAGTCGCCAGGGCCGGATGGCTTAACATCCGAGTTTTATAAGACCTTTAAGGACATCTTGGTTCCCCTCTTGACTGAGGTAATAAATGAGTGTCTATCCTCGGGCACTCTGCCGAGGTCAATGAGGAGGTCGGCTCTGATCATCCTGTCAAAGGGTAAAGACTCGTCCCACATTGAGAATTAGCGTCCCATAGCGCTTTTCAATGTGGACAGAAAGATTCTGGCAAAAGTGCTATTCAACAGGTTGGTGAAATTTGCGCCCCAGCTCCTTTCGGGGTCCCAGCACTGCTCTGTTCCCGGTCGTAGCACTTTTAGTGCGGTGCTGGGTGTCTGCGAGGCCGTGGAGCAGGGTCGGGCTGGTCACTGGAAGGGGTTTCTGCTGTCCCTGGACCAGGCAAAGGCTTTTGATCGAGTTGATCACGAGTATCTCTGGTCCACTCTTTTGAAATACGGTCTGCCAGGGGGGTTTGTGGATTGGCTGAGAACATTGTACGCAGGGGCTGAGACTTTTCCATTGGTAAACGGTTGGGTGGGCCGCCCTTTTGGGGTGGAGTCTGGTGTGCGTCAAGGCTGTCCGTTAAGCCCTTTGCTTTATGTGTTCGCGATCGACCCCTTCCTTCGAAGGCTAGATCGCGAACCATTGGCGGGGGTGAGGATGGACCCGGCGGTGCCGGATTCGGCCTTAAGGGTAGTGGCATACGCTGATGACGTCTCCATTTTTGTCCCTTCGCAAGGGGAGGCGGAATGGGTGATGTCGGAGGTGGATTGCTACTCGGAGGCATCCGGGTCTAAGATCAACCGGGAAAAGTGCAAAAGTCTTTGGTTGGGAGGTGGAGACCCTGAGTTCTGTCTCCCGGACACCCTCCCTGTGCCCCAGGAATCTGCAAAAATTCTGGGCATCGAATTTGGTCCCGGGGATTACCCCACACGAAATTGGGAAAGCAGACTGGAAGATGTCTCCAAAAGAGTGGAACAGTGGAAAGGTTGGTCTTTGACCTTTAGGGAAAGGGTCTTCTTGATCAGGTCCTACTTGCTCCCGTTGTTAATCTATCTGGGCAGTGTCAGCCTTTTGCCAGAACCCCTCTGGAGCCGGGTCTACAGTCTGTTCTTCCTAATGTTGTGGGGGAATAGACTGAACCTAATTAAGAGGGAGGTGACTTACCGCACAAGGAGACTAGGCGGGTTGGGTATGGTCAACCCGGTGGTATTCCTAGTGAATTCCTTTTTAAAGACCAATATATCAAACCTCTGGACAGAGAGGGCTCCTCCGTGGGTAGTCTCTTGCAGGAGATGGTTTCTTCTCGGAATGGGAGAGAGGCGGTCAAGTGAAGGATCTTCGCACGTCACACGGGCATCTCCCGACCTATGCTGCACTGGTTCTGAAGGTCATCAGGAGGTGGGGGCTGGGGATGTGGGAGGTAAGAACTCTGCCGAGGAAAATCCTCGATAACAGGGTCTTGCTGAGCCATTTCCAGAAACCACTGGCCCTCAAGGATTGCCCAGGTCGGGATCAAGGGATTGGGTTGGCTCTTTTAAATTCACCTAGGATCCCCTTGAAGTATTGGGACTTGACCTGGCGAGGCTTCCATGGTAAGCCATATGTAAGGGGCAATCTGAAGTACAGGAACTTCCATGAAAAGGGTTGTCCCCGGGAGGAGTGTGGGGGTGTGCTGGAGGACATGGACCACTTCCTGCTTCAGTGCCCTTTTAATATAGAGGTATATCAAAGGGTGGGAGCTTCCATCAGCTGGCCACGGCTGGCTGCCCTTTCCTATGCTGAGTGGGTTTATGCGGCCTTCAAAGATCTGGGTGTCCGGGACCGGTGCACTTCATTTATAGTCAGCGCAGTGGTCAGGTATCACACGTGTCAAGCGAGGTGTTTAGTGTCGACGAGACAGAAAATCCTCCCTGTGGACGAGGTTTGTAGGAACACTCTCGGTGACCTGGTGAAGGTTCGTTCTTTGGAGTATGAAAAGTTTGGTGCATTTAGTGCCTCTACCCTGTGGAGGGGGTTCTCCTTTAAGGTGCCCTAACCTAGTAATCTCCTCCCTGGTGATGGGCTGAAGCTGTCACCAGACATTTTTGTTTTGATAAAGATGAAAAGATGTAGGCGGCTACAGACATCTAACCGGAGCCCTGAGGGGTTGGTGTTATGGTGTAGGGATTGTATATTGTATAAAGGTTGTATATATGTGTAGGAGTTGTGTATATATGTATAGGGACTGTACATATATAATGAATAAGGTTATATTATTTGATGAATAATTTTGTGTAGGTTATAGGAAAGCTGGGGGATATTTATAAGTAAATTCTTATATATTGCTTTTTTTGTGTGTGTTTATTATTTAGTGTATGGATATGTGTAGGTGTATATGTGTGTGTATATATACTTATATATGTATATTATTGATTAGATTTTTGTGTATATATTATATAAGGTGCCTGGGATGCAGGAGGAAAGCAAGTCCCAGGCCTCTGGTTCCCGGAGTAGGCCGGCGGGGACGGAAGACGCACAGCGACCAGCCTGTTCGGAGGGGGTGAGGAGATCTGGTGGGGGAAGCAGCAATTCTCTATTCCTGTATTCTTGGTGAATGGACACTGCACAGTACCATTTCTCTTCTCTCTTATTCTTGGTGTATGGTCATGGCACAGTACCACTTCTCTTTTCCTGTATTCTTGGTGTATGGATAGTGCACACTACCACTTCTCTTTTCCTGTATTCTTGGTATATAATCACGGCACAGTACCACTTCTCTTTTCCCTTATTCTTGGTGTATGGTCACGGCACAGTACCACTTCTCTTTTCCCTTATTCTTGGTGTATGGATAGTGCACAGTACCACTTCTCTTTTCCCGTATTCTTGGTGTATGGATAGTGCACAGTACCACTTTTCTTTTCCTGTATTCTTGGTGTATGGATAGTGCACAGTACCACTTCTCTTTTCCCTTATTCTTGGTGTATGGATAGTGCACAGTACCACTTCTCTTTTCCCGTATTCTTGGTGTATGGATAGTGCACAGTACCACTTTTCTTTTCCTGTATTCTTGATGTATGGATAGTGCACAGTACCAATTCTCTTTTCCTGTATTCTTGGTGTATGGTCATGGCACAGTACTGCTTCTCTTTTACCCTTATTCTTGGTGTATGGATAGTGCACAGTACCACTTCTCTTTTCCCTTATTCTTGGTGTATGGTCACGGCACAGTACCACTTTTATTTTCCCTTATTCTTGGTGTCTGGATAGTGCACAGTATCACTTCTCTTTTCCCTTATTCTTGGTGTATGGATAGTGCACAGTACCACTTTTCTTTTCCTGTATTGTTGGTGTATGGATAGTGCACAGTACCACTTCTCTATTCTTGGTGTATGGAAACTGCACAGTAACACTTCTTCTGCTCCGTATAATAGCAGATATCCTTGGTTTATGTTTCCGGTTCTGCCCATCCTCACACGATCACAGATTCTCTCTTCTCAGGCTGGGGGCCATCCTGTGATTACATGGACATTAGATTATCACCAGATCCAGAGCGGAGATCCTCAGGGGCCCCTCACTGATCACTTTATGATACAGACCTGAGATCCTCAGGGACCCCTCAGTGATCACTTTATGATCCAGACCGGAGATCCTCAGGGACCCCTCAGTGATCACTTTATGATCCAGACCGGAGATCCTCAGGGACCCCTCAGTGATCACTTTATGATCCAGACCGGAGATCCTCAGTGACCACTTTATGATCCAGACCGGAGATCCTCAGTGACCACTTTATGATCCAGACCGGAGATCCTCAGTGACCACTTTATGATCCAGACCGGAGATCCTCAGTGACCACTTTATGATCCAGACCGGAGATCCTCAGTGACCACTTTATGATCCAGACCGGAGATCATCAGGGACCCCTCAATGATCACTTCATAATTCAGCCTGAGATCCTTATGGACCCCTCAGTGATCAGAAGCCTCAGCAGATCAGTCTTGTGGACCGGATCCTATGACGCGGCTCCGATGTTGTGGACTTGTTAATATTTCGGTTCAGTTACAGAATCTCATGTAACAGACACAGAACATCGGTGAAGCTTTAATTAATTGCTTGATCACAGATAGTGCTACCTCGCCGCCGTGATCGGAAGCTCTTGTGACTGCGCTCAATGTGAACACATCTATAAGTAACTGTTAACCGCTGTATCCGGACTTCTCCACATTTCTTTATTCTCTGTTTAGCTCTAGATATTTCGGATGTTTGCAGATCGTTCCTGAAGTCACAGAGTTGTGTGAACCTCTGTATATTTATCTATATATCACTCACTTGTATTCTCTTGTATATAGAGAAAATAGACCAAACCAACTGGGGGTACCGGTCAACTAACCTTTGGGAGGACAGAGGAGTCTGGAGGAGGGGGACAGAGGAGTCTGCAGGAGTCTGGAGGAGGACAAATGAATCTGAAGGAGGGTACAGAGGTCTTGAGGAGGATAGAGGGGTCGGGAGGCAACACGTATGTCTGGAGGAGGACAGAAGTGACCGCAGGGGACAAAGGAGTCTTGAGAACAGAGGAGTCTGGAGGAGATAGGAGTCTGGGGGGATAGAGGAGTATGGAGGGGACAGTAGTATATGGTGGAGGACAGAGTCGTCTGGAGGGGACAGTAGTATCTGGAGGAGGACAGTAGTATTTGGTGGAGGACAGAGGAGTCTGGAGGGGACAGTAGCATCTGGAGGAGGACAGAGGAGTCTGGAGGGGACAGTAGCATCTGGAGGAGGACAGAGGAGTCTGGAGGGGACAGTAGTATCTGGAGGAGGACAGAGGAGTCTGGAGGGGACAGTAGTATCTGGAGGAGGACAGAGGAGTCTTGATGGGACAGTAGTATCTGGAGGAGGATAGAGGAGTCTGGAGGGGACAGTAGTATCTGGAGGACAGAGGAGTCTGGATGGGACAGTAGTATCTGGAGGAGGACAGAGGAGTCTGGAGGGGACAGGGGACTCTGGAGGGGACAGTAGTATCTGGAGGAGGACAGGGGACTCTGGAGGGGACAGTAGTATCTGGAGGAGGACAGAGGAGTCTGGATGGGACAGTAGTATCTGGTGGAGGACAGAGGAGTCTGGAGGGGACAGTAGTATCTGGAGGAGGACAGAGGAGTCTGGATGGGACAGTAGTATCTGGTGGAGGACAGAGGAGTATGGAGGGGATAGTAGTATCTGGTGGAGGACAGAGGAGTCTGGAGGGGACAGTAGCATCTGGAGGAGGACAGAGGAGTCTGGAGGGGACATGGGTATCTGGAAGAGGACAGAGGAGTCTGGAGGGGACATGGGTATCTGGAAGAGGACAGAGGAGTCTGGAGGGCACAGTAGTATTTGGAGGAGGACAGAGGAGTCTGGAGGGGGCAGTAGTATCTGGAGAAGGACAGAGGAGTCTGGAAGGGACAGTAGTATCTGGAGGAGGACAGAGGAGTCTGGAGGGGGACATTAGTATCTGGAGGGGGACAGTAGTATCTGGAGGGGGACAGTAGTATCTGGAGGAGGACAGAGGAGTCTGGAGGGGGACATTAGTATCTGGAGGGGGACAGTAGTATCTGGAGGAGGACAGAGGAGTCTGGAAGGGACAGTAGTATCTGGAGGAGGACAGAGGAGTCTGGAGGGGGACATTAGTATCTGGAGGGGGACAGTAGTATCTGGAGGAGGACAGAGGAGTCTGGAAGGGACAGTAGTATCTGGAGGAGGACAGAGGAGTCTGGAGGGGGAAGCCCCTCAGTACCTGCATCGGGCACAACCCATCGGAAGAGATTTATGATAATATAGAAACAGAAACTGTCAGTGTTGCCCATAGCATCACAATGCAGATTCAATAGGAAATGATTGGTTGTTATGGGCAACAAAGATGGTTATTATTTTGCAAAATTTTGATATATTGACTCCAATGGATCAGTTTTGTCCTAATTCTTTCCTGTAAGGAGAATTTCCACCTTCCTGTCTATAATGTGAAAAGTAAGGAAAACTATATTGAAACAATACAAGGATCTGAGAAGTCAACAGTCAGGACAGTCAGGACGTAACAAAAATGAATGAATTGAGGCCATCCTCCTCATTATCCTCACCTCCCAGCCCTTACTCGACTGATGTTCAGCAGCTTCTCTCTGCCTCGCTCTGCTGCTGCTTCCTCCTTCTTCTCCTACAGTTTCCATAGACATTTATGGGCAGAAGTAACCTGATCATTGCAGTTTTTCAATGTGAATGAGTTTATGAGATTGAGAAGGAAAGGAGCCTGACAATTGGAGAAAGCTCATTTTTCTCTGATAAGATATGTTACAAAGTTTCTTACATTCATTTGTTGAAAGTGTAAATGCCTATTTAATTGAAACATTCAGTTGCCTTGCAGCCGCAACCAGTAGGAGCTAAACAAGAACAGGTCTGGCTATTCTGGACCTATCAGAACAAGCATTGGTTTTCACAGGATTTTACTCATAGCATGACAATACTTCTGGCTCCTCGATACCCGAGCTGAGATTACTGTGTGAACAGAGTCACAGAAATCCCACTGGACTCAATGGGAGGCTTATTCTAGTCAGACATCATGCACTTGGGGAACAAACACAGCCATTAATGGGGCAAACCAGGGTCCAATGGCTGGATGGGAAGGAGGAGTATTACACTGCAGGGCTCTGTGATGAAGATGCTTTGGGGGTCATCCTGTATATGACCCTTTACAGTGCGTATTTTGGAATTCACACTTTGATAATGTAATGATGATGGAGCAGTAGATAATTCAGAAGGATCCAGTTCATCACTGCAAAGCCTACAGTCATCGCAGAGTTAACTTCTCCTCTGGGAGAGTGTCAAGCGGCGGTTACCTCTCAGTTCAGTTACTCGGAGATGGTCGGACAGGATACGTGGACAGTGCTTCTGCTAAGGGGATGCTTATGCAATACAGGTTAGGCATGAAGCTCAGGTCATGCGGTTGACTCAGAGGAAACTCCATTGTGCAGGTCAGAAGCTGTGATGATAGATGGGAGGTGTGCAGTCTTGAGTAATGGGTACGGTGTCTTGACTAACCTGTCCGAGCTGGATATAGCATATCACGGCTGACCACAATAACTGTCAGGAACATCCCTGGCCTCAAACACTCTCCCTTCCTACCACAAGGGTGCCCACACCTCACAGGACTCTCAGAAATAATCAGCGCTGCATCTTGTGGTCATTTTCCAAAAACACCCTACTGATGTTTCTGTCCTCAAAGTGTAACATCCACCAGAATCATGTGCAGAATGATGAGCAGACCGATACATCCCCACCCTATATTCTTACATAGTCCAGCTTAACAAATCTAAAATGGCACCACAGGTAAATATAAAGAGAACAGGCCATAAGGTGCATGGACAGGTGGTGAAAACATCCACAGAAATGTAGGCATGGATCCAACCATTGTGACCCTCACTAACTGACAACATGGCAAAGCGGCCAATCAGTTCTGGTAAGAGGGGAACCGTACTGGCCAGAGCAACTCCCATCGGACATTGGTGGCTTACATGCTGGTAATGAAGAAAACTGTGTCCCTGTAGCAGAATGTGACCCTCAGCACAGGGACACACTTTTCTGCTTTACAGCCATCTCCCTCTCACTCACTCGCTTATCCTAACCTCTAATCCTAACCCCTATCCCAAATCCTAACCCTTACCCCCTAATCCCTTACCCTAACCCCTAATCCTAACCCTTACCCCTAATCCTAATCCCTTATCCTAACCCCTGGCCCTTATCCTAACCCGTACCCCTAATCCTAACCCTTACCCCTAATCCTAACCCTTATCCCTAATCCTAACCCTTACCCCTAATCCCTTATCGCTAACCCCTAATCCTAAACCTTATCCCTAATACTAACCCTTACCCCTAATCCCTTATCCCTAATCCTAACCCTTGCCCTTAATTCTAATCCCCTAATCCTAACTTTAATCCTAACTCCTATCCTCTAATCCTAACCCTGATCCCTAATCCTAACCCTTACCCCTAATCCTAACCCCTGACCCTTATCCTAACCCTAACAGCGATTAGCACAGAAAAGGGCGAAGAGCGCTGAGCTCGGGAGCCCAGTTCACATTCGGCTACGGGTCACAGATTTTTCCTATCACCGGCCATACACAACTGATTTATTTAAAGGGATTCTCCCTTTAATATCAACGTTATTCCGGGAAACCAATGACATCACAGTTTCGGACTTTGCTTTTTCAGTGGCTGCTGTTATAGATGTTGAACACCAATGCCGAATCCTGGACATCAGACGAGACAAAACACTGACAGTATACCTCAGATCAGTTAAAGTTAAAGGGAGGGAGCCTTTTATCTGATGAGCTAATAATTCATTTTAACTGATCTGAGGTATACTGTCGGTGATTTTTCTTGCTATAAATAGCTCTGGACGCGTCACTGCGAACAAGGTGGACTCTTGATACTGTACATTGTCCGTTTTCGGTGACATCCTCATCAGACGAGACATCCACAAAATACTCCAAAACCCTATGCCATTATCTCCAGTGTGAATGACATCACAGACTAGTAAAGAGACTGAGATTGTTAGACAGCCCCTGACCTGTCACAATTGGATCTAGTAATCGGAGCGACTGGGAGTGAAGACTGGTTACTGGTGCTAGACTATCCAGGGCCAGGATCTTACTGCTAACTTTGTGGTCAGATGGATCCAGATCTCTATAGAGAAACATGGTCTGGTCAGATGGATCCAGATCTCTGAGGAGAAACATGGTCTGGCCAGATGGATCCATTTCTCTATAGAGAAACATGGCCTGGTCAGATGGATCCAGATCTCTGAGGAGAAACATGGCCTGGTCAGATGGATCCAGATCTCTGAGGAGAAACATGGCCTGGTCAGATGGATCCAGATCTCTATAGAGACACATGGTCTGGTCAGATGGATCCAGATCTCTGAGGAGAAACATGGCCTGGTCAGATGGATCCAGATCTCTATAGAGAAACATGGCCTAGTCCGTTGGATCCAGATCTATGTAGAGAAACATGGCCTGGTCAGATGGATCCAGATCTCTGAGAAGAAACATGGCCTGGTCAGATGGATCCAGATCTCTGAGAAGAAACATGGCCTGGTCAGATGGATCCAGATCTCTGAGAAGAAACATGGCCTGGTTAGATGGATCCAGATCTCTAAAGAGAAACATGGCCTGGTCAGATGGATCCAGATCTCTGAGAAGAAACATGGCCTGGTCAGATGGATCCAGATCTCTGTGTAGAAACATGGCCTGGTTAGATGGATCCAGATCTCTGAGGAGAAACATGGCCTGGTCAGATGGATCCAGATCTATGTAGGGAAACATGGTCTGGTCAGATGGATCCAGATCTGTGTAGAGAAACAAGGTATGGTCAGATGGATCCAGATCTCTGAGGAGAAACATGGTCTGGTCAGATGGATCCAGATCTCTATAGAGAAACATGGTCTGGTCAGATGGATCCAGATCTCTGAGGAGAAACATGGCCTGGTCAGATGGATCCAGATCTCTATAGAGAAACATGGCCTAGTCCATTGGATCCAGATCTATGTAGAGAAACATGCCCTGGTCAGATGGATCCAGATCTCTGAGAAGAAACATGGCCTGGTCAGATGGATCCAGATCTCTGAGATGAAACATGGCCTGGTCAGATGGATCCAGATCTATATAGAGAAACATGGCCTGGTCAGATGGATCCAGATCTCTGAGAAGAAACATGGCCTGGTTAGATGGATCCAGATCTCTGAGGAGAAACATGGCCTGGTCAGATGGATCCAGATCTATGTAGAGAAACATGTCCTGGTCAGATGGATCCAGATCTCTGAGAAGAAACATGGCCTGGTTAGATGGATCCAGATCTCTGAGGAGAAACATGGCCTGGTCAGATGGATCCAGATCTATGTAGAGAAACATGTCCTGGTCAGATGGATCCAGATCTCTGAGAAGAAACATGGCCTGGTCAGATGGATCCAGATCTCTGTGGAGGAACATGTCCTGGTCAGATGGATCCAGATCTCTGTGAAGAAACATGGCCTGGTCAGATGGATCCAGATCTCTGAGAAGAAACATGGCCTGGTCAGATGGATCCAGATCTATATAGAGAAATATGACCTGGTCAGATGGATCCAGATCTCTGAGGAGAAACATGGCCTGGTCAGATGGATCCAGGTCTATGTAGAGAAACATGGCCTGGTCAGATGGATCCAGATCTCTGAGAAGAAACATGGTCTGGTCAGATGGATCTCTATAAAGAAACATGGTCTGGTGAGATAGATCCATATCTCTGAGGAGAAACATGGCCTGGTGAGATAGATCCATATCTCTGAGGGGAAACATGTCCTGGTCAGATGGATCCAGATCTCTGTGTAGAAACATGGCCTGGTCAGATCGATCCAGATCTCTGTGGAAAAACATGGGCTGGTCAGATGGATCCAGATCTCTATAGAGAAACATGGCCTTGTCAGATGGATTCAGATCTCTATAGGGAAACATGGTCTGGTCAGATGGATCCAGATCTCTATAGAGAAACATGGTCCGGTCAGATGGATCCAGATCTCTATAGAGAAACATGGTCTGGTCGGATGGATCCAGATCTATATAGAGAAACATGGCCTGGTCAGATGGATCCAGATCTATATAGAGAAACATGGCCTGGTCAGATGGATCCAGATCTATATAGAGAAACATGGCCTGGTCAGATGGATCCAGATCTATATAGAGAAACATGGTCCGGTCAGATGGATCCAGATCTCTATAGAGAAACATGGTCTGGTCAGATGGATCCAGATCTATATAGAGAAACATGGCTTGGTCAGATGGATCCAGATCTATATAGAGAAACATGGTCTGGTCAGATGGATCCAGATCTATATAGAGAAACATGGCCTGGTCAGATGGATCCAGATCTATATAGAGAAACATGGCCTGGTCAGATGGATCCAGATCTATATAGAGAAACATGGCCTGGTCAGATAGATCCAGATCTCTATAAAGAAACATGGCCTAGTCCGTTGGATCCAGATCTATGTAGAGAAACATGCCCTGGTCAGATGGATCCAGATCTCTGAGAAGAAACATGGCCTGGTTAGATGGATCCAGATCTCTGAGGAGAAACATGGCCTGGTGAGATGGATCCAGATCTCTGAGGAGAAACATGGCCTGGTTAGATGGATCCAGATCTCTGAGGAGAAACATGGCCTGGTGAGATGGATCCAGATCTCTATAGAGAAACATGGCCTGGTCAGATGGATTCAGATCTCTGTGTAGAAACATGGCCTGGTCAGATGGATCCAGATCTCTATAGAGAAACATGGCCTGGTCAGATGGATCCAGATCTCTATAGAGAAACATGGCCTGGTCAGATGGATCCAGATCTCTATAGAGAAACATGGCCTGGTCAGATGGATCCAGATCTCTATAGAGAAACATGGCCTGGTCAGATGGATCCAGATCTCTATAGAGAAACATGGCCTGGTCAGATGGATCCAGATCTCTATAGAGAAACATGGCCTGGTCAGATGGATCCAGATCTCTATAGAGAAACATGGTCTGGTCACATGGATCCAGATCTCTGAGAAGAAACATGGTCTGGTCAGATGGATCTAGATCTCTATAAAGAAACCTGGTCTGGTGAGATAGATCCATATCTCTGAGGAGAAACATGGCCTGGTCAGATAGATCCAGATCTCTGAGGGGAAACATGTCCTGGTCAGATGGATCCAGATCTCTGTGTAGAAACATGGCCTGGTCAGATGGATCCAGATCTCTGTGGAAAAACATGGCCTGGTCAGATGGATCCAGATCTCTGTGGAGAAACATGGCCTTGTCAGATGGATTCAGATCTCTATAGAGAAACATGGCCTGGTCAGATGGATCCAGATCTCTATAGGGAAACATGGTCTGGTCAGATGGATCCAGATCTCTATAGGGAAACATGGTCCGGTCAGATGGATCCAGATCTCTATAGAGAAACATGGTCTGGTCAGATGGATCCAGATCTATATAGAGAAACATGGCCTGGTCAGATGGATCCAGATCTATATAGAGAAACATGGCCTTGTCAGATGGATCCAGATCTATATAGAGAAACATGGCCTAGTCCGTTGGATCCAGATCTATGTAGAGAAACATGCCCTGGTCAGATGGATCCAGATCTCTGAGAAGAAACATGGCCTGGTTAGATGGATCCAGATCTCTGAGGAGAAACATGGCCTGGTGAGATGGATCCAGATCTCTGAGGAGAAACATGGTCTGGTCAGATGGATCTAGATCTCTATAGAGAAACATGGTCTGGTCAGATGGATCCATATCTCTGAGGAGAAACATGGCCTGGTCAGATAGATCAATATCTCTGGGGAGAAACATGGCCTGGTCAGATGGATCCAGATCTCTATAGAGAAACATGGCCTGGTCAGATGGATTCAGATCTCTGTGTAGAAACATGGCCTGGTCAGATGGATCCAGATCTCTGTGGAAAAACATGGCCTGGTCAGGTGGATCCAGATCTCTGTGTAGAAACATGGCCTGGTCAGGTGGATCCAGATCTCTGTGGAAAAACATGGCCTGGTCAGATGGATCCAGATCTCTATAGAGAAACATGGCCTGGTCAGATGGATCCAGATCTCTATAGAGAAACATGGCCTGGTCAGATGGATCCAGATCTCTATAGAGAAACATGGCCTGGTCAGATGGATCCAGATCTCTATACAGAAATATGACCTGGTCAGATGGATCCAGATCTCTGTGTAGAAACATGGCCTGGTCAGATGGATCAAGATCTCTGTGGAAAAACATGGCCTGGTCAGATGGACCCAGATCTCTATATAAAAACATGGTCTGGTCAGATGGATCAAGATCTCTATAGATAAACATGGCCTGATCAGATGGATCCAGATCTCTGAGGAGAAACATGGCCTGGTCAGATGGATCCAGATCTCTGTGTAGAAACATGGCCTGGTCAGATGGATCTAGATCTCTGTGGAAAAACATGGCCTGGTCAGATGGATCCAGATCTCTATAGAGAAACATGGCCTGGTCAGATGGATCCAGATCTCTATAGAGAAACATGACCTGGTCAGATGGATCCAGATCTCTATATAGAAACGTGGCCTGGTCAGATGGATCCAGATCTCTATAGAGAAACGTGGCCTGGTCAGATGGATCCAGATCTCTATAGAGAAACATGGCCTGGTCAGATGGATCCAGATCTCTATAGAGAAACATGGCCTGGTCAGATGGATCCAGATCTCTATAGAGAAACATGTCCTGGTCAGATGGATCTAGATATCTATAGAGAAACATGTCCTGGTCAGATGGATCCAGATCTTTTTGGAGAAACATGGCCTTGTCAGATGGATCCAGATCTCTATGGAGAAACATAGCCTGATAAGATGGATCCAGATCTCTGTTGGGAAACATGGCCTGGTCAGATGGATCCAGATCTCTATAGAGAAACATGGCCTGGTCAGATGGATCCAGATCTCTATAGAGAAACATGGCCTGGTCAGATGGATCCAGATCTCTATAGAGAAACATGGCCTGGTCAGATGGATCCAGATCTCTATAGAGAAACATGGTCTGGTCAGATGGATCCATATCTCTATAGAGAAACATGACCTGGTCAGATGGATCCAGATCTTTTTGGAGAAACATGGCCTGGTCAGATGGATCCAGATCTCTATGGAGAAACATAGCCTGATAAGATGGATCCAGATCTTTTTGGAGAAACATGGCTGTAGATTACATGTCAGGACCTTATCGAATCTGCAGCACAAATGGCGACAAGCCAACCTATCTATATGGGCTGCGACTAATTGTATTTCTGAAGGCCAAAGGAGTTCCAGAGATACCAAAATATTTTGGTGTATATCTATATATATATATATATATATATATATATATATATATATATATATATATATACTGTAACACTTCCATACTGTACACCTCCATACTGTACACCTCTATACTATACTCCTCTATACTGTACACCTCTATACTATACTCCTCAATACTGTACCCCTCTATACTGTACCCCTCTATATGGTACCCCTCCATACTGTACCCCTCCATACTGTACCCCTCCATACTGTACCCCTCTATACTGTGCTCTTCTATACTGTACCCCTCTACTCTACTCCTCTATACTGTACACCTCTATATTGTACACCTCGTTACTGTATACCTCTATACTGTACATCCTCTATAGTATACACCTCTATATTGTACTCCTCTATACTGTACACCTCTATATTGTACTCCTCTATAATGTATTCCTCCACACTGTACACCTCTATATTGTACTCCTCTATACTGTATTCCTCCACACTGTACACCTCTATATTGTACTCCTCTATACTGTACACCTCTATATTGTACTCCTCTATACTGTATTCCTCCACACTGTACACCTCTATATTGTACTTCTATTTACTGTATTCCTCCACACTGTACACCTCTATATTGTACTCCTCTATACTGTATTCCTCCACACTGTACTCCTCTATACTGTATTCCTCCACACTGTACACCTCTATATTGTACTCCTCTATACTGTATTCCTCCACACTGTACACCTCTATATTGTACTTCTATTTACTGTATTCCTCCACACTGTACACCTCTATATTGTACTCCTATTTACTGTACACCTTCATACTGTACATCTATACACTGCACTCTATACAGTACACCTTCATACTGTACATCTATACACTGCACTCTATACAGTACACCTTCATACTGTACATCTATACACTGCACTCTATACAGTACACCTTCATACTGTACATCCATACACTGCACTCTATACAGTACACCTTCATACTGTACATCTATACACTGCACTCCATACAGTACACCTTCATACTGTACATCTCTACACTGCACTCTATACAGTACACCTTCATACTGTACCCCTCCATATTGTACCCCTCCATATTGTACCCCTCTATACTGTACACCTCTATACTGTACCCCTCTATACTGTACCCCTCTATACTGTACATCTCTATACTGTACATCTCTATACAGTACACCTTCATACTGTACCCCTCCATATTGTACCCCTCTATACTGTACTCCTCTATACTGTACATCTCTATATTGTATTCCTCTATAATGTACACCTTTATACTGTACACCTCTATACTGCACTCCTCAATACTGTACACCTCTTTACTGTACCCCCCTATACTATATACCTCCCTACTGTACCCCTCTATACTGTACCCCTCTATACTGTATACCTCCATACTGTACCCCTCTATACTATATACCTCCTTACTGTACCCCTCTATACTGTACCCCTCTATACTATATGGTCCTCCATACTGTACCCCTCTATACTGTACATACACCTCCATACTGTACACCTTCATACTGTACCCCTCTATACTGTACCCCTCTATACTGTACTCCTCTATACTGTACATCTCTATATTGTATTCCTCTAATATAATGTACCCCTCCATATTGTATTCCTCTATACTGTACACCTCTATATTGTACTCCTATTTACTGTACACCTTCATACTGTACATCTATACACTGCACTCTATACAGTACACCTTCATACTGTACATCTCTACACTGCACTCTATACTGTACCCCTTCATACTGTACCCCTCCATATTGTACCCCTCTATACTGTACACCTCTATACTGTACCCCTCTATACTGTACATCTCTATACTGTACACATTCATACTGTACCCCTCCATATTGTACCCCTCTATACTGTACATCTCTATATTGTATTCCTCTATAATGTACACCTTTATACTGTACACCTCTATACTGCACTCCTCAATACTGTACACCTCTTTACTGTACCCCTCTAAACTATATACCTCCCTACTGTACCCCTCTATACTGTATACCTCCATACTGTACCCCTCTATACTATATACCTCCTTACTGTACCCCTCTATACTATATGGTCCTCCATACTGTACCCCTCTATACTGTACCCCTCCATACTGTACACCTTCATACTGTACCCCTCCATATTGTACCCCTCTATACTGTACATCTCTATATTGTATACCTCTATACTGTACCCCTCCATATTGTATTCCTCTATACTGTACATCTCTATACTATACTTCTCTATACTGTACCCCTCTAAGCTGTACTTCTCTACACTGTACACCTTCATACTGTACCCCTCCATATTGTACCCCTCTATACTGTACATCTCTATATTGTACATCTCTATATTGTATACCTCCATACTGTACTCCTCTATATTGTATTCCTCTATACTGTACCCCTCTAAACTGTACTGCTCTACACTGTACACCTTCATGCTGTACATCTCTATACTGTACCCCTCCATATTGTACACCTCTATACTGTACTGCTCTATACTGTACACATCTTTACTGTACACCTTCATACTGTATTCCTCCATACTGTACCCCTCTATACTGTACTCCTCTATACTGTACACCTGTATACTGTACACCTGTATACTGTACACCTGTATACTGTACACCTGTATACTGTACACGTGTACACGGTACTCTTCTATACTGTACTCCTCTATACTGTACACCTCTAAACTGAACTTCTCTGTACCGTACACCTCTCTACTGTACACCTATATACTGTTTAGATCCATATAATAGTCGTACAGTTACCAAATACCAGAATACAGGGAACATAAATATTTCTATCACACTGTTACTGACGACTTCTAGTGTATCGAGACTATCGCTATATAAAGGCCAAATAACACTATCACACCATTACCGCATATTACCACCACACAGTGCCTACATATTACCATGCTCTCACTACATTTTGTAACAAAACCAATGTTACCAAGTTACAAATAAAACAGCTACACCATAGCTACATATGGATAATACCGTTGTTATTGTATATAGGAGCAGTATTATAGTAGTTATATTCTTGTATATAGGAGCAGTATTATAGTAGTTATATTCTTGTATATAGGAGGCAGTATTATAGTAGTTATATTCTTATATATAGGGAGCAGTATTATAGTAGTTATATTCTTGTATATAGGAGCAGTATTATAGTAGTTATATTCTTGTATATAGGGGCAGTATTATAATAGTTATATTCTTGTATATAGGAGGTAGTATTATAGTAGTTATATTCTTGTATATAGGAGGCCGTATTATAGTACGGTAGTTATATTCTTGTATATAGGAGCAGTATTATAGTAGTTATATTCTTGTATATAGGAGCAGTATTATAGTAGTTATATTCTTGTATATAGGAACAGGATTATAGTAGTTATATTCTTGTATATAGGAGGCAGTATTATAGTAGTTATATTCTTGTATATAGGGAGCAGTATTATAGAAGTTATATTCTTGTATATAGGAGCAGTATTATAGTAGTTATATTCTTGTATATAGGAGCAGTATTATAGTAGTTATATTCTTGTATATAGGAGCAGTATTATAGTAGTTATATTCTTGTATATAGGGGCAGTATTATAGTAGATATATTCTTGTATATAGGGGCAGTATTATAGTAGTTATATTCTTGTATATAGGGGCAGTATTATAGTAGATATATTCTTGTATATAGGAGCAGTATTATAGAAGTTAAATTCTTGTATATAGGAGGCAGCATTATAGTAGATATATTCTTGTATATTGGGGCAGTATTATAGTAGTTATATTTGTCACGTATGGGCAGGGAAGGAGTGCTCGCTAAGCTCACCCACGCCCCTGTCCCTGCCTACTTGTCCGCCTATCCTAAATGATAGGCCGGAAACTGGTCGACAATCCCTTCCTAAATAAGTGAGGGGAGTAAAATGTCAACACAATAAAATACAATCCTGTCTGTTGTCAGGAGCAACAGGGAAACAAGTAACTAACAAAGACAAACTAAACATACACACATAAAGTCAATGTCAGTGAAACCGAGTCTAGCCAGGAGTGGGAAGAGGGGCCGAATCCCTATACAAAAGAGAAGTCAGATAGGAAGCCAGAAGTCAAGTTGCCGGGTATACAAGGGAATAAGGAAAAGCTAGCTACTCGGGTAATGACCAGTTTCACAGGCATCTTCCCAGTGTCTGATGCCTGGTAATATAGGGAGATGCACATGTGGTCAATCAGTAGCTAGCCACTCAGACAGCAGGGCGTAACCCGGCAACCTAGCAAACACCTTGTCAGCACCTGTTAACCCTGCTGGTGCTGACAATATTCTTGTATTTTGGAGGCAGTATTATAGAAGTTATATTCTTGTATATATGAGCAGTATTATAGTAGTTATATTCTTGTATATAGGAGCAGTATTATAGTAGTTATATTCTTGTATATAGGGAGCAGTATTATAGGAGTTATATTCTTGTATATAGGAGCAGTATTATAGTAGTTATATTCTTGTATATAGGAGCAGTATTATAGTAGTTATATTCTTGTATATAGGAGCAGTATTATAGTAGTTATATTCTTGTATATAGGAGCAGTATTATAGTAGTTATATTCTTGTATATAGGAGGCAGTATTATAGTAGTTATATTCTTGTATATAGGAGGCAGTATTATAGTAGTTATATTCTTGTATATAGGAGCAGTATTATAGTAGTTATATTCTTGTATATAGGGGGCAGTATTATAGTAGTTATATTCTTGTATATAGAGGCAGTATTATAGTAGTTATATTCTGGTATATAGGGGGCAGTATTATAGTAGTTATATTCCTGTATATAGGAGCAGTATTATAGTAGTTATATTCTTGTATATAGAAGCAGTATTATAGTAGTTATATTCTTGTATATAGAGGCAGTATTATAGTAGTTATATTCTTGTATATAGGGGCAGTATTATAGTAGATATATTCTTGTATATAGGAGCAGTATTATAGTAGTTATATTCTTGTATATAGGAGCAGTATTATAGTAGTTATATTCTTGTATATAGGGGGCAGTATTATAGTAGTTATATTCTTGTATATAGGAGCAGTATTATAGTAGTTATATTCTTGTATATAGGGGGCAGTATTATAGTAGTTATATTCTTGTATATAGAGGCAGTATTATAGTAGTTATATTCTGGTATATAGGGGGCAGTATTGTAGCATTTATAGCCCTATTTAAGGACAGAGTATTAAATCTAGTACGAATGTTATACCAGTGTTTGTATATTATATCCTCTTTACCTTCCTCACTGACCCTGCTCTGTATTTCTTGTTATATTCTATCACTCCCTTTAGTATTACTTATTGTTCTACTTTCCTGTTACTTTCCATTGGACAATATTTATTGCTGCTCTGTATTTGCTTTGTAAGCTTTTTCAAAGAACACATGTGGTTAGGCCAGGGTCTATATTTTAGTGCACTGCGGTTAACACGTTACAAGGTGTGAAGTGACACGTAGCTTGTCATCCCACCAGCTGTCACAGGGCATCATGGGCACGAGGCGGGCAATGTGCAGGGGTGTGGGGACCCCTCTTATGTATCAGTAGCATCTGTCTATAAATGTGACAGGTGCATTGTACTCTGGATTAGTCCTTGTCCCTGTGCTAGCTGACATGGAATGATTGTGGCAGTAAGTATGACATACATAATATACGGCTCCTGTACATAGGAGAAAGCTTCTCTATAAATAAGAGGCACTTCTCTGTTTTTACTACAATTTGCAATTTTACAGTGTAATGTCAACTCAAGGACAGTATTAATGGGAGGGACCTGACAGGTGCCAGATTGTCCGATATTCTGGATTATTGGACGTCACACAAAAGTCTATAAACCTCACTTTTAAGGGAAGAGAACGATCCCTAACAGGGTCCATAGACAGGAATCAGATCACAAAGGGACCCCCAGTCATTATTATGTGGGTAAACCTGGACCCCCAGTGATGGACTGCAATCTGTAGGGTAACCTGTTGGTAAGTGTTCAGTTTCTCTGCAGAGACACCATAGCGGGAGTAAACATTGCAGTGTCTATTCTTAACAATGGGATGTCTGCATAATGAAAGATGGGTCAATTCCTCCTACCTCAAGGGGGGTCCTACTTACAGGAGACAAGCTACCTAAAGGGGATCCTACATACGGGGGGGGGGGGGTCTACCTTTATGGGGGTCCTACAACATACAGGGCATCCTACATACCGGGGGGCAAAATACCCTCAGAGGGTCCTACCTACAGGGACAAACTACTTTCACAGGGGTCCTACCTACTTATGGGAAGTCCAATACACGTAGGAGAAGACTGAGATAATGCACTCACCGCAGACACGGATGCAACTTCATATTTCAGCTTTAATCCAAGACTTGGACGAGTACAACATGCAGGACAGATGCAAAGGAAGCAATGATGGAACAGGTGAGGTGGGGGCGTGACGGAGGGGCGGCAACCGGTTTCACGCACTGAGGCGCTTCCTCTGGCCCGTACGGGCCAGAGGAAGCGCCTCAGTGCGTGAAACCTGTTGCCGCCCCTCCGTCATGCCCCCGCCTCACCTGTTCCATCATTGCTTCCTTTGCATCTGTCCTGCATGTTGTACTCGTCCAATCTTTTGTTGATAATAGCACCTCCGTCTCCCCTAGCAACTACCATTAGGACAGATACTGTTGTTTGCAGTTTCTTAAATTCCACATCGCTACTCTCATACTTCTTAGCATTAGCGGTGCCAGACTTTCCTGTTTCTTGTGTGAAAATGTACTTATGGGAAGTCCTACCTAGAGGGAGCCTACCTAAAGGGCCAGTATGTTGGATTTCATCTTTTGATGTAAGCTTTCATCAGAGCTGTCTGGCAGTGGCTTACCCCTCTTCTTTCTATAGAAAACATATGAACATTTGGCTGCTCTGATACATTAATGTTTAAGGGGAGATCGGGAGAGATAACTGTCGTCTGTACAAACGTATGGCCAACAGCTATTGTAAGTATCTTTACTGTCGCTGTATATTTCTGCTTTCCAAGTAATACGTTTTCTCTGTTTTTTTTATCTTCTATGTTTTATAAAAAAAAAAAAAAAAAGAAAAAAAGTCTTCAATACGCACAGAATAAAAACAACCGCAGTGGAATATTGGTTATGGTGGTCATGTGACTGATCACCAGAATGCCCAAAACCAGCACAGCCCTAAGGGTAAGTTCTCGGAGTAAATGGACAAGTAAAATTTCTTTAGGAACTGACAAGGAAAAATTCTCATAAAAAAAATCCTCTGGATTTCCTCGTCAAAATCTTCAATAATTCAAAGTACAAGGACATAATTCCATGTGGAATCCTCGTCAAGGAATTACATGTCAATTAATAAAGTGGAAATTTAAATCCTTGTCTGATTTCTTATTAACATCAATGAAACTTGGATTCTATGCAGATTTTTTACGGCCAAATCTGCTAGAAAACCTTGTGGAATCTGCCGTAAATTAGCCGGTGTAAACATACCCTGACAGTAACCACTATCCCTATAATAACCCTAAGTAAAAACCATAAAAAATAACATAAAGCAGCAAAAGTTACATTGATAGTCCAACGAATCAAAAAGAAGTAGCTTTTAATAACTCACTAAAACTTTGTCTGCTTCTGAGAGGAACTGGTTAAACAGATGACTTTCCTTCCCGATCTTCTACACTTTTATGTTATACTGCAGGTTTAGCTCCGGATGATCAGATATTCTAGACTATCAGGTGCTGGTTGTGTCTTCAGCAGATGCCTTCGCCCTCGCAGGTGTCTTCTTGTCTCCGTACATCTCGCTGCCGCACATTCTCATACTGTGTCACTGGTTTATTTCATCTTATTTTGGAGGTTATAAGATCCTGTACAGCTGGTACCAACCCCACAGCAAGGCATTAGACATGTGTGGTGACTACTCTTCCCATGTGCCACCTGTAGGGGGCGTTAGTCTCTCCCAGGTATGAAACTCTGCATTGCAAAAGTTTTGATTGCTATAAGTCATTGGTTGCTGGTGAAGGGGCCGCCCTCCCCCTGAGCACTATTGGCTCCTTATCTGGGGACACCTAAGAATATCACCTGTGATCTAAGGTCCACGCTGGAGACCGATGTGGTGGGTCCAGGAGAACAGGAGGACAATGTCAAACATCAGAGGTATGAGCAGATCCCCCCCCCCCCCCCAGCTGTCACCCAATTCTCTCTGCTCCTCTCTATCTAGGTTATTAAATTTCTGATCAGCTAAATATTTTATAGATATTGATAGGTACAATGCAGATGGATGTAACCAGGGACCACATCAGTGCCGAGACCCTTTTTTCATTAGCCGGGGGCCACTCTGCTTTTTAAATAATTGTTCACATGTGGCAGATATGCTGCAGATTTATTGCAAATGATCTGCAGTGACTCCTATCATGTCAGAATGATGGGGGTGATAGGAGTCACTGCAGATACATTTATATCTATCACCCCCATCATTCTGACATGACAGGTGTCACTGCAGATACATTTATATCTATCACCTCCATCATTCAGACATGATTGGTGTCACTGCAGATACATTTATATCTATCACCCCCATCATTCTGACATAAGTGTCACTGCAGATACATTTATATCTATCACCTCCATAATTCTGACATGACAGGTGTCACTGCAAATACATTTATATCTATCACCTCCATAATTCTGACATGAATTGGTGTCACTGCAGATACATATATATATATCACCCCCATCATTCTGACATTATAGGTGTTACTGCAGATACATTTATATCTATCACCCACTTCATTTTTGACATGATAGGAGTCACTGCAGATACATATATATCTATCACCTCCATCATTCTGACATGACAGGTGTCACTGCAGATACATTTATATCTATCACCCCATCATTCTGACATCAATAGGTGTCACTGCAAATAAATTTATATCTATCACCTCCATCATTCTGACATGATAGGTGTCACTGCAGATACATTTATATCTATCACCTCCATCATTCTGACATGAAAGATATAAATGTATCTGCAGTGACACCAATCATGTCTGAATGATGGAGGTGATAGATATAAATGTATCTGCAGTGACACCTGTCATGTCAGAATGATGGGGGTGATAGATATAAATGTATCTGCAGTGACACCTATCATGTCAGAATGATGGAGGTGATAGAAATAAATGTATCTGCAGTGACACCTATTCATGTCAGAATGATGGGGGTGATAGAAATAAATGTATCTGCAGTGACTTTATATTGTACAGTAATAAATTATTTTAAGGTTTAGTAGTTTCGCTGGTTTCTATGGGGCCCGTTGGAGCCCTCTGGGCAGTTACCCTACTTGCCCGCAGTATAATGGGCCCATATATTGGTATAACATCTGGTGACCGGTCGGCCTGTGGTCCAGTGTGTGACTCCTCAGATCACTGTGATCATGTGCGGCCCCCATCATTGCAGCGGTTTGTAATACTCTGTATATAAGGTATTTGTATAGATTTACTAGGCCACTCTCTTTTTCTCTATTGGTTTATTATATTGGACCTGTGTCTGGGTCAATGCTCTTATAATATTTCTCCAACTGTAAATCAAATAAATTATTTTACTTATGAAGTTTCAAATAAAACAATGTGAGAAAGTAGATAATAAGAAAGTGCCCCCCCCCCCCCAACGTATTGAATATGAAGAACCTTGTGGTCCTAATGATAAGATGTATAACTGTCATGTATCATATAAGGTCTATGTGGATAATGGCGGCCATTGTGTACATAAGTTTCTTATATGTGAAGTCCTCCGCTCGATCCCCCTTACCGCTGCTCTAGTGCTCCGACCAGAGAGGTGGCGTTCCTCTCCACGTGCAGCAAACAAACAATAGATGAGGTCCGGCACAATAGTAGCAGGTAAAATCCGGTGCTTTATTCAACATGCAGAATAGCAAATGGCACAGGAGACAATAGCCTACGCGTTTCGGGCTGTTGAGCCCTTAGTCATGGCATTGCCATGACTAAGGGCTCAACAGCCCGAAACGCGTAGGCTATTGTCTCCTGTACCATTTGCTATTCTGCATGTTGAATAAAGCACCGGATTTTACCTGCTACTATTGTGCCAGACCTCATCTATTGTTTGTAAGTTTCTTATAAGTTTATTTTGTGACGGAAGAGAGTAGCGGCAGAAATAGTGCATGCACTATTTCTCCCGTTACTATCTTCCGTCACAAAATAATGGCCGTTATTAATAACAGGCTATAACAGGTTAAATAAGTATTATTAATAACAGGCTATAACAGGTTAAAAGGGCTATTAGAAAAATCCCATAGACTATTATGGGATTTTCTAACGGCCGTATAGGATTTTGTCACTGCCGTTTTCAGCTGATTTTCAGACGGAACTTCGTACGGATCTTTAAAACAGAGTAATTTTGTAGTGTGAAAGAAGCCTTAGAAGTAGAAATCCTTTTTTTATATTTCTTTATATTTTTGCTTTCAATACACTTCTGGCTTTGGCTCAAAAACTGTAGATGCAGTAAAAAAAAAAAAGTCAGAAAAAAAAACAGTGTTGTTCATTTTGCTTGTTACTTTGTTCATTTGACTTGTTACTTTGTTCATTTGGCTTGTTACTTTGTTCATTTTGCTTGTTACTTTGTTCATTTTGCTTGTTACTTTGTTCATTTGACTTGTTACTTTGTTCATTTGGCTTGTTACTTTGTTCATTTTGCTTGTTACTTTGTTCATTTGGCTTGTTACTTTGTTCATTTGGCTTGTTACTTTGTTCATTTTGCTTGTTACTTTGTTCATTTGACTTGTTACTTTGTTCATTTGGCTTGTTACTTTGTTCATTTTGTTTGTTACTTTGTTCATTTGGCTTGTTACTTTCTTCATTTGACTTGTTACTTTGTTCATTTGACTTGTTACTTTGTTCATTTGACTTGTTACTTTGTTCATTTGGCTTGTTACTTTGTTCATTTGACTTGTTACTTTGTTTATTTGACTTGTTACTTTGTTAATTTGGCTTGTTACTTTCTTCATTTGGCTTGTTACTTTGTTCATTTGGCTTGTTACTTTCTTCATTTGACTTGTTACTTTCTTCATTTGACTTGTTACTTTCTTCATTTGGCTTGTTACTTTGTTCATTTGGCTTGTTACTTTCTTCATTTGGCTTGTTACTTTCTTCATTTGGCTTGTTACTTTCTTCATTTGGCTTGTTACTTTCTTCATTTGGCTTGTTACTTTCTTCATTTGGCTTGTTACTTTCTTCATTTGGCTTGTTACTTTGTTCATTTGGCTTGTTACTTTCTTCATTTGGCTTGTTACTTTGTTCATTTGGCATGTTACTTTGTTCATTTGGCTTGTTATATTGTTTATTTGACTAGATGTGTTGTTCATTTGAATTATTGCATTTTTGTTGATTTGTAGCGTTGTTCACTTGACTTAATATAATGTTTATTTGACTATTTGTGTTGTTCATTTGGCTTGTTACATTGTTTTTGATTTGTGCGCTGTTCATTTGACTTATTATATTGTTTATTTGATTTGTGTTGTTCATTTGACTTGGTACATTGTTTGACTTTTTGCATTATTTCACAAGCTACATTGTTTATTTCCCTTTATTATTATAAATTTTTATAGCGCCCTTGGTTCCAGGGCCCTGTACATATGATAAAGGTTAAAATACCTACCTTGTTACAATGTGTACACATAAGACACATTCTGTGTTCTGTTAAAGGATGTATAAACAAAGGAGAAGCGCTCCTAATGTGATAACGTAACATATACGTGTAAGATATAAAAGCAATATTGCTCACCGAGTAGAGTTGTACTCCATCCAAGTACAACTATGGTGTAAGCGTGAAGTAAACCCTCAACGGGTGAAGATCGGCAGTCGCTCCTCGCAACACAGGTGAAGCACTCAGACAGATCCCTCCAAGGAACAGCACAGGATAGAATCGGCGCACAAAACTCCAAAGGTAAAACAGATTTTATTTACCCGGCATGCAACGCGTTTCGCTGGACAACCAGCTTCATCAGGCATGTGTCATCACATGCCTGATGAAGCTGGTTGTCCAGCGAAACGCGTTGCATGCCGGGTAAATAAAATCTGTTTTACCTTTGGAGTTTTGTGTGCCGATTCTATCCTGTGCTGTTCCTTGGAGGGATCTATCTGAGTGCTTCACCTGTTATAGGATGTGACCTCTACATATTAATGAGATGTGTATATATAACCCGTATTCATACACGTCACAGCTGTATATATCACAATACAATGAGAACTATATAACGCACCAGATCTGTGAGCGGTAAAAACCTGTAGTCTTAGGGTTCATTCACACTTTTGTACATTGGATCTATATTATTTCTATTTTTATTCACAGAAAAAAGGTGACAATAATTCCCTCTTATTTTATACATGGGTTTTTTTGTGTGTGTTTTTTTTCTCATGGTTTGATTTTAAAATATGCAGTATAATGGATCTATATTGATACAGTTTTTAACCCATGGGTGGAATTTATAAACACATTGCCCAATCCTGTGTGTTACCTGTGGTGTTACATAGGACTGCAGGCAACACGCAATGCTTTATCTATACTGTAAAAAATACTTAAACAACAGCAGTGTATATAGATAGATAGATAGATATGAGATAGATAGATAGATATGAGATAGACAGAAAGATATGAGATAGATAGATAGATATGAGATAGATAAATAAATATGAGATAGACAGAAATATATGAGATAGATAGATATGAGATAGATATATAAATATGAGATAGATATGAGATGATATGAGATAGATATGAGATAGATAGATATGAGATAGATAAATAAATATGAGATAGATATGAGATGATATGAGATAGATATGAGACATTAGAAAATCAGACAGATGGATACATATTAGATAGATATGACAAATAGAGATAAATATACAAGTGTGTATGTATTTTATGTATATTATATGTGCATTTTATGTACATATGTATGATATATTATTGTGGATGTATATACACATATTAGTGAATTTCTAGTATATATTCGGTTCTTATATAGCATGTTTCAGTTTTACTCACCGTTTACAGTCTTTATAGATTTAAAAAAATCTACAAGAAAAAGGAAGCAATTATTCTAGTGAAACCAAAAGACCAATCAGTCATAGTAAAGCAAAAGCAGATAGAACCTTCCCTTTACTATTTATCTATTTATCTCATAACTATCTATCCATCTCATATGTATCTATCTATCTCATATCTATCTATCCATCTCATATGTATCTATCTATCTCATATCTATCTATCCATCTATCTCATATCTATCTATCTATCTATCTATCTCATATCTATCTATCCATCTCATATGTATCTATCTATCTCATATCTATCTATCCATCTATCTCATATCTATCTATCTATCTCATATCTATCTATCCATCTCATATGTATCTATCTATCTCATATCTATCTATCCATCTATCTCATATCTATCTATCTATCTCATATCTATCTATCCATCTATCTCATATCTATCCATCTATCTCATATCTATCTATATATCTATCTCATATCTATCTATCTCATATCTATCTCATATCTATCTATCTATCTGATATCTATCTATCTCCTATCCATTTCATATCTATCTTTCTCATATCTATCTATCTCATATCTATCTATCTATCTCATATCTATCTCTCATATTTATCTCATATCTATCTATCTATCTCATATCTATCTATCTATCTCATATCTATCTATCTCTCTCATATCTATCTCTCATATCTATCTATCTATCTATCTCATATCTATCTATCTATCTATCTATCTCATATCTATCTTTATTTATTTATCCCATATCTATTTCTGTCTCATAGTTATCTATCTATCTATCTATCTATCTCATATCTATCTCATATCTATCTATCTATCTCATATCTATCTATATATCTCATATCTTTCTATCTATCTCATATCTATCTTTATTTATTTATCCCATATCTATTTCTGTCTCATAGTTATCTATCTATCTATCTCATATCTATCTCATATCTATCTATCTATCTATCTATCTCATAGTTAGTTATCTATCTATCTATTTATCTCATATCTATCTCATATCTATCTATAGGCTGCACCACACTCCGGAGGGTTCAATTCCACAGACAGAAGTGCAGTTGCAAGCAAAGAGAAAAAAAAGGATCCGGTCCACATAATCCGCATAGTATACAAAACCAAAAAAGATCACTGCAGCACTCCCTTGTAATGAAAAAACAACAAGTTTCATTCCATCATAATGTGAACAGCAGCCATGTTTTGACTCTCTCTAGAGTCTTTTTTGAGCTTGAAAAAAAAAAGACAGAAGAGATCTGGAACGTCACTGCTGTTCACATTATAATGGAATGAAACTTTTTGACATCTATCTATGTAGTAGCTACATGTCTATCTAGTTCTCTATCTATCTCATATTTACTTATTTATCTATCTATCTAATATCCATATAATATTAATCAATGTATCTATTTTATATTTATCAATTCAATCGCCATTTCTCCCATCTCTTATATCTATCACTACCTGGGTAACAGGTCAGAAGGTCAGGGCAGGCAGCAAGCATGGTCAGGAAACTAGCCAGGTCAGGGAATGCTATAGAATTCCACTTTAGCTCACGTGATCTAAGGAACCTTGTTGCTCAAGCAAAGACATCCTGGGGGACCCTTTAAGGTATGGGACCAGAACACTAGTAAAAGGAGAAGAACAGCAGCACATGCTGGAGCGATAAATATGTAAGATCCAGAGCATGAGCTAAGGCTGTCCAGGACGCCGCAGGAGAAACCCTGCAAGCAGCCATTATTACTACACATAGAGAAAGCTGTAGCATAAAATAGTACTACTCATCCCTTGTCTGTAGGATAGGTCATTAAGGTCTGATTGGTGGGTGACTAACTGCTGGGAACCCCACTGACAGCAGAACTGGAGTCCAGTGTCCTTCTTGTTGAACACAGCAGCGGTCAGACATGTGCTGCTGAAAAGCTCCATTCCTGAAAAACCTCTGAAGGATATAAGCCAGCTCCCAAGACCTTTCTTCAGGACCAAAGTCCTTACAAGGGATCCAGATAAAACAGTTTACTTCCACACCTCCTGGCATTGAGGATCTCCCTGACATTAAACTCAGAATCAAGGAAAATTCTTCAAAAACTGGCATAGAAGAGACTAAAAGCCTAAACTAGTATCTGAATTGGCCTTCACAGGTGTTGAATGTGGTTTTCCACTCATCTCCTTTTGAAAACAAATTAAATGATAGACCCCTCACAAGTCCACCACTCTCCAAATTCTATCAAATCACTGGCAATTATAGGAATTGGATACTTGCTTATTGTGAACCTATAGTCAACTAAAAAAACAAGTGAAAACCAAATCCTGCTTTATTGAATGGCAAGCTTAAGAACAGACAGGTACAGCCCATCTGACGCGTTACTGGTGCATGTGCGCCCTTCATCAGTTATGTCCATCCATTGTCAGGTGCTGCCTAAAATACCTTAAAGGGGTATTCCAGGCAAAACCTTTTTTTATATGTATCAACTGGCTCCGGAAAATTAAACAGATTTGTAAATTACTTCTATAGAAAAATCTTAATCCTTCCAATAGTTATTAGCTTCTGAAGTTTTCTGTCTAACTGCTCAATGATGATGTCACGTCCCGGGAGCTGTGCATGATGGGAGAATATCCCCATAGGAACTGCACAGCTCCCGGGACGCGAGTCATCAGAGAGCAGTTAGACAGAAAACAGCAACTCAACTTCTCAACTTCAGAAGCTAATAACTATTGGAAGGATTAAGATTTTTTAATAGAAGTGATTTACAAATCTGTTTAACTTTCCAAAGCCAGATGATATATAAAAAAAAGTTTTGGCCTGGAATACCCCTTTAAATAGGGGGAGGAGGCAAAAGCGTCTCTCATTGAAAGTGGAGCACAGAGAACGGGAAGATACAAAGAAATACAATAAAAATGTGTATAGCATAAGCGCAAAAAACATTGATATGCACACGCGAATCAACAGAAGATACAGTGGGGCAAAAAAGTATTTAGTCAGCCACCAATTGTGCAAGTTCTCCCACTTAAAAAGATGAGAGGCTGTAATTATCATCATAGGTTATAACCTCAACTATGAGAGACAGAATGAGAAAAAAAATCCATAAAATCACATTGTCTGATTATTAAAGAATTTATTTGCAAATTATGGTGGAAAATAAGTATTTGGTCACCTACAAACAAGCAAGATTTCTGTCTCTCCCTGACCTGTAACTTCTTCTTTAAGAGTCTCCTCTGTCCTCCACTCGTTACCTGTATTAATGGCTCCTGTTTGAACTTGTAATCAGTATAAAAGACACATCCTGTCCACAACCTCAAACAGTCAGACCAAAGAGCTGTCGAAGGACACCAGAAACAAAATTGTAGACCTGCACCAGGCTGGGAAGACTGAATCTACAATAGGAAAGCAGCTTGGTGTGAAGAAATAAACTGTGGGAGCAATTATTAGAAAATGGAAGACATACAAGACCACTGATAATCTCCCTCCATCTGGGGCTCCACACAAAATCTCACCCCGTGGTGTCAAAATGATCTCAAGAACGGTGAGCAAAAATCTCAGAACCACACGGGGACCTAGTGAATGACCTGCAGAGAGCTGGGAACAAAGTAAAAAAGGCTACCATCAGTAACACACTATGCTGCCAGGGACTCAAGTCATGCAGTGCCAGACATGTCCCCCTGCTTAAGCCAGTACATGTCCGGGCCCGTCTGAAGTTTGCTAGAGAGCATTTGGATGATCCAGAAAAGGATTGGGAGAATGTCATATGGTCAGATGAAACCAAAGTAGAACTTTTTGGTAAAAACTCAACTCGTCGTGTTTGGAGGAGAAAGAATGCTGAGTTGCATCCAAAGAACACCATACCTACTGTGAAGCATGGGGGTGGAAACATCATGCTTTGGGGCTGTTTTTCTGCTAAGGGACCAGGATGACTGTTCCGTGTAAAGGAAAGAATGAACGGGGCCATGTATTGTGAGACTTTGAGTGAAAACCTCCTTTCATCAGCAAGGGCATTGAAGATAAAACGCGTCTGGGTCTTTCAGCATGACAATGATCTCAAACACACAGCCCGGACAACGAAGGAGTGGCTTCGTAAGAAGCATTTCAAGGTCCTGGAGTGGCCTAGTCAGTCTCCAGATTTCAACCCTCTAGAAAACCTTTGGAGGGAGTTGAAAGTCCGTGTTGCACAGCGACAGCCCCAAAACATCACTGCTCTAGAGGAGATCTGCATGGAGGAATGGGCCAAAATACCAGCAACAGTGTGTGAAAACCTTGTGAAGACAGAAAACATGTGACCTCAGTCATTGCCAACAAAGGGGATATAACAAAGTATTGAGATGAACTTTTGCTAATGACCAAATACTTATTTTCCACCATAATTTGCAAATAAATTCTTTAAAAATCAGACAATGTGATTTTATGGATTATTTTTCTCATTATGTCTCTCATAGTTGAGGTTATAACCTATGATGAAAATTACAGCCTCATCTTTTTAAGTGGGAGTACTTACGCAATTGGTGGCTGAATAAATACTTTTTTGCCCCACTGTATAAATAAGATTATACATTTGTAAATCCATGGAATAACAACCGAATATACTGCAATCACCTAAATCTATATAAAAATTGAGGATAAGATTATAGTAGTTAAATAGCAGCTCAGACCGCACTTTCATGCCACCAGGTGCATGAGTAACAACTTTCAGAAAGCCTCACGGTCTAGCTATCTCCTCCGTATGCAACCCTTATGTGGGCCGGCTACAACACGCTTAATTCCAAAAATCTTAAATAATTGTGTTATTATACATGTGGGAGCATATAAAGTTGTTATTACATGTATTTACAAGTGTATAATCGTTTTTATACCTTCTGTTGCTTTGGTTGTGTCTATTATTGTTTTTAGCACTTATGTTATGAATTTTTATTGTATATCTTTGTATCCTCCTGTTCTCTGTGCTTCGGTTTCAATGAGAGGCTCCTCCCCCTAATTGGAGTATTTTAGGCAGCACCTGACAATGGATGGACATCACTGACGAAGGATGGAAAGGCGTCTGAAGGACTGCTAAGGTGTTGTGCACCTGTGTGTTCTAACGTTTGCCATTTAATACAGCTTGAGTTTGAATTTCAAGTGCTGGATCACTCAGAACCTGATGCTGAGTCACACAAGAGTGATGGATAAAATTCAACCTAAACATTGGTCTGAAAAAAGACACTGAAAAGTGGATTCCAGAAGAGTCATAAGAGGTTAAATCCCAATATATAGTCTTGTTACATTAAGATTATAGAATTAGGTTTGGTGCCCAGAGGCCCTGGGTAGAAATCTATTCATTGTTTTTTTTTTTTATAAATATCATGTGATGCCAGAGCGAAGGTTTACTGACATCTCAGTCTTCAATTCCAGTTTACCGCCCCATCAAAGTAGCAGAAGAACAAAAACGATGGCATCCCGAATCTACTCCACGATGGACCTCACTGAATTATAATGCAGTCTGTCATGGTGTCCATCATTGTTATGGAAAGAATAATGCTGAATGCTTCAATGATGTTCTTTTCCATCAAATGTAACGGAATCCACGAGAGAGATTGCCAATGGAGCCTCACATGGTGCAGATGTGGCCAGAGCCTTAGATGGTCAGCTCATCAGGTTGTAAGACTCAGTAGCAGCTGCTGTGATGTTGCTCTCATGCCAGGAATGCAGCCATCTTCAGAACAAGTCACCTGTGCCTTTGATGGATAATGCGGGGATTTATCAGATTGGGAGATCGGAGTGGCACCCGCGCCTTCAGTTATATTTCAGCACCTGTTGTGGGAGAGCTGAGTGACTGACATGTAAGATGGCTGCTGTGGTTGTTCCTCCTCGCTGACACACTTTATTACTGCTCAGGAGATTTTCCTCTTCTGTTCATCTTTTACTGTTTAAGGTGATTGCCTATTTTTGGATTTTCTTTAGAATCTTAGAAGGAGCAAATAAAAAATTCACGGAGACATATTTAACGGCAGCTTTACAAATGTTATGGCCAGGTTCACATTATGATTTGTGCCTCTAAGGAAACAATACGTCAGCAGATTCTCCAAATCATCTGCTATCTTATCTGTGTTTGGAACAACAAGGGCCCCAATTCGATCCAATGACCCGAACATTGTCACTTTGTTAAGTCAATTTACAAGCCTATTCAAGTTTTGGCTCAAGCTGAAAAGTGTGGTCTCCTGCGCTTCTTAGTCCGAGCCCAAACTTGGACACACTCAGAAAATGACCCAAACATAGACATTGGGTGATTAAGCTCAGGACATTGAATAGGGCCTGTACAGATCCAAACACAGATACTTCGGCAGCTGATGTCAAGATTCTGCCTCTATGACACAAATCATAATGTGAACCTGACGGCAGACGAAGCTTAGAGGAGAATTAAAAAAGTGACTAATTACTTTTGCTTCAAAATATTGCATACAACAATTTGTGCCCCTTTCCCTGACTATTTGCCTCATACATCCATTACCATTCGGTCTATCCTTCTTCTTAACTAATTCACATGCCTCCATACACAACTTTTCCTTCATTTTTACAAATAAATTGCCCATAAAATTTGAGTAACTTTGCGAACACTTTGGTTTGACTTTAGTTGTTTCCCCATTAACCACCAATGCTGCTTTCTGATAAGTCAGAGTTTTGTACAATTGCTGCTTGTATGTTGATTCTCAGGAGTGTTGAGTATTAGTGATGAGCGTCATTAACAAGTTCTCCATCACAGAAGGTGGAGGCAGTAAACTGCTGTTAGGGGGTATACCTGGACACATTGCCTGGCAGTAGCAGCCGGGGCCAGTCTGACCTTTTGTGGGGTTCATGTTCCCGTCAGGATCAAGCAGTAAAAGGGAGAGTTACCGTCATTATAGGCTGTCGGCGGCTCCTCCGCAGGTCTGCTGTGCTGACTAAGAATGAAATCTATTCAACACCCACAGGAAAAACCTAGACTTACACAACAGTTAATGGGGGTGGTTGAGTTGTGAAATATCCTGTCCAGGGACCGCTGCTCTACGTACTGATTGGAAATACTGCTGTGTACCTGAAAATAATGTGCAGTACCGTGAGAAACACAAACACCTTGTCCCAGATAGAACTAAAGCCAATGGCAAACTCTGATGATACAGTTATTGATAAAGATTCATATTACATCCTTGTAATCCTGATGTGTGTAAAGAGCTTTTTAGCCACATTTTGCATTTAATACATCTTCATTTATGTCATGCAGGAAAAAAAGTTCTGTCATTTTTGTTTTTCTTATTTAATTTTTTCTTATTCTGAATCGCCTTTAAGGGGTTCTCCACCCCTAGACATCTTCTCCCCTATCCAAAGGGTCCTGCTGCTGGAGATCTCAGCTGCAGTACCCCAGACATCCAGTGCACAAAGCGAAATGCGCTCTGTGCCGATCACTGGCGATGCGGGGCGGAGGCTTGTGACGTCACTGCCATGCCCTGCTCGTGATGTCAAGACCATGCCCCCTCAATGCAAGTCTATGTGAGGGGGCGTGATGGCCGTCATGCCCCCTCCCATAGAGCTGCATTGAGGCGGCGTGGCCATGACGTCACGAGCAAGGATTGGCAGTGATGTCAAGAGCCTCCGGAGCTGAACCTGAGGCTGTAAACGAATGCCAGGTGCAACACGGATCCCCTGCTAGGGGATAAGATGTCTAGGGGCAGAATACCCCTTTAAGGCGTTCCTGTTATTTAAGGTATCTCATCAGGATCTGCGATGCGTGTAGTCACGCTGGAGTACAGTAGTAGAGAAGAGTAGGGCTCTTTCTCATTATATAACTTTTATATGAAATTTTACAACATCTCAAATGTTCAGTTGTCCCTGGGTGAGTGGGTGTAGGCTATCTGCCATGATGTCTTCATACACTACACTGCACACACACATAAGAGAGGATCCTGCTCTTCTATACCTTTAGATTATACCCTAAGAAGCAGCAGCAGCATGTAAAATGTTAAGTCTAAGCCCTGTGTTGAGATATATTTTTAGTGCAATCTCTTTGCAGTCTTTCTGTGTTTGTCTCTCTGCCTCTGCTCTCTGAATTAACTCCTTCTCCCATCCCATCTCACTCCTCACCACTCAACTTTCCATAGACTTGTATAAGCAGCAGGTAACCTGATCTCTCACTGTTTTTTCAGAGTGAACAAGGAATAAGTAAGTTCCAGTGCACCTTCAATTAAAACAAAAACAATGCAATAATCTTTAATAAAATTTTCTACTCACCATTTAGCGTCTACAGCTACTATGCAGACTCATGTTTTTCTGTGATAAAAGACAACAAATAAACCTTGTGTAGTCCGATGTTGCAGTCAGACTGCCTTGTCGCATACTTTGGTATAGAAGAAAAATCAGACTGTTACCATGGAGATACATTAACCTGCATTGCAGCTGTAGTGACAAAACTGTAGAAATATTTAACAAAGACTATTTGCAAAACTTTTCCTTTTTCATTGTAGATGTAATAGAGCAATGCAAAACATGGTAAGGAAGCTGCATGGAGCTTTTAAGATTGTATTAAATTATAGAAGAAAAGATCCTACACTTCTATGTCTCTGTTTGTCCCTACAGAGCAGCAGCAGCAGGGAAGTACTGATAAAGCAGTGCTGAGCAGTCTAAACTGTGTATGAAGCCCAACTTACGTAATACTTGCTCTCTCTGTCACTCTACAACCTGGGTATGTTCCAAGGCACTCCTCCTCCTATCTCTCTCCCATACACACCCCTCCATAGACTTGTGCAGAAACTGCAAGAAAATGTGACATTTTTACAACCCAAAAAGAACAAAACATGTGTGTGAGGATAACCTAAGAAATAATTCCAATGACAATAAATGATTGTCATCACGGCAATATCTCCCAATTACAGTCAAATTTTAGGAAATCTCCACACCAAAACTTTCTGCAACTTGTAAAACATGCAACAGAACTAGAGCAAACAAGTCAGCACAAAGTAAATGGGAGCCTATAGATTAAATGGGAGCCTATAGATTGTCATTCATTAATACAGCACATCTGGATGCTACAAATGGTGAGAAAACTGGCTCGAAATACAACACAAATCGCTGCAAAGACTGCATACAAATATAGCAAATACATCCAGCTGCAACACGCTGGAAATAACCTCCTCTGTTCTTCAACGTACTACTAAGAGATTCTAAGGCTCCGCACCTGAAGCCAACGTACAGACTGATACTACAATAAGACCACAGGAGACACTGCAACCGAATCCTCCAAAAATAGAAGATGTAGACTACAAGGCGGGTGCCATGATCTCTATATTTTCCTTGTATATATGATCCAGAATTGTAGTAAAGACAAGTACATTCCTCCCATGTGGAGCTTCGCAAGATGTTACACAACAAAACCATAAATATATTGCAAAATATAGGAGCACTTCATCATTTATGGACTACACTCTGTGCATGCAACAAATTAATCAAATGTCACTGGGATCACTGGGCGTCATATGGTTGCCTCAGCAACTATACCGCCCAGCGAAAGCTGCAAAATGGACAGTAGACCAACACTGGACATTTACTTTAAATCTGATTTACCGGGCCTCTACTATGCTTGAGAGGAGGAATCAATCCCTCCATAACTCCATTATTTCATCCACCTGTCACATGTTCTCCTTTTTTATTAACACCTTAAAGCGTACCTGTCATAGTGCAAAAAAAAGAAAAAAAGTGATATGTTACTCAGGACCCAATCCTGATCATGTGTATATCATTTTTATGTGTCTTGGACCTATATATCCAGAGATATAAGCATTTATCTGCTGGTGAGTTCCTTTATCATTGTGCAGGCTGGAGGGGGCGTGTCAGTCTGTCTCCCTCACAGGAGCAAGCCTGTGCAGTCAGCCAATCAGTACTCTCTACTCTGTAACCCTTTCCTCTCTGATTTTATGCTGTGTCATGTTACACAGAGGAAGATTGCCTGCAGTAATCAGAAGACATTATGGTGAATTCATAACAGGATAAAATGTATAAATATAAGAATAGATCTTTATAAATTAGTGCAAGGATTTTTTAGATAAAAGTACAGCATTTTTATGAATACATGTTCTATCTGTTTTATCTTCTCCTAGTAAAGCTGGATGCTAATCAGCATAGCTGTCACTATGTGTGTCATTCATCTTTCACAGACTCGTGAATGTCTGATCAACTTCTTTGTCATTCAGGAGTCCGAGAAAGCTTTGACTATTTCAGCATGCTGGGAGTTGTAGTTTAGTAACAACTGAAGCTGCAATGTTTGTAAATAACTGTGTTAGAGCAGTGTTGCCTCCAGCTGATGTAAAACTACAGCTCCCAGCATGTCCACACATCCTTTATCTGTAGTTTTGCATACACTCAATAGAAATCTCCTATACTGGATACCGGTATGCTTTACGGCCGGTATCCAGTATGCTGTAAAATCTAGACTAGTCTGTCTGGCTAAAAGACAGGCAACCCCTAGTGGCGGCTATTTTGAGCTTGAATTTCAGGTGAAAATGTACATTTTTTTTAACAGGTGTATATTGTGAAATGTCATATTATAATGAGTCCTGCAATATATGAAAATTTTGAAGCTCTCAACTATGTCTTCTGTGATCAGCTCCTAGGGTGACTGTTCCACAGATTCACACTTTTTAGGGTAAATATGTCTTGTTGCCTCTGGGACCTTTATTATACTGTATTAATACTTCATACTGTATCAGGAAACTCCATAGATTACACTACGGAGCTCGACCTCTAGAGGGTACTCTATACTATGCTAATGGCAGGTACAAAACATTACTAAAGTGTATAGTACACTACTAGTAAAAATCATCTCCAGCATCCATACATTAACAACATCGAATGCTTCATCTAAATATCCTCCAAAACATGGGCTGTGCATCCAAGATGGCAGCACTTCGCGTTTATATTTGCGCCACAGACAGACACAGCTCTTATTCATAGTTATGTGGCTAACCCCTTCTTACATTTGGATGTATCTATGTCTTCAGGTGCACTGCTGCAAATGGATTTTCAGTTTCTTCCAGTGGATGGCATGAGCAAAGGCAATGTACCAATGCCATCAGAAGAAACCCACTGAATTTCTGCACAAGCAGATTAACCATCATTGGTTGCTATTTCATTAGTGCTATGTTACCCATGGCCTCATGCCTTGGCATGCTGAGTATACCAAAGCATCATAAAAATAATGGGAAAACTCCGGATAGGCCATTAGTCTTTGACCACCCAACACTCCTACTGATCAGCTGTTTTGCAAGACTGGCACATTCAATCTATGATGTGAACAGAGCCAGATGCAGTTGGTTGTATCTAGTCATGCTGCTCCGATCCCATACACTTGAACATGAGCGGTTCTGCAGTAACCAGGCACAGCCACTAGGATGCCAGGATGTATAAAGGTGAACACCACCTGCAGCTTTCCTTATTTTGAGAATGCATCATAATATTCTTTATGGTAGGGGGCCCAACTCATTTTCACCAAGGGCCACATCAGCCTTATGGTTCCCTTCACAGGGCCACTTGTAAGACTGTAAAAATGAATTCAAATTATTTCAACAGAGATTTTATGGTGGCTCCACTTGGTCTGTAAAAGGCTATGATGTCCTTTAGGACCAGGTGAGATAGTAGTCAGCGTCTTCCACCTCTTTAGCACCGAGCTTCCTACTTCAGAGGGTGGCCAGGGTGCCTGGGTAGTGGCTGTCAGAATTGTGTCACTGCCTGTGAGTTGCTGAACAGTGCAGTGTGGGGGAGCACACCATTGCTCAAAATCTAAGATGGCACTCACTCCCTGTGCTGGTGCCACTTTTCCAAGTGCTGGCTGCGTCCTTTGCGTTTCAAGGGCAGCAGATGCAGAGGGCACAGTCGGTGGCTACAAGCACATCACATGAAATGGCATGGTCGCCCGCGGGCTTTGAGTTTCACACATATGCTTCATAGGTTGCCAATATTTGCACTTGGCACTTTATTGTTCTATGTATAAAGTGCATCCAATAGCTTTACCTTATCTACATATGTTTACATATCTGCTTGCTGACCTTTTGTAGTAGTGGACCATTATACATTTTTATTGAATACTACAGTGCTACCCCGATACCCTAGGGGGTTCTCCTTTTGTCAGCTGCTTTTATCCACAATGGATTTTCTTGAGACCGCCAGTTTAAGGAGGCGGCCACATGCAAGTCGTGATGGATCCCTATTTACTAACATTAGATGTGGTACAGTGTGATGCACAGAGTGGGACATGGCAATTATCGGTCATGTGATCCATCTCACGGTCAAAATTGCTATGTAGCTTTTTAGGTCTGTGTTGTTCCTCTTAGACATGTGTGACTAAATGGGTGTGACTAGAGATGAGCGAACTTACAGTAAATTCGACTCGTCACGAACTTCTCGGCTCGGCAGTCGATGACTTTTCCTGCATAAATTAGTTCAGCTTTCCGGTGCTCCGGTGGGCTGGAAAAGGTGGAGACTCTTTCCTAGGAATGTATCCACCTTTTCCAGCCCACCGGAGCACCTAAAGGCTGAACTAATTTACGCAGGAAAAGTCATCAACTGCCGAGCCGAGAAGTTTGTGACGAATCGAATTTCCTGTAAGTTCGCTCATCTCTAGGTGTGACCAGTATGCGGTGTATTCCTACACTGTCTAGCACTAGCCTGGATTGTATGGGCTCATCTTGCTTTCAGATATGGCTTGTGATAGACTGCACTCATGTTGCATGATTTGTTTAGCACTTTGTCCTTTTTTCACTTGGGAGATAATACAAGACTTATTGTGATGTAAATATTGGTTTAGGGATCGATTAGTAGACATGATTTTATGCAAATCTTGTTGCAGTCCTGGGGACTGGAGAAGATGAATAAGACATAACCGGATGTCTGAGGTTTTACAGCAAGTGGAAAGGGGTTTGGTTGGCTAATATGCAACTATTTCTCATCACAAGTTTTTTTTTTGACACTTTCAATCTTAACACTTTCCACCCCAGGTAAAATAAAGGTAATTTCCATGTTCATAAATGCTTACTCAGCAGAGATTGTGAAGTGGTCACGAGTAAAAGCATCTGAGCCTCAGCAATGAGGACTGTGGGAGGCTCCGCTTGAAGTGGCTTCTCAGTAGCGTCAGTGGAAAGAATAGTGTGAATGTGAATATGACTTCTGTTCTTTTTCAGCCCAAATTGAAGTAATTCCATGCAAAATATGTGGAGATAAGTCTTCTGGGATCCACTATGGCGTAATAACATGTGAAGGATGCAAGGTAAGAACACGAGGAAACATCTCAGAGGTCAGAACAGCAACTTTCTAATCTACTTTGGGTTTCCATTAGTCATTAGTTTCAATGCCTCTGCTATCAGTGAATGAAAATATTCTTGTTTACATTCAGAATCTCCAGAGGCCTAATATTTCTCACAGCGGTTTATTACAATAGCATGCAGACTAGACAACTATCTGCGAAGTACATTGGCTACACCTCAAAAACTGCAAAAAGCCATTCTGTCTGCAGGGACCGATTTTATGCCCTAGTGGAATATATCAAATGATGAATTGCTGCAGTTCTGAAGGCCAAAGGAGGTCCAGGGCTCTACCAGATTGGGAAATTGCACGAGCATAGGAAGGTGATGGGGATAGACGCATTATTTCCTTGCGGGTAGCAGTGACTACTATGAATTAATTTTGGTGATTTACATTCTGTACCACTGTGACTAGGTAGAGGATGGAGATCTAGTGCTAAATCTCAGTATTCTCATATAAAACCACTGTGAATATTTGTGATGTACAGTATGACCAGTCAGGGTGCATCCTTACATATTATTTATTCCACTTGGTAGGGCTTTTTCCGCCGGAGTCAACAGGGGAAGCCGATTTACTCATGCAGTCAGCAACAAAGCTGTCCAATAGACCGTTCCAGCAGGAACAGATGCCAGCACTGCAGACTGCAGAAATGTCTATCCCTAGGCATGTCTCGTGATGGTAAGAACTTAATATCTATCCAATGAGCTCACCTTTACCTGGGGTGGCCTTAGTTTGGTTCCCCAAACTTCTCTCTTCTTCCTGCTCCCAAGATGAGTGGTCGTTGTGGTAACAGGAAGAAGATGGAGGATTGGAGAAACGGACGGAGGTCTAGACAAGGGCTATGTAAGTATTTATTATTTAATCAGCTATCCATTAAGATGGGCATTCTTTTAATTGTATTGACCCACAGAATAAATAGAACATGTCAGTTTTACTGTAAAGTGCACAACATAAAACCATTAGCTTTTTTTTTTCAATTTCCCTCAACAAACAGTAATTTTATACATTTTATGGTAAAATGAAAGGTGTCATTACAAAGTACAATTTGTTGAGCAAAAAAGAAGCCTCATATGAGTCTCTGGATGGAAAAATAAAAAAGAGTTATGACTCTTAAGGCGAGGAGGAAAAACAAAAATGCAAAAATTAAACTTGGCTATGTCCTTAAGGCCAAAATGGGCTGTGTCCTTAAAGGGTTAAAGAAAATCTGTCATCAGTGTCACCCACACCAACCCTTTAGATGCCGCGATCGAGTTAACAATGCCGATTAGCTCAGGGCAGCTGATCGGGACATCCGTGGCAAAATCGTCGGTCCCAATCAGCTGAGTGGGAGGCGCGAGGGCCTTACCTGCCTCCTTGTCATCTGATTGGTGCTCTGAGGCTATGGCCAGGTATGGCAGGCTAGAGAAGCAGAGCACCGATAACACTGATCAATGCTATGCTATGGCATAGCATTGAACAGTGTATGCAATCGTAAGACTGCATGTTATAGCCCCCTAAAAATAAAAAAAGTGATTTAACCCCTTCCCAATAAATGTTAGAATCTCCCCTTTTCCCATTTTTTAAATAGAATAATGTAATAAAAAAATTAATCATACATGGTATCGCCGTGCACGTAAATGTCTGAACTATTAAAATATAAGGTTAGTTAAACCGCACGGTCGATGGCGTACACGTAAAAAAAAACACCAAAATCCAAAACTGAACATTTCTGATAACTTCATATATCATAAAAACATTAATAAAAAGAGAGTCCCATCAAAATAAAAATTGTACTAATAAAAATTACAGATCACGGCACAAAAAATTAGCCCTCATATAGCCCTGTATGCGGAAACCTAAAAAAGTTATAGGCATGACAGAAGATCACAATTTTGGTGCAAGTAGTAAAATAAAATAAAACCTACATAAATTGGGTATCTTTGTAAACGTATGGAGCAGAGTAAAAAAATATGGTGTAAATTTTACCGAAAAATACATTGTGTAGAAACAGAAGCCCCCAAAAAGTACAAAATGTCATATTATATATTTTTTTTTTTTACAATTTCATTCCACAAATATTTTTTTGTTGTTGTTTTGCATTAGATTTTTTTATGAAATGATTTCTGTCATTACAAAGTACAATTGGTGACGCAAAAAAAACAAGCCCTTATATGGGTCTGTCGGTGCAAAATTGAAAATGTTATGATTTTTAGAAGGGGGGAGGAAAAAATGAAAGTACAAAAACGAAAAATTGTCCTGGTCCTTAAGGGGCTAAGATTGTAGATAAAGTTTTGGTTACTCTATACATATATCTTGTGTTTGATTAAAGAGTCATCTGTGCATGGACTAACCACATGGGCCTGAAAGTACATTAGTATTGGGGTAATGTATGAGAATAGAGGTCAGAGTGATATTACTGGTTAGTAATAGTTCGCATAGACCTAAGGCCTTGGTCACACACATTTCCAGCTCTCCTGATATGCAGAACAGTAACATGACTAGTTCGTATGATCAAAGCCTTCCAGGAGTTTAAAGTCCATTTACTAGAAAGATAAAGAAAGGAAGTTCATCTCCAGTGTATGACATAGAAGTAATACTGGTAATTAAAGCTGAATATCATCTTCAGAAATAGTGACATCAGTAAACCCATTCATAGTAGTGGAGGGCCAAAGTACAGTGGGGATCAAAAGTTTGAGCACCCCAGGTAAAAATTTGTGTTAATGTGCATAAAGAAGCCAAGGAAAGATGGAAAAATCTCCAAAAGGCATCAAATTACAGATTAGACATTCTTATTATATGTCAACAAAAGTTACATTTTATTTCCATCATTTACACTTTCAAAATAACAGAAAACTAAAAAATTTATAGCATGCACTGCCCCCTTTGCAAAGCTGAGACCTGCCAGTGTCATGGATTGTTCTCAATCATCATCTGGGAAGACCAGGTGATGTCAATCTCAAAGGTTTGAAATGCCCAGACTCATCTGACCTTGCCCCAACAATCCGCACCATGGGTTCTTCTAAGCAGTTGTCTAGAAATCTGAAACTGAAAATAGTTGACGCTCACAAAGCTGGAGAAGGCTATAAGAAGATAGCAAAACGTTTTCAGATGTCTATATCCTCAGTTCGAAATGTAATTAAGAAATGGCAGTCATCAGGAACAGTGGAAGTTAAAGCAAGATCTGGAAGACCAAGAAAAATATCAGACAGAACAGCTCGCAGGGTTGTGAGAAAAACAATTCAGAACCCACGTTTGACTGCACAATCCCTCCAGAAAGATCTGGCAGACACTGGAGTTGTGGTCCACTATTCCACTATAAAGAGATACTTGTACAAATATGGTCTTCATGGAAGAGTCATCAGAAGAAAACCTCTTCTACGTCCTCACCACAAAAATCAGCATTTGAACTTTTCAAATGAACATATAGACAAGCCTGATGCATTTTGGAAACAAGTTCTGTGGACCGATGAGGTTAAAATTGAACTTTTTGGCCGGAATGAGCAAAGGTACGTTTGGAGAAGAAGGGGAACAGAATTTAATGAAAAGAACCTCTGTCCAACTGTTAAGCATGTGGGTGGATCAATCATGCTTTGGGGTGTATTACAGCCAGTGGCACAGGGAACATCTCACGAGTAGAAGGAAAAATGAATTCAATAAAATGTCAGCAAATTTTGGTTGCTAACTTGATGCCATCTGAGAAAAAGCTGAAGTTAAAGAGAGGATGGCTTCTACAAATGGATAATGATCCTAAACACACCTCAAAATCCACAGGGGATTACATCAAGAGGCGTAAACTGAAGGTTTTGCCATGGCCTTCACAATCTCCTGACCTCAACAGAATTGAAAATCTATGGATAGACCTTAAAAGAGCAGTGCATGACAGACAGCCCAGAAATCTCAAAGAACTGGAAGACTTTTGTAAGGAAGAATGGGCAAAGATACCTCAAACAAGAATTGAAAGACTCTTGACTGGCTACAAAAAGCATTTACAAGCTGTGATACTTGCCAAATGGGGCAGTACAAAATATTAACTCTGCAGGGTGCCCAAACTTTTGCAGATGCCATTTTTTTGTTTTCTGTTATTTTGAAAGTGTAAATGATGGAAATAAAATCTAACTTTTGTTGACATAAGAATGTAATTGATGCCTTTTGGAGATTTTTATGCACATTAATACAAATGTTTACTTAGGGTGCCCAAACTTTTGATCCCCACTGTATAAACAGAAACATTTTGCTCAAAATTGAACTTAAAAAAAATCCTTAACTTGCACTTTCAGCTGTCAAGTTTGGACGTATGTCTAAGAAACAAAGGGCTATATTACAAGCTGAGGTGCAGAAACTTCTCAAGGAGCAAAGGACGGAGATCTCTGCAAGTCTACAAAGTTCTGAAAGCCAGGCTGAACAACCATCCACTACAACTCCTGAGCTGCCTCACTCCATCCAACCTTCCACATGGTCCGGTCACGGCAAATGGGACTTCTCCTGCTCCACACGTAACTGTTCACTGCCGAGACTGCAACTGCAGAGGGAACCCCTTGTGCTCCACACCCCAGAAAAGGCCCAAGCAGAGGTAACGATACGGAAAAACTATCTGCGAGATCAACAACATCATTTTGAGAACGTGAGACCCAATGTATTCCACAATATAGAATCGTACTGCAGCCTGAACTTCTGCAGTTGTCTGCCTCCAGAGTGCATGGTATCAGCTTCGGAGATCGGTAAGTCGTATTGAAATGAAAAATAAAATATATCCCTTGTGTACTCATTATCTTTCAGTATTAATGTTGAACTAATATTTGCTCTTGTGGTATTTTATAACTTAAGAACTACTAATGCAGAATGTGGTGTTCGCACACCAAGAGACGTGCCAGTTCCCTAATGAAAACCTGAAGATATTGAGATGGGAAACATTCTCACCTGAGCAGATGCAGAGATTCCAACAAAAGGTGATGAGCTAACAGCAACCTCAGTTGTATCATGGGGAATAATAGATTAGGACAAGTTCACACAATGCAGATCCTCATATATCACCCATATAGTGATATTACTATGATTATTATTAATCAAGTATCTATCAAGTCTTATATATTCACACAAGGCTCTGTGTGTCTCTCTGCAGCCCATGGACCAGATGTGGGATAGCTGTGTCTGTCACATTACCGATGCCATTCAGTATATAGTGGAATTTGCAAAGCGACTCAGCGGCTTCATGGACCTGAATCCAAATGATCAGATCGTCCTTCTGAAAGCAGGTAGAGGAGGTCTTAGTGTGAACTAGGGACAAATTCTGGTTTCTGCTGTGTAGGCATGCATTGTACATATACATATTGTCTAACTATACATGCCCATTACCACAAAGCACAATGAAGAACCTTATATTCCCAGGTGCCATGGAGCTGCTGCTGATCAGAATGAGCCGAGCCTTTAACTGCTACAATAACACCGTTTATTTTGAGGGAAAATATGCACAACTGGAGCTCTTCCATTCTTTAGGTAAGTGTCCTATTTTATCCTGAATGCAACCTAGTTTGAACCTTAAAAACTTTTGTATTTTTCTGTCACCTTTATGCAATATATTTTTCCATATGGTGAGATGTATTAATTTATTACTAAAATGAGTGATCACAAATATAAAAAGAAAAAACTTTAAAAAATGTTATTTCTCTTGCAAAATACTTCATTTCCAAACAATGTGTTTTTGTGATGCTTGACTCGTAAACCTGTATTTTTTCTTTTCTTTAGCCTTCGTAGCTGTGTGAGGATTATTTTATACAGCATGAGTTGTAGTTTTATTCTATGTTTCAGCTTTATATATCTTTATTTATTTATTTTGGGGGGGGGGGGGGGGTCTGGCATTCCTTTTGGCCTTTTATCTCTTTTTTTATAATTGTATTTTTATTGAATACATTTTCGATAAAACAAATAAAGATATAACACATACGCTAACATAGCAGCTAAGTAAGCCAATAATTACAGCAAGCAGGAACAGCTCAGGTAGAAAAACAGCAGAACAGTAAAGCAAATCACACAGCAGTATCATTCCAAGGGTCACAGGGAGGAGTAATACAATGTAATCATAGTGTCTACAAGGCAATTCGGAGTAGAAGAACCCTGTGAATTCACAAGAGTAAGGCAATCAGAGTGAAAGGACATTAAAGGGGTTCTCCGGTGCTTAGTTCCACAACACACCAAGAAAGTCTGCAAAGACTGGTCAGTTAGATCCAGAGAACCCACATGGGAGTTCCACACCTCCCTTAATGCAAATAACCGTGTACACAGTGGGCAAGACGGTATTCAGTTATACTGTCCAAGCATTATCAGACCCAACAGGGTAATAACTCACGATTCAGCAGATCGTTTCCAACGCTTTAAGTTATTTATTTCATACTTCTGTAGACGTAGATATTCTTTAACAAAGTGGAGCAAAGCTTGTTAGCAGACACAGAGCTCAGATCTTCCATCTGCTCAACACCTTGGATGCGACAGCGTTTCGGGGGCGTGCCCCCTTAGTCATGCATGATAGGGGATAAGATGCCTGATCGCAGGAGTCCCGCCGCTGGGGACCCCCAAGATCATGCATGCGGCACCTCGTTTGTAATCAGTCCCCGGAGCGTGTTCGCTCCGGGTCTGATTACAGGCGACCACCGGGCCGGCGGCGTGTGACGTCACGCTCCGCCCCTCAATGCAAGCCTACGGGAGGGGGCACGATAGCTGTCACACCCCCTCCCGTAGGCTTGCATTGAGGGGCGGAGCGTGACGTCACACGGGGGCGGAGGCGTGACGTCACACGCCGCCGGCCCGGTGGTCGCCTGTAATCAGTATTGGAACGAACGCGCTCCGGGGACTGATTACAAACGGGGTGCCGCGTGCATGATGCCGGGGGTCCCCAGCGGCGGGACTCCCGTGATCAGGCATCTTATCCCCTATCCTTTGGATAAGGGAAAAGATGTGTAAGCACCGGAGAACCCCTTTAAACCAGCCTACCAAGAAGGCTGGAACAGAAAGGACAACAATAATCAAAACAGACAAACAACACAAAATCAAGGGGAAAAACCCAAGGAAGGGGAGGGGGTGTTGGAGAGAATGGAGTTATGGAGGTTGACGAGCAGCGTTACAATCCCAAGGGTCCCAAACCTTTTTTCTCTTTTAATGACTTTCACAGGACAAATAACAAGTCCATTTCATTATTACAGACACAACAACACTAATTATATAGTAATTTTCTTTGCATTTTTTCTTAAAATACAGGACCATGTAAGTAGAAAAAACTGCTAGGGGTGTCAGTGGGCCCCTCCTTCTATAAGGACTGACTCCAGCATCTAACGGTATAATGTACTGGATCAGAGTTATCTTTGATCACAGTCATTGGAGCAATTTGTGACCTCTATAGTATTGGCAGAACCTGCAAATGATGGCACAGTCATAGCTCCTGTAGCTTTGCCATGACTGTGATGGAATATTATGGTAGCTTTTACTGTCTACTTTGTAGCTGTGATGTAACAGTACACTGCAGTTTGGAAAGGGGGTAAACAGTGTGGCATGTTATCCTCAAGTCATGAGGTTTAATATCTCCTTTACTTTTTCAGGGTGCAGTGACCTCATAAGTTCCATGTTTGACTTCTGTCAGTCACTCTGTGCACTAAACCTCTCTGAACAAGAAATGGCCTTTTTCAGTGCCATTACCCTGCTAAATCCAGGTAAGTCATATGGTGGTTGCTCCACTCCCTCATTTGATTTAACTCCAGCTGGGACACAATCAAAACCTCTAATTAGGGACTGTTTCCACATCTATATTATCTAAAATTTCCTTAGGTCATTTATGGCTGCAAGAAAAGCACAAGGTGGATACTCTATACAGGAAGATACACTTGGCCTTCAGGCACTTACTTCGGAGGACACATCGTGAGTTCATTTTAATGAAGGTACGATATATATAATCATCCTCACACATCTCTATAATAATAAAATCCTTCCACATATCTTCTTCATATAACCACGGCTCTATATAATCCTCACACATCATGTGACCACAGCTCTATATAATCCTCACACATCATGTGACCACGGCTCTATATAATCCTCACACATCATGTGACCACGGCTCTATATAATCCTCACACATCATGTGACCACAGCTCTATATAATCCCTACACATCATGTGACCACAGCTCTATATAATCCCTACACATCATGTGATCACAGCTCTATATAATCCTCATACATCATGTGACCACAGCTCTATATAATCCCTACACATCATGTGATCACAGCCCTATATAATCCTCACACATCATGTGACCACAGCTCTATATAATCCCTACACATCATGTGACCACAGCTCTATATAATCCCTACACATCATGTGATCACAGCCCTATATAATCCTCACACATCATGTGATCACAGCTCTATATAATCCCTACACATCATGTGATCACAGCTCTATATAATCCCTACACATCATGTGACCACAGCTCTATATAATCCTCACACATCATGTGATCACAGCTCTATATAATCCTCACACATCATGTGATCACAGCTCTATATAATCCTCACACATGATGTGACCACAGCTCTATATAATCCTCACACATCATGTGATCACAGCTCTATATAATCCCTACACATCATGTGACCACAGCTCTATATAATCCTCACACATCATGTGATCACAGCTCTATATAATCCTCACACATCATGTGATCACAGCTCTATATAATCCTCACACATCATGTGACCACAGCTCTATATAATCCTCACACATCATGTGATCACAGCTCTATATAATCATGTGATCACAGCTCTATATAATCCTCACACATCATGTGACCACAGCTCTATATAATCCTCACACATCATGTGACCACGGCTCTATATAATCCTCACACATCATGTGACCACAGCTCTATATAATCCCTACACATCATGTGACCACAGCTCTATATAATCCCTACACATCATGTGATCACAGCTCTATATAATCCTCATACATCATGTGACCACAGCTCTATATAATCCCTACACATCATGTGATCACAGCCCTATATAATCCTCATACATCATGTGACCACAGCTCTATATAATCCCTACACATCATGTGACCACAGCTCTATATAATCCCTACACATCATGTGATCACAGCCCTATATAATCCTCACACATCATGTGATCACAGCTCTATATAATCCCTACACATCATGTGATCACAGCTCTATATAATCCCTACACATCATGTGACCACAGCTCTATATAATCCTCACACATCATGTGATCACAGCTCTATATAATCCTCACACATCATGTGATCACAGCTCTATATAATCCTCACACATGATGTGACCACAGCTCTATATAATCCTCACACATCATGTGATCACAGCTCTATATAATCCCTACACATCATGTGACCACAGCTCTATATAATCCCTACACATCATGTGACCACAGCTCTATATAATCCTCACACATCATGTGATCACAGCTCTATATAATCCTCACACATCATGTGATCACAGCTCTATATAATCCTCACACATCATGTGACCACAGCTCTATATAATCCTCACACATCATGTGACGACAGCTGTATATTATCCCTACACATCATGTGACCACAGCTCTATATAATCCTTACACATCATGTGATCACAGCTCTATATAATCATGTGATCACAGCTCTATATAATCCTCACACATCATGTGACCACAGCTCTATATAATCCTCACACATCATGTGACGACAGCTCTATATTATCCCTACACATCATGTGACCACAGCTTTATATAATCCTCACACATCATGTGATCACAGCTCTATATAATCCCTACACATCATGTGATCACAGCTCTATATAATCCTCACACATCATGTGATCACAGCTCTATATAATCCTCACACATCATGTGATCACAGCTCTATATAATCCTCACACATCTTGTGACCACAGCTCTATATAATCCCTACACATCATGTGACCACAGCTCTATATAATCCTCACACATCATGTGATCACAGCTCTATATAATCCTCACACATCATGTGATCACAGCCCTATATAATACCTACACATCATGTGACCACAGCTCTATATAATCCTCACACATCATGTGATCACAGCTCTATATAATCCTCACACATTATGTGATCACAGCCCTATATAATCCCTACACATCATGTGACCAGAGCTCTATATAATCCCTACACATCATGTGATCACAGCTCTATATAATCCTCACACATCATGTGATCACAGCTCTATATAATCCTCACACATCATGTGACCACAGCTCTATATAATCCCTACACATCATGTGATCACAGCTCTATATAATCCTCACACATCATGTGACCACAGCTCTATATAATCCTCACACATCATGTGACCACAGCTCTATATAATCCTCAAACATCATGTGACCACAGCTCTATATAATCCTCACACATCATGTGACCACAGCCCTATATAATCCTCACACATCATGTGACCACAGCTCTATATAATCCTCACACATCATGTGACCACAGCCCTATATAATCCTCACACATCATGTGATCACAGCTCTATATAATCCTCATATATCATGTGACCACAGCTCTATATAATCCCTACACATCATGTGACGACAGCTCTATATAATCCTCACACATCATGTGACCACAGCTCTATATAATCCTCACACATCATGTGACCACAGCTCTATATAATCCTCACACATCATGTGACCACAGTTCTATATAATCCTCACACATCATGTGACCACAGCTCTATATAATCCCTACACATCATGTGACCACAGCTCTATATAATCCCTACACATCATGTGATCACAGCTCTATGTAATCCTCACACATCATGTGATCACAGCTCTATATAATCCCTACACATCATGTGATCACAGCTCTATATAATCCCTACACATCATGTGATCACAGCTCTATATAATCCTCACACATCATGTGACCACAGCCCTATATAATCCTCACACACATCACTCTGACCATTTATCCTACTTAAAAGCTCAATGTAATCCTCACTAGTCGTGTATGTGTTTAGAGTCTGGATTTAAATTCCAATGAATACTCGATCCCAGGAGCACTGTACCAGCATTAAATTCTGCCATGACTTTGGTTTGTCCATTTCATAATGGTTGCACTGCAGATGCATTGGTTCCGAAACTTCACATGACCTCCAGTCATAAAAGCCATCTAGCCTCAACTTTATTCTCATACGTCTTATTTTTATTTGCACAGAACCTAATGATTTTGATAATTGTTTTTTGTGCCCCCCCCCCCCACCTTGTGAATTTAGCTTCCAGAAAAGGCGAAACTCTCCAGCATTTGCCAGCTGCACCTAGAAAAGCTGAATATCTTCAGACAAATGTACCCAAGCATTGCGTGGGAGAAATTCCCTCCTTTGTATAAGGAGTTGTTTATCTCAGAGACCGAAACTTCATGAACAGAATGGCAAATCCAATGTCGCTCACAGCTTATATCTCTTGTTGTGATGTTCCTTTGTTCTTGAATCACATTGTATTCTGGGGAGTAACTATCTTTGAGCACCATTAAGAAACATGAAGACCTCATGAAGTATTTCAAGCCCATTTGTATCTATTCGGTGAAGGACTGCATTTATTTAGACCTCAAAGTACTGGTAACATAAGAACATAGTTTGTAAGGTTGAAAAAAATAAAAATTAAAAAGAGTCCATCGAGTTCAACCTAAAACTCTATTGTGTTGATCCAGAGGAAGGCAAAAAAAAAAAAAAAAACATGAGGCTGAGGCCAATTGCCCCATGACACTGGGCTGGGCAATGTAAAGTTTATGACCAAATCCGACATTTTGAGGGCATTATATTATAATCTAGGGCAAGAATAGAGAAAATCCAGTATGCAAGTACAGACAGTAACTAAAAGTTTTTAAACTCCAAGTCTTTGAGTGTTTAAAGCATTAACCAGTGATCACAGAACAATATGGGGTCCTTGAAAAGAAATGGATCCATAAGCCACTTTACAGAATGTTTGCAAATTAAAGAGTATAGGTATAGGTGACTTTTATTCCATATTTTTCGGAGTAATATGATAATTTACACCATTTTATAAGCTATCTGTGTGTTCTATTTTGTCTTCCTTTATTTTCTTTATAATAAAGTTAATTTTAACTACAAGAGGGATTCTTTTAATGCTTGTATAGGTTCACATAGATCACATCCTAAGCTCTTGTAAAGACGACAGCTCAACGCATGTTTAAAAGAAAAGGAAAACATAGGGAAATGCAAAACATTAGTAAATAACATGGAAAAATACCTGTAGGGGAAAAAAAACACAAAGAAAACTCAACTCCACTCCACTCTTAGTAAATGAGGTCCAATGTCTACAAAGTGCACGTCGTGTTACTGAAAAAAAGATTGAGCTAAAAGAGTGAGAACATTTTTTAAATACTATACTGTATTTAAAGGCCCAATTACACAGGGCAATTGTTGTCCAAACAGGCCCCTCATCACCTTGTGTAATAGGGCCAGCAATCATTTTGGCCTATCAGTTGGATTGTCCATGTGTAATAGGGAATGTGCAGCCGATGCCTGACTGTCGTAAACAATCCAATGTTCCTTCTTGAGGCCCTAAAAGCCCAATACAGAGACATGTAATAGGCTTGTTAAAAACACATGACCCAGTTACAGTAATGAACCGCATGGATGCAGCTGTTCTGCAATTTAACAGATGGTGCTGTAGGACTAGTGATGGTAAGTGTGCATGATATGGGCAAAGAAAAAAAATACCTTTAAAGTATTTAGGAGGCAGGCATTGGGCTGTGTTATAAAACATCAGAATAGTGTTTTATATGCACAGAAGTTGTAGACCTAAAAAATCAGATCCTGTCCATATACACAGAATGTAGTTTGGTATTCAGCTACATGCTCTCCATACTTGCATACTTTGAACATTGTGTGCACAAACTTTTCAAAACCATAAAGCAGATGTATCGGCCTTCAATGAACCATTCTATAATACATGGTTGGTATCTTAGCTATGACAGAATTCAGTGAAAAACAAAATAGTATAGGGGGCTTCCTGTATGTGGGGTAACCACACTCGTAGTCACACCTCCAAACCAAAATGTGCCGCTCTAGATTAATCTTGTAGGCTAACATGACATTGGCACAACAAGTTCTTGGAAAATTGGAAGTTCTAGATGCACATTTAGGAATAGACACTTGCTAAAGATAGGGTATAGAATGTCTTCAATGGGACAGTTGCACTCCAGCAAAACAGAAGGTGATACTAAAAATGGGAGTCCCCAAAAGATGATGGTTAAAAACAATCATCTGACACCGATACAGCTCAGATCACCGCTGTATAAAAAGCAAGTGATAGTGTTTTCTACTAAATAACCAAACTGATGACTTGAACAGCGCCAGTTCAGAGATCACACTGGGTCGAAGGTTTATAGCAGGTGGCTAGGAACATCTTGTGTTTGGTCGCACTTCACTTAATTCTCGGTGTAGTACCTATGCATTTCTTCCCCTTTCAGTAAGGGCAGAGTGCATTAAATATTAATGGCTTATAGGTGTAGCGTGTCTGTCTCAGTATGAAGCCTGCTTTCCAGATGTCTCATTTGAGCTCTTTTGGCACTAATCAGCATCCAGTAAAGGCATAAAGCTGATCAGTGGGGCAGAGGCAAGAAAGCTGCGAGGCTACACTGCACAGGTAGGTGAGCGTCCTTTACATTTATTTCACTTACTCATCATTCAGAGCCTATAGATCCCGACTCAAATCCCTAAAAGGTATCAAGTCTGCTGTAACACTTATACAAACTGCAATAGCTTACACAAATGTAGTACGTATTCTATGCTTGAAGATGTTTTCCTGTGGTACGTTATGGATTATCTCTAGGATATTGGGGTCCTACCACTCCACCTTCCTGCCAAGGGACCACAAAGAATCCTGACTACTCATTGCACAAGGAAATGTTGCACAGCTCCATTCATTGTCAGAATCGGTAGGGGTTCCAGCATTTGGATCCCACCACACCGTCGCAGTATATTATTAAGTTATGGTAGGAAAATGTTTTTAGGCTGATGTCACACAGTGCAGTTTTTGAGCCAAAAACCAATCTGTCCGAAAAGAGAAGTTTAATCCTTTCTTTTTATTTCTCAAAAACGGAATGAAAAACTGCAACAAAAAGGTGCAGCATTTTGACAAGAACTGCCGTGTGTGACACCAGGCAGAGTTTCCATCTCCTTTCTTGTGTGGATCTTAGTAAAGATGTAACAAATCTATTTCATGCTTACAGTTAATAAATTAATTTTCTATAATACCTGACAGACAACATACACCAACACCACAGACAGGTGAAGTGAATAGCATTATCTTGTGACAATATCGTCTGTAAGGGGTGGTGTATATTTGGCAGAAAGGGATCTGTCAGTTCTTTGAGCTGATGACTTGGCATCAGGAAAAAAGGGACAAGCATAAGGATCTGAGCAACCGAGACCACATTGTGATGTCTAGATAAGTAAGTCAGAGCATCTCCAGAATGGACAGTTTTTCGGGTGCCCCAGGTGTGTAGTGGTTAGTATGAAAAGTGTCCAAGGAAGGACGACCAGTGACTGGGGACAGGGTTATGGGAGCCCAAGGCTGATTGATGTGTGGAAGGTATAGGTTAGGCTGTCTGTTCCAATCCCACAGAAGAGTGCCGTAGAGCAAACTGCTGAAAAATTTCCTGCTGACTCAGGAGCTGAGCGCGTGTCATAGCGGGATGGTCCTGGCAGCTATCAGCCTCTGGGGCCCGTAGGTAATACCAGTACGGCATGAATCCCTTGGACACTGCAATCAAGTTGATTGTGGCATCTAAAATTTAAAATAAAACAATCCCGCCTGCTCAATGGTTACCTCAGCCATTACCTGCCTCCTCACCGTCCAATCGGTCTCCTATGCTCCAGTCAGCCATGGCAGACTGGAGGCGGGCTTGCTGGCTCAATATGAATATTCATTGCCGCAGGTCATATGGGCGCTGTGCCGACTGAGCACTCACGTGACGCACAAAAATAAATATTCAAATTGAGCCAGTGGGCCCACCTCCAGCGCGCAATTTACTGAAGATGGAAGAATATCTTTGCAGGGACAGATCTGCGGGCTGCAGGTACGTATTTACCCCATTAACCCCTCATCGGTCTCCTGTTCTCCTCATGATAACCCCACCTTTTTCCTTTAAAAGGTCTTCATATGGAGAACCTGCCACTTCTCATTACTTTCAGAGCTCATTGAATTCTTTAGTGAGACCCACAGATGCTTAAACACAATTGTTTCCTAAAATAATCAGATGCAGCGCAAGACACGGTCATATCTCATCGTATTTAAAAAAAACAAGTCCATCTTCATTTAAGACAACTAACCAGCCCCTAGAGCTACATTATCAGGCCTCTGCAGATAATTTTATTGCTTTTATGCCAAACCAAAAATATAAAATGTTTGCCATTTTTATTGCTAAACAATTTGTAGCAATTTGCTCTACTACAAATAACTTGTAAAGGTTGATGAGCTCCAGCATTGATAGCCATGGTTGTGTGTCAGCATATGGCTCCCATAAAAACAAAGAAAAGGCTGTTCACAGATATTTTGTGTATGGAACTATATATACAGATGTCATAGATCAATACATAATATTTATTATGACCTCATCAAGGAGATTAGTTATGGGCAGCAATTCTTAAGAGATATAACCTGGAACTGTGCAAAATACAAAGGGGGACAAAAAAAAAGGAATTCGGGGACTGGGGAGAACAATTTGTAGTCTTAAGAAGATACATTAATGGGGAAACATGGTAATGTTCCCTTACAAGACAAGTGGTCACCTCTCCAGCTCTTCACACTGCACTAGGTAACCACTATTGCCATATGTGCCAGAAAACCATCAGACACTTGCAACAACCAGAAACATAGGCCCTCTTCTACTACATGAAGTGTCCTTCTGACCGCAGGCTGCTATACCACCAAAGTGTATTTTTGCTGTATAGAATAAACTGCACTATTTCACTGAGGCATGCAGCTTTAAACATATAAAGTATGCACACTATACACTTTTTTTTGTAAATATAAAAGCCTATGGGTGAAGGATGCCACTAAGTGATTAAGATAAATATACATGTGTGAGGTTTCAGTCAGGAAATTCTTCAATCTGTGATGTACACTGCAGAACACAGCACAAAATAACCCCACTATAAGGGCCATGTAGCTGAGGCGATCACGTCTTCTTGTAACAAAATCACTTCTAAAGAGGTTAGAATATTGCACAATATTAATCCAACATGACCCCTACTGTGGATTTTCCAGTGGCACATGTTTTTTCCAATAGAAACTTTTTGGGAATATAACTTGGTCACAGCCCGACCATTAGTGCCTGGTATCCCCAAAAAATAATCAAATAAAACTGGTTAAGAAACATTTAATGACTGGAAAAGGGAGGATTGAAATAATAACAACACAGCCGATCGTCTGGTGACCAACACTGGTACACCAAGCAGGAGATTCTTCAACTAACTAATAGGGACTAGAAAGGTGTAAAAATGTAAGTAAGGGCTATGGAGGAAAAATAGGTAAAAAAAAGGAGAAAAAGAAAAAATGGAAGGGGGGGGGGGGTGTGAGGCAAAAGAAGGAACTACTGTCTATTCCATAAGCCTAACTGGGTCTAAATGATCTTATATAATCAGACAATGGTAAACATATCTTGGAAAAGGAAACAGCAGAGCCTTGACTGATAAGATCAGATCTTTCACCCTCAAGAGAAAGGCTTTTACCTTACTTTTGGATTAACCCATGTGCATTTACAGTCGCAGTTGAATTGTTTGTGCTGCAGCAACAAAGAAAAATTGTCAACATGATGGTAGGAGGATATTTATCAAAACCCGACCAGAGGAAATGTTGCTGAGTTGCCCATTGCAACCAAACAGATCGCTTCTTTCATTTTTTGAAAAGGCCTCTTAAAAATTAAAGAAGCTAATTGGTTGCTATCGGCAACTCAGCAACTTTTCCCCTGGACAGGTTTTGATAAATCTCCCCATAATGTTTTACAGTCTCTACTGCAGCTTATGTACAGTATACACATTGTAGGGGCTAATGCACTAGGCCACATCACAAACCAGTGTCATATACAGAGCCCACAGATTGCTACTGTCCCTTTAATCCTATACAAAGGCACATGGAGGTGTTCACTTAGGGATCCATATGGAAAATAGAAATAGTGTCATGTGGTTTATAGAAAACAAATGTCAACAGATGGACCACCTACAGCACTGTAAGGGTATGTTCACTTTGTAGTGAAATGTGCAGAATGTCCGCCCGGAAATCACGGGTGGGCATTCCGCACATCTGAACGTCTCATAGACGGAAATGTATTTCTGGGAGAAATCTGCAAAAAGAATAGACAAGATTATTCTGTGAACGCTAGAATCAGGATTTCTGCGACGGAAATTCCCCCATGTGCACAATGCAGCAGAGTCCCACTGAAATCAATTGGACTTTGTTGCAGCAGAATGTCCATGTGGAATATTCTGGCAGAATTCCGCCGTGTGAACATACCCTAAATACAGACACAGAGCTCCAACTTTTCCTAGACATCCAGTATTTTATGACATTTATCTGCAATAAATTTAATTATGATTGTAGAATCAGAGTCCAGGGCACAGGCGGAATAATCCCTGATTATACGGCTGGAGATTGTGTTTCACTATTGTCACAGATATCAGGCAGATAATCTCCTCTAATTTCAATCAGCCGAGTGTACTCCCTTGATACGTCCCCTCTGTCAACTAACTTGTCCTGAAGTTTTTAATGAAAGCAAATACCTCACATGCATTTTCCTAGAAAATGGTAATAGGAGGACGTGCTGCCGGATAGAGCTTCACTTTCAGTTCTTAATTAACACTTTTCACTCAGCCTTTCATCACTGCATTGTACACTGAAACGACACTAAGGCTTGGTTCACACATGCAGCCTGACAGTCATATGGAGAACTAAAACAAAGATTATTCTTTACACATTCTCTCGACATTCTGCGATGACTAGTCAGAGCTGTTCGTAAACCAAGATTTGAGTCCTGGTTGTCTTGAAACACACACGGCTCCAGTGTCTCCTTGTACCGAAAGCTAAATTGATATGGCAGACCTCAGCCTGACTTCCTGTCTCCTTTCCAGGCAGAAATCTGCTTTCTAGGCTGTGCGCCTGGCAAACATCCCATGGACGCTGGACTCTATGTCAACTAGTCACAAGGTCATGTAGCTTTAGCGTATAGCCAATCTCTAGTGTACATATAGTAACCTTATTGAGAAGGCGTCATCAGAAAATTACCTATCGTTAGCTGACTTTTTATGTTACACATTTTTTTTAAATACTTGTTAGTGATGTTTTTTTCATTTTTCCATCTATATTATAAAATAATCCTTAAATCTTGCAGTTTTAGGCTGTCCACTAGGTCTAATGTTAGGTTGAAAAGGACAAGATAGATTAAAAAAAAATGGAAGCTTGCTTTGTGCTGCTATCGGCAGCGCAAACAAAGCTTCCATTTTCTTTGACTATCTTCTCCTCTTCAAACACACACCAGGGTGAGCCAACATGGGAAGCTGCAGAAGTAGAGGAGCTGCACTGACATGTGTTACTGAGTGTTGTGCCTCCATTTGCGCAACGGCTCTAGGTGAATGCGCTCCCTTTCTTGTGTTTTCATATATAAGGTTGAGACTTCCTGTGCAGATCACTTTCCAACAAGATGGCAGTGAACCCAAGTATATAGATAAGGAACGTATTCACAACAGATGATGATGATGTTCACAGCTCTCCCTGTAACACTTACCATTTACATCATGGGGACAGATCCTGTTGCCTATAGGGCTTGCTACAAAGCATCTCTTTAAATGCTCTCAAAAACAGCTCAGACAAGATGGCTTCCCTCATAATAATGTACAAAAAAACTGAATAAAAATAAAAAAATGAAAATCAGAAAATAGAAACAGATTAGAAAAAATTATTAGGTTTCAGTATCTGCATCTTATCTGCAAAAAATCTATGCAACACACTGCCTTTAAGATCTACCTCCATGAAGGCTTAAATTGTGTACACCCAGATGAAAAGCATGGTGATTACTAATCTCTCCTCCAAAAATGAACATAGGAATCATGTAATAAATTCAATCCACAAACATTTTTTTGGCATCTTACAATTGGCTTCTCAGTGATTTTTTCTGATTTTAGTAAGCTTTGTTGCTTTGGGTTTCGTTTTGAACTTGTGACATTTTTCCTTTAAGGCCAATGGTCATGGTGCTCTGCTTTGGTATGGCTTGCTATTTGAGGAACACATTACGTGCTATGTTTTATATTAGTTATAAATAGCTTTTACACGACCCATGCCTTTTCCCCCAAGGACACGGACTGGTATATTTGTCTGTGGGAGGTCTGACATGCAGACATATGGTCGGCTGATCTTTGCTCACCATTTATACAAGCGTGACAAAAGGAAACTTCATCTTCTCTTTTCATATTTCCCTGGTTTCAGTCCTCTCGTGTCACAGGCCATCGCACGCTGCCAGCCAGGATACAACAAAATTAGCAGATTAAATATTCAGCAGGAGGGGCGCTAAGATTTCACTATGATGCCATCAGAAACTCTGCAAACAAGAGGATTGCTGGGACTTTCTCTGCTGATTGTGTGACACAGAAGGGATCATTTGCCGGAGAGGTATTAAGACAACCTATTAACCTCTGTTTCGCGAGGTAAAAGAACAAATTATAGAGACTGCAACATATATGAGATAAGAAGGAAGGAGTAACTTCCAGCTTGTAAACCATCTGAGAACATGGAATCTAAAATGCATCCAGATAGAACACAAAGGTACATACCACATTCTGTTCAAGTATAGGAGCTTTACTGTATATCGCTGATTTGCAACTTGTAGTCATACGACTGCTACAAAATTACAACTTAATTTTTTACAGAGCAGCTGGGAGTTTACAGCTGCAGGTGAGGCACAGGTTGCAGGCTACTACTGTACTTTACTTTTAGTATATAAAAGGGATGCAGGATTTGGGAAAAATTAGCAATTTGCAATTATAGAGGTAAATATTGTGATTGCGGTATAATAAAGGAATGGTGAAATCCCCCATTACATGTCCAATTTCCTCCATTTCATGTCTAAATCCCTCACCTATTTTATTTCTATCTCCCATTTCACATCTACCCAAATTTCATGTCCACACCCCCATTTCACATCCCCCTCATGTCACATCTCCCCCCATTGTAACATCCTCCGCATGTCACATCCCCCCCCCCGCATGTCACATCTCCCCAATTTCATGTACACACTCCCATGTCACATCTCCCCCATTTCATGAGCACATCCCCAGGTCACATCTCCCCCATTAGTGAGGGGTAAACATAAAAAATACCCTGATGCTCACCTATCCCCAGTCCACGTAGGTCTGCCACAGATCCTGTTCTACTCTCTGCAGTCCGGTGTCTTAAGGGACTTACAGGACCTTCCTGCTCAGCTGATCACTGATTAAAGAACATGTAAGTCCATGTAAAGGACATAATCCTAATACTTTGGTTTGATTAAACCCACAGGTCTGGAATATAGGTGGAGAGCTCAATAAACAGGATGACCATTCAAGAATACACTCCATCACTCTGCTCTCTGTGAAGATGAATATCGGGAGGTGTCTGCATCATAGAGTCCTCCTTTTGTCAATTGGAATCGTACTTAGAGTTTTGGTCTCGTGTTGTCCTCCCCCATGTGTGTGTCCTGCTCATGATAATGCCACCTTGTGTAAACACGGGCTCCTGAACTTGGTCCCAGTAGAGATCCCTCTTAGTTCTCATCTCCTGGATCTTAGTTATAACCATATCAGGTCAGTGCAGCACAGAGCCTTTTCCCATCTGCAGTATTTGCAGGAGCTAGACCTGAGTCACAACCAGATATCCCGCATTGAGCCAGGAGCTTTTACTGGTTTGCCAAACATACGTATCCTATTAATCCATCATAATCAGCTAAAACTTCTGCCTCCTGGGGTGTTCACCGGCATGCCAGATCTGACATGGCTGGATGTACGAGCAAACCAACTGGTCATTCTCCTGGATCAGACATTCCGTGGACTCAAGGACCTTAGACACTTGGAGATCAGTGACAACCCACTTCTTTTCATATCTCCAGGGGCTTTTCTGGGAATGCAATTGTTGCAGAGACTAGGGCTGGAGAAAACCAAACTGAGCATTGTACCCACTCATGCTCTTGCTACTCTTCCATGCCTTTCAGAACTAAGACTGGGAGGAGTTACAAGTACATTTCTGTATGATTTCTCATTTTCAGGGATGACTCTCCTGAGGGTCCTGGATATAGATCACTGGCCCTCACTCAAGAATCTTGGTCCACGGAGTTTGTCTGGTCTCAACCTTTCCTCTCTTTCACTGACCCAGTGCAACCTAACCTCAGTACCTAAAGAAGCACTGGTTTCTCAAGTTCATCTTCGAAGACTAGATCTCTCTCAGAATCCAATTGCTATCCTTCAAGAACGGTGTTTCAGTTCTCTGAAAAGTCTGGAGGAACTTCGGCTTTCTGGGGGAAGACTTCACTCAATTCCTTCAGGTTCATTTCATGGTCTCGAGCATCTACGTATGCTAGATTTGTCACATAATCCACTTCATTGGGTGGCAGATGATGCACTCCCCCCTCCTGGAACCCTAGAAACGTTATTGCTTTCCGGGACTAACCTTTCATGTGACTGCCGTCTTTGCTGGCTCTTGCATAAAAAAATTAATTTTGGGGGGAGCCCACCAGTCTGTGCAGCTCCTGCAATGCTGCAAGGAATGATCATCCCAGACCACTCACAGAAGCTATGCCCAGAACTCTTTACCTGCCAACCTCCCAGAATAGTGGTACAAGGCCCAGGAGCATTAAAGGTTAAAGAAGGTGACAGACTAACCATAACTTGTCATAGCCATGGAGTACCTGAGCCATCCACACAATGGGTACTGCCGCAGATGCCTTGGGCAATAGATACTACATCTACAATGCTGGGAATTGAGGGAAGGGTAGCCACAGAACTTCCCCAATATATATCTACGTCACTAGCACAGGTGACCAGGGCAGTGCGGCCTCGCACACACTCCCAGAAATGGCGAGCAATAAACATGCCCCTGATGAAGAAGGCTGTTGAGAGGATATCAGTCTTACCAGAGGGCTCACTTCAGTTTCTTTCAGCACAAGTTCAGGACTCTGGAGCTTATCTCTGTCTGGCCAGTAACTTGGCAGGCAATGATTCAGCTTGGATTCACTTGGAAGTTACACCATTTAATGGTAGCACCATCCTTCCACCACTCCCCATAATGCATACTCATCTGCTGGCTGTTATCACCGCTGGGGGCATCCTGCCCTTCATCAGCTCTGTAACGCTCTGCTTCATCTTTATCTTCCTCTGGAGTCGGAGTCGAGGGAATATCAAACACACAGCTGACATAGACTATATCCCAAGGACTTCTCGAGGAACATCATCGCCAGAAGACAACAAATTCACTATGAAACTTATCTGAGGGGTTCGGGTCACGGCACGTATAATGCTCTTCTATGAAGTCATTTACATTTTTTATACTTCTGATGCAAAGCAAATATAAAATTCTGAATTTAGAAATGTTTATACCCCATCTTGAAATATCTGAAGTGCATTTAAAACTGTACAGGACGCACATGATACCCTGCCTGAAAAGAGACAATATTGGAACAATTAAAAAATAATATCATTCTATTACTTCATTACATCAGACTGAGCTCATCATTTATGTCCCCATTTCAAAGGTCTCTCTGATGAAGGGAAAATCTGAAATTTATGTATACAGGTCATTTTCAGGTAAAGATTGCAAATAGATTCTAATGTATAACTGAAAAGGAATATTTCAGAAGACAAAATTAACATTTTAAAGTGTTCAAGGTAGTCTCTGACCAAGAACTGTGTTTCTGACCATCCTTTCTCATCATAGATCAGGTGCTGACCAGCAGTGTAAAGCACTCCTGGTTTCCTATTAGGACTTTATTCCCTCCTTATTAAAGAGACATAGGAACGTGACATCAGTGCCATCAGAAGAACAATGGTCTGAGATACTAAAGACATCTCTTCTGGCAGTATCTGAGGTGCATAGGCTCACCTATTTATTTCTACTTCCCCAGGTTTATAGAACTCTGCCATTTCTACATCACATAGGCCTCTGATCACCTTGTGGGCTGAGAATGCCCATATTCTTCACATGATGTGGTCATGTCCTTGGTTAGAGTTTCTGGAGAGATACTATACAGTTAATCAGGTGGCTATATGGGATTGTTATCCCTACTGATCCAAAGGTATGTTTATCAGGTCTGTTAGCTTTTGGGGATGATGTAGTTGGGATTAAAGGCTTTATCGGGGGAAGCAGAAAAGGTCCTACCTGTTCTGCTCCACTTCCGCATCGTCTAAAAGGTATACTGTTCTGAGATAGGAGAGGATGGGTGCTCATCCCAATCAATTTCCAATAGCTGTATTATGTTACAGATGTTGAGGCAACATGATGTATCTATTGGACATCGCCTGCACACGATGATCGGGACAAGTACCTGACCTTCCCGTCGCAGAACAATATACTTCAAAAATGACCAGGGAGTGTAAGTGAAGCACAGAGAAGCAGAACAGGTAGGAGCTTTTCTGCTTCCTGGTCAACCCCTTTAAATTGGGCAACGGTAGGATTGCTTATAAGGCTTGGAAGTTAATTGCCAAATATTATTGACCTAGTCTTTGCCAAGGGTATACCTACCACAATGGCAGACCACACAGCTGGTATAGGGCCGTTGGAGAGAGGGGGCCCCGTCCTAGTTCGTCTCATTCCTTTTTCTATTGGTAAAAAACTGTGCAGAACTCCTTTCTTCACGGAACTGCATCGTCAGCAAATTAACGGAGGGGAGTGGTACTGATCAATGGGTCATGGAAAGAAAGGGAAAATATATATCAGACTGTTCTGTCCCATGGGCAAAAATCATACACCATAATAGAGGGGCCCATATTGATATTTTCTACGGGGCCCCCATTCTATGTACACCACTGGTCTTCGCCTCCCACTGTTGGGGCACAAACTAAATTTGTGCCTATATGAGGCCCTTGGATTGGTACATCTGGACTTCCCTCTCATCATATTCTAAGATCACTCTTGAAAGCCTTTCTTATACTCATTAATGCCCATATAGAGAGGGGTCAGTAGAGTTTGATGAATCAATTCTCTCGTCTTCTACCAGTGTTTTCTGGGATATGTTAAGTCTTGTATTTGTACATGCTTATCCGAATTTGAGTCTTGGTCCGGTTACCATTTCATATGACGCAGACTTGTTTGTAATTTTATCCCTTTTATTATTGGGGGTGACACCCCTTGTTGTTCTTTTTCTTTCTTCTTCATATGAATATTATTCTTTTATATGGGGTAGGGGGGTTGTCTGCGTTGAGGTTGTTAATTTTTGTAATTGTATATGACAAAAGTTTTTTAAAAGTATCCAAGGTGCCATTCTAACATAAAAACCCCTGTACTTACTCTCCTGCTGATCCCATGCTAATGACGTTCCAACAGTGTTAGTTCCCCCATTAGCGCTTCATTTTCTCCCTCCTGAGGAAATACCCTTTAATATCAATACTAATCTTCACTACAAACAATATTAGGAATATTCTTCCCTTTAATGACAGGTTTACCTACAATCACCACAAATCCTATTCCTTTGAATGTTGTTGTCTTCACCCTCATCTTCCATAGACAAAGCCTTAGTCTAGGTTTCCACACAGGTTTTTTTTCTGGCATTTTTTGAGCCAAAGTCAGAAGTGTCTTCAGAGGGAATAGGAAATAGGATATATTCTCCTTTCGGTCGGACTCACCTCTGACTTTGGCTTAAAAACTGCAGTGGCAGCTATAAAAAAAAAAAAAAAAATCCTATGTGGAAACCTAGCCTTGAGACCTGTTAGCAAGACCAGCTATATATTTTTGAATGGCACCATTTAAATGTACCACAATGTAATGAGAAACAAAACATTATTTGTGGGGTAGAATGGAAAAAATTGTCCAAATCAATATTTTCTTTTTTTTGGGGGGGGGGGGGGGGGGGGGGGGGGGCAGGATTCCTTTTTACAGTGTTGGATAATTAACATTAACTTTATTCTAGGCATCTAGGGTAATTTCAATCTACGGTAATATTTTTGTTATGCTTTACTTCTTAACAAGGTAAAAAAAAAAACTTTTAAAAAATATATATAAAATAAAAGGAATTGGAATGGCCATATTCTGGCAACCATAACTTTTTTATTTTCCCATTGAGTGGTATGTTTTTAGTGGGATGAACTGTAGATTTTATTAATAACATTTTAGGGATACAACTTTTTTGATCGCCTTTATTACATTTATTTGGGAAGAGGTGAAGTAATGAAAAAAAACATATCAATGTAGTATTTTTAAAGCATTTATTAGTGGGATAGGTAACGTGATAATTTTAGACTTAAAAGATGTGCCAATACAGTAGAAGGGCGCATTTGGAGAACTGATTTAGGGCAGATCAAAGTTATTTATGATCCCAGCTGATGACAGTCAGGACCTACTGTAATTGGGACAGACTCCTTTACCCATTCTATGCTACCTCTCCCGACATTTTAAACGTATGTTAGATATTAGCAAATACTTAAATAATAGACTCCCAGGGTAAATATGTTTTTGCACAGGTCATAGGTAATTCTCCCAAATGATTGCATTTTTATGTTTTTTACAGAACAGATATATAAGGTTTTCTGAAACGCCTAAGAAGATCTTCAGATCTCTGCTGACATCTAGTGGTAGAGATCTGTAACATCAAGAATGCTTTCTACAATTATGCCCTATAATGTAACCAGCATTGGTTTTGCGTGATAATCCCTGGATGTAGGCGACCAGAAAAGACTGATAAATGACAACAACCACAGACACTGAATACTGAAGGGAAGGTGTCACCACAATATTACCTATTGTGGAAATCAAATTTTCATGTTAAACATATTTTTTTAATAATGTTGATTTTTCCCTCAAAATGTTCTATATCCTTATGTTAAAGTGTACCTTTCATAAAAATAAAAAATAAACTTTTGACGTGCCCTAGGGACCCTGATCGATGACAAAAATGAGCAGGTAGAACAGCGGGCAGCTGGACACCAGCCCCGTAGGCTGGCGTCACATGACACATGCACTTTGGCTCCTTCTCATGATCAGTCATGGTCTGAACACTCAGACACGGACCAATTCTATTTTTTATGCCAGTGCTTTTTTAAATGCCCAGTCCAGGCAAAGGAAATTTACAAAAATATATAATCACCTACCGTAATCCCCTTCCTGGTCAAGCTGCTGACAACTTACAATACAAGAAAGTGCCTGCTCAGCAAATAACTAGCTGCAGTTGTAATTCGCTCCAGCTGAGCAGCTACCAACTGAGCAGGTACCGTCTTATGTCAGAGAAAGGATAGGCAGCAGCTACCGGTCACCTTTAGAACAGATGCAGTGAGGTATTATGGCATAGATTTTTTTCTCTTTAACCAAGCCACTTTAAAGGTTGTATTTACACATACAGTATCCTGCGCATTTTTGATGCACAGGTTTTCAAGCTGCAGATTTGATGCTGCGCTCAGTCAATTAGTTTGAATCAAAAATTTGCAGCAAATAATCAGTAGCTTTAAATCTAGCACATCAAATGGGTGCAGGATACTGTACGTATTAATGGACCCTTAAAAATAAATCCTAAAATGCTATTTTCATACTCACCGCTGAGCCTGATAGCAGGCTAACATGTCATGTAGAGCTCCCTTCTCAGCAGTCACTTCAGTATCATAAGAAAGGTTATGATGACAGGAAACACTACTACTACAAAGCTGCTGTAGATAACACAGGATCCACCACTGTCTATTGTAGGGCCCAGCTCCCTTAAAGGAAATATCCAGCCAAAAGTGGTAAAAATAATGAATACAAATATCAATGAGGGAGGTGTGTGAGCCTCAGCCAATCAGGGACAATTACACACAGCACACTGAAGCACTGAGCTGAGGGGAAGAGAGTGTGACCTGTAGTCTACAAGCACTAGTCATCATGTGTGATAAGATCTACTGGACTTCCTGTCTGGAGGAAAAGCTGAGAGAAAAAAGGTCTGTGCTCAGCAAAGATTACACTTTAAATTGCAAAGTTATATAAAACTTTAACATGAGCAGTTTATAAAGGTAATTTTAGCTGGGGTTCTCCTTTAACAATAACGTCTGCCCAGGTAATAACACTCTACCATAACAATCAATTAATCATCTAAAGACTACAGATGCCTATGGTCCATTTAGCTGCTGTAAACCAGATTTCTGAATGCTGCAATCAGAGCAGGGCAGCGGCCCAGACAAGATGGTTGCACCCATAATCATGTACAGGACAATGATGCTGCGCTAGGCCAACACTGGATTTCCTTCATTCTTAGGATCTGAACTTACAGTATTTGGTGGTTCAAAGTCTGAATTGATTTAACATTCTGAATTGTTAAAGGGGTTATCCAGGAAAAAACTTTTTATATATCAACTGGCTCCAGAAAGTTAAACAGATTTGTAAATTATTTCTATTAAAAAATCCTTTCAGTACTTATGAGCTTCTGAAGTTAAGGTTGTTCTTTTCTGTCTAAGTGCTCTCTGATGGCACGTGTCTCGGGAAATGCCCAGTTTAGAAGCAAATCCCCATAGCAAACCTCTTCTAAACTGGGCGTTTCCCAAGACACGTGTCATCAGAGAGCACTTAGACAGAAAAGAACAACTCAACTTCAGAAGCTCATAAGTACTGAAACGATTAAGATTTTTTAATAGAAGTAATTTACAAATCTGTTTAACTTACTGGAGCCAGTTGATATATATATTAAAAAAAAAGTTTTTTCCTGGAACACCCCTTTAATCTCTCTTTGGGTACTGTAGTCCACCCATTTCATGTATTACTTCATTGTCCTCTCAAGCTCTTACCAAGTAACTTGCAGTGTCTGAATACAACTTGTGATGAAACCTGATAGCATCTATATATATATATATATATATATATATATATATATATATATATATATACACACACACACACACACACATCTGAAGATATATATCCAGCATGTATAGCTCTGGAAAATGAAACGACTGCAAAATGATCAGTTTTCTGGTTTTGGTAAAGTGTTTGAGTTAAATGAAGTTTTATTTTAGTCTATAAACTAAATTCCAAATATAATACTTGTTATTTAGATTAGTAGAAAAAATGATGGTCAAAATGCATAGTTTCAGGTCCCGAATAATGCTAAGAAACCTAATTAATTCATTCATTTTTCTTAAAATCCTAATGTTTTAAGAGATTAGAAACAAATATTTGGTGAAATAACTGATTATTAACCCCAGCTATTATGCGTCTTGATGTGCTCTCCGCCAGGCGGTCACATTGATGCTCTCCATCAGGCGGTCACATTGATGCTCTCCACCAGGAGGTCACATTGATGTTCTCCACCAGTAAGTCACATTGATGCTCTCCACCAGGAGGTCACATTGATGCTCTCCACCAGGAGGTCACATTGATGTTCTCCACCAGTAAGTCACATTGATGCTCTCCCCCAGGCGGTCACATTGATGCTCTCCACCAGGCGGTAACATTGATGCTCTACACCGGGCGGTCACATTGATGCTCTCCACCAGGCGGTCACATTGCTGCTCTCCACCAGGCGGTCACATTGATGCTCTCCACCAGGCGGTAACATTGATGCTCTACACCGGGCGGTCACATTGATGCTCTCCACCAGGCGGTCACACTGATGCTCTCCACCAGGCGGTCACATTGATGCTCTCCGCCAGGCGGTCACATTGATGCTCTCCGCCAGGCGGTCAGATTGATGCTCTCCACCAGTAAGTCCCATTGATGCTCTCCACCAGGCGGTCACATTGATGCTCTCCACCAGGCGGTCACATTGATGCTCTCCACCAGGCGGTCACATTGATGCTCTCCACCAGGCAGTCACATTGATCCTCTCCACCAGGCAGTCACATTGATACTCTCCCCCAGGCGGTCACATTGATGCTCTCCACCAGGCAGTCACATTGATGCTCTCCGCCAGGCGGTCAGATTGATGCTCTCCACCAGGCAGTCACATTGATGTTGTCCACCAGGCGGTCACATTGATGCTCTCCACCAGGCGGTCACATTGATGCTCTCCACCAGGCGGTCACATTGATGCTCTCCACCAGGCGGTCACATTGATGCTCTCCACCAGGCGGTCACATTGATGCTCTCCCCCAGACGGTCACATTGATGCTCTCCGCCAGGCGGTCAGATTGATGCTCTCCACCAGGCAGTCACATTGATGTTGTCCACCAGGCGGTCACATTGATGCTCTCCACCAGGCGGTCACATTGATGCTCTCCACCAGGCGGTCACATTGATGCTGTCCAACAGGTGGTCACATTGATACTCTCCACCAGGCGGTCACATTGATGCTGTCCAACAGGCAGTCACATTGATGCTCTCCACCAGGCGGTCACATTGATGCTGTCCACAAGGCGGTCACATTGATACTCTCCACCAGGCAGTCACATTGATGCTCTCCACCAGGCGGTCACATTGATGCTGTCCACCAGGCGGTCACATTGATGTTCTCCACCAGGTGGTCACATTGATGTTTCCACTAAACAGTCACATCACTGTTGGGTGACTTTATGCCGCTCTTAGCACAAAACTTAGCTCGGCTTTGTTTGGTGGCTTGTGGCTATCCATCTTTTTTTTAAATCAAATTCCAGAGGTTTTCAACAAGGTTCACGTCTGGAGATTGGGCCGGCCATGACAGGGTCTTGATCTGGGGTCCTTCGTCCACATCTTTGTTGACCTGGCTGTGTGGCTTGGAACATTGTCCTGCTGGAAAACCCAATTCTCAGAGTTGGGAAACATTGTTAGAAGGAAACAGGTGGGCTTTAAGGATAACCTTAATTTATGTGTATTTCACAAAGGCAAATTTTCCCAATAGCAGCCAATTTTAACCATCTCTAGATTATAACCGATCCTCACTATATATTAGTGTGTATGAGACACTGTGACTTGTAGGCCTCTCCAGTTTTCCCTCTAACCATTAGAAAACCAGGTGATGGGCAAAGCTGAAAATGTGACTGGTCAGAGGAGATGATCTTACTCCATTCCTCTACGGTCCAATCCTTATGATCTTTTGCAAACTTCAGCCTGGCCTTCCTTGCTTTTCATAGATGAAGGTCTTTTTCTAGCTTTGCACAACTTCAGCCCTGCCCCTAGGAGCCTGTTCAGAACTGTCCACACCATGCACTTCAACCCAGCTGCTGTTTGCCATTCTTTTTGTAGGTCACATGATATCATTCTATGGTTGTTGAGTGACATTGGAGGTGACAGTAATCTCACAGATGACCATTCGGTTGTATCCACAATATCTGTTGCTGGACCTTATTCTAATGATCCGATGTCTTTTAACCCCTTAAGGACCGGGGGGTTTTCCGTTTTTGCACTTTCGTTTTTTGCCCCTTGCCTTTAAAAAATCATAACTCTTTCAATTTTGCTCCTAAAAATCCATATGATTGCTTATTTTTTGCGCCACCAATTCTACTTTGTAATGACATCAGTCATTTTGCCCAAAAATCTACGGTGAAACGGAAAAAAAAATCATTGTGCGACAAAATTGAAAAAAAACCCCGCTGTTTTGTAACTTTTGGGGGCTTCCGTTTCTACGTAGTACATTTTTCGGTAAAAATGACACCTTCTCTTTATTCTGTAGGTCCGTACGATTAAAAAGATCCCCTACTTATATCGGTTTGATTTTGTCGCACTTCTGGAAAAATCATAACTACATGCAGGAAAATTAATACGTTTAAAATTGTCATCTTCTGACCCCTATAACTTTTTTATTTTTCCGTGTATGGGGTGGTATGAGGGCTCATTTTTTGCGCCGTGATCTGAAGTTTTTAACGGTACCATTTTTGCATTGATAGGACTTAATGATCGCTTTTTATTCATTTTTTCATGATATACAAAGTGACCAAAAATGCACTATTTTGGACTTTGGACTTTTTTTGTGCATACGCCATTGACCGTGCGGTTTAATTAACAATATATTTTTATAATTCGGACATTTCCGCACGTGGCGATACCATATATGTTTATTTTTACTTACACTGTGTTTTTTATTTTTATGGGAAAAGGGGGGTGATGATTCAAACTTTTAATAGGGGAGGGGTTAAATGATCTTTATAAACTTTTTTTTTTTTACTTTTTTTTGCAGTGTTATAGCTCCCATAGGGACCTATAACACTGCACACACTGATCATTGTTATCCCATAGGGACCTATAACACTGCACACACTGATCATTGTTATCCCATAGGGACCTATAACACTGCAAACACTGATCTCTTATACTGATCATTGTTATCCCATAGGGACCTATAACACTGCACACACTGATCATTGTTATCCCATAGGGACCTATAACACTGCACACACTGATCGTTGTTATCCCATAGGGACCTATAACACTGCACACACTGATCTTTTACATTGATCACTGGTTTCTCATAAGAAACCAGTGATCGATGATTCTTCCGCTTGACTGCTCATGCCTGGATCTCAGGCACTGAGCAGTCATTCAGCAATCGGACAGCGAGGAGGCAGGTAGGGACCCTCCGGCTGTCCTGTAAGCTATTCGGGATGCCACGATTTCAGCTTTGAGCGCGCGGCTAAAGGGTTAATAGCGCGCGGCACCGCGATCAGTGCCGCGCGCTATTAGCGGCCGGGTCCCGGCTTCACTATGACGCCGGGCCCGCCGTGATATGATGCGAGGTTACCGTGGAGCGGGACCAAGGACGTACTCATACGTCCTTGGTCCTTAAGGGGTTAAACACTCTTTTTCTCAGTTAAAGCTTTTCTATTCCAACTCTTGTCAGGCTGAATAGTGATTTATTTATTAAAATGACCTTTGAGGCATTACTTGCACTGCTTTTGCCATCCAGCCGGTCCTATTGCAGGATGATAGCGATGACCCCCATCTGAGGATTTTGTACTTTTCCTCACTAAATTAGGTTTGGTTTAGGTAATCCCCTCATCAGTACTTCATTAATTAACCTCATTAATAAAATGGCACATTCCTGTGCTCAGAACGACTGCCATACATGTGGAGATGTCGATCAGGAGAGGATTCCCAGAGCTTTATATGTGTAGCAGGATAAGTCTATGTGCCACCTCTTACAGATTTGAGTAGGGCTCAGGCTGCGCTTGATTCTCACCATGAAAATGAGAACAGAAAAAAAATATTCTAAAAATCACTTTACCTGACATCAGCTGAGACAAAGAGTTCATGACAGACACTAAGGGGACAGAGAAGAGGTGAGAGATCAGTGATAGGGCAGAGAAAGGGTTAATAGACAGTCAGGAATCTGATGATATAACAGGCTAAGGGTGGGTTCACACTACGTTTTGTCCCATACGGGAGCGCATACGGCAGGGGGGAGCTAAAACCTCGCGCTCCCGTATGCGCTCCCGTATGCCATTCACTTCAATGAGCCGACCGGAGTGAAACGTTCGGTCCGGTCGGCTCATTTTTGCGCCGTATGCGCTTTTACAACCGGACCTAAAACCGTGGTCAACCACGGTTTTAGGTCCGGTTGTAAAAGCGCATACGGCGCAAAAATGAGCCGACCGGACCGAACGTTTCACTCCGGTCGGCTCATTGAAGTGAATGGCATACGGGAGCGCATACGGTTACATACGGGAGCGCGAGCTTTTAGCTCCCTCCTGCCGTATGCGCTCCCGTATGGGACAAAACGTAGTGTGAACCCACCCTAAACAATGGAAAAGGGGACGTGACAATCAATGCAGATGGCAAAGGGTTAATATGGAATTTAGCCTGTGAGAAAAGGGTTCATTGGGAATATAGTCTGTATGTAAAGGGTTAATAGAGGATATAGTCTGTCAGTAAAGGGTTAATAGAGAACATAGTCTGTCAGTAAGGGGTTATTGGAGGATATAGGGGGAGATTTATCAAAACCTGTGCAGAGGAAAAGTTGCCCAGTTGCCCATAGCAACCAATCAGATCGCTGCTTTCATTCATAGCAAAGGCATATTCAAAATGAAAGAAGCGATCTGATTGGTTGCTATGGGCAACTTTTCCTCCGCACAGGTTTTGATAAATCTCCCCCATAGTCTGTCAGTAAGGGGTTAATAGAGGATATAGTCTGTCAGTAAGGGGTTAATAGAGGATATAGTCTGTCAGTAAGGGGTTAATAGAGGATATAGTCTGTCAGTAAGGGGTTAATAGAGGATATAGTCTGTCAGTAAGGGGTTAATAGAGGATATAGTCTGTCAGTAAATGGTTATTGGAGGATATAGTCTGTCAGTAAAGGGTTAATAGAGGATATAGTCTGTTAGTAAGGGGCTATTGGAGGATATAGTCTGTCAATAAATGGTTATTGGAAGATATAGTCTGTCAGTAAGGGGTTATTGGAGGACATAGTCTGTCAGTAAAGGGTTAATAGAGAATATAGTCTGCCAGTAAGGGGTTATTGGAGGATATAGTCTGTCAGTAAGGGGTTATTGGAGGATATAGTCTGTCAGTAAATGGTTATTAGAGGATATAGTCTGTCAGTAAGGGGTTAATTGAGGATATATTCTGTCAGTAAATGGTTATTGGAGGATATAGTCTGTCAGTAAGGGGTTATTGGAGGATATAGTCTGTCAGTAAGGGGTTATTGGAGGATATAGTCTGTCAGTAAGGGGTTAATTGAGGATATATTCTGTCAGTAAATGGTTATTGGAGGATATAGTCTGTCAGTAAATGGATATTGGAGGATATAGTCTGTCAGTAAGGGGTTAATTGAGGATATATTCTGTCAGTAAAGGGTTAATAGAGGATATAGTCTGTAACGGGTACAGCCTGTCAGGTCAGTAAGGGGGTAATAAAGGATATAGTCAGTCGGTAACGGGTACAGCCTGTCAGTAAGGGGTTAATAAAGGATATAGTCAGTCGGTAACGGGTACAGCCTGTCAGTAAGGGGTTAATAAAGGATATAGTCAGTCGGTAACGGGTACAGCCTGTCAGTAAGGGGGTAATAAAGGATATAGTCAGTCGGTAACGGGTACAGCCTGTCAGTAAGGGGGTAATAAAGGATATAGTCAGTCGGTAACGGGTACAGCCTGTCAGTAAGCGGTTAATCCGCTCTAGACATCGTACACACTGTCCAGTCACCTCATCCCAGCGCAGATAATTGCCCGGGAACAGAGATTTCTGGAGATATCACTGTGACTGACAGCCAGCACAGCCAATCACTGAGCGCCTCATGTGCCATGTTGTCAAACATCTATAAGGCCACGCCCACAAAGTTCCTATTGGCTTGTCCGGAGGATTTTAACCAATCAGAAAAAAACAGAGCGCTGTATCCACGTGAGATGACGTCACCGACTCGTCCTGGGTTGTGCAGGTAAGTAGCGTTCCCATGGCAACAGGGTTCGGGGCTGGGCAGCCGCCTATAGATTATATATAAAGCCCAGGCCATAGAGAATGGAGAGGATTAGATACACAACTCCTCATACACAACTCCAACAGACAGTATCACACATGACAGGATTAGATACACAACTCCAACAGACAGTATGACACAAGACAGGATTAGATACACAGCTCAGCAGACAGTATCACACATGACAGGATTAGATACACAGCCCAGCAGACAGTATCACACCATAGGATTAGATACACAGCTCCTCATACGGTATCACACCATAGGATTAGATACACAACTCCAGCAGACAGAATGACACATGACAGGATTAGATACACAGCTCAGCAGACAGTATCACACATGACAGGATTAGATACACAACTCCTCATATGATATCACGCCATAGGAATAGATACACAACTCCAGCAGACAGTATCACACATGACAGGATTAGATACACAACTCCTCATATGATATCACGCCATAGGAATAGATACACAACTCCAGCAGACAGTATCACACATGACAGGATTAGATACACAACTCCAGCAGACAGTATCACACATGACAGGATTAGATACACAACTCCAACAGACAGTATGACACAAGACAGGATTAGATACACAGCTCAGCAGACAGTATCACACATGACAGGTTTAGATACACAACTCCTCATACGATATCACGCCATAGGAATAGATACACAACTCCAGCAGACAGTATCACACATGACAGGATTAGATACACAACTCCAACAGACAGTATCACACATGACAGGATTAGATACACAGCCCAGCAGACAGTATCACACCATAGGATTGGATACACAGCTCCTCATACGGTATCACACCATAGGATTAGATACACAACTACAGCAGACAGTATCACACATGACAGGATTAGATACACAGCTCAGCAGACAGTATCACACGACAGGATTAGATTCACAGCTCAGCAGACAGTATCACACATGACAGGATTAGATACACAGCTCAGCAGACAGTATCACACATGACAGGATTAGATACACAACTCTTCATACGGTATCACACCATAGGATTAGATACACAACTCCAGCAGACAGTATCACACATGACAGGATTAGATACACAACTCCTCATATGGTATCACACCATAGAAAGAGATACACAGCTCAGCAGACAGTATCACACATGACATGATTAGATACACAGCTCAGCAGACAGTATCACACATGACATGATTAGATACACAGCTCAGCAGACAGTATCACACCATAGGATTAGATACACAACTCCTGCAGACAGTATCACACATGACAGGATTAGATACACAGCTTAGCAGACAGTATCACACATGACAGGATTAGATACACAACTCCTCATATGGTATCAAACCATAGGATTAGATACACAGTTCAGCAGACAGTATCACACATGACAGGATTAGATACACAATTCCTCATATGGTATCACACCATAGGATTAGATACACAGCTCAGCAGACAGTATCACTTGACAGGATTAGATACACAGCTCAGCATACAGTATCACATGACATGATTAGATACACAGCTCAGCATACAGTATCACATGACATGATTAGATACACAGCTCATCATACAGTATCACATGACATGATTAGATACACAGCTCACCACAGTATCAAACATGAGAAGATTAGATACACTGCTCAGCAGACAGTATCACACTTGACAGGATTAGATACACAGCTCAGCAGACAGTATCACACTTGACAGGATTAGATACACAGCTCAGCAGACAGTATCACATGACAGGATTAGATACACAGCTCAGCATACAGTATCACATGACATGATTAGATACACTGCTCAGCATACAGTATCACATAACATGATTAGATACACAGCTCACCAAACAGTATCACACATAAGAAGATTAGATACACTGCTCAGCAGACAGTATCACACTTGACAGGATTAGATACACAACTCAGCATACAGTATCACACACAGCAGGCTTAGATACACAGCCTCAGAGCAGCGTGCAGCCTATAGATGACAGGAGTGTCGTGTCCTGGGCATAGAGTGACACGCTGAGAGCGCATGAGCCATTACAGCCCCCTGGTGGCCACAAGAACAAGAAAAGAACATTCCCCTGTGACCTCTCCACTAGGGGGCGCGGCTGTTATATGTGACCTCTCCACTAGGGGGCGCGGCTGTTATATGTGACCTCTCCACTAGGGGACGCGGCTGTTATATGTGACCCCTCCACTAGGGGGCGCGGCTGTTATATGTGACCTCTCCACTAGGGGACGCGGCTGTTATATGTGACCCCTCCACTAGGGGGCGCGGCTGTTATATGTGACCTCTCCACTAGGGGACGCGGCTGTTATATGTGACCCCTCCACTAGGGGGCGCGGCTGTTATATGTGACCCCTCCACTAGGGGGCGCGGCTGTTATATGTGACCCCTCCACTAGGGGGCGCGGCTGTTATATGTGACCCCTCCACTAGGGGGCGCAGCTGTTATATGTGAGCCCTCCACTAGGGGGCGCAGCTGTTATATGTGACCCCTCCACTAGGGGGCGCGGCTGTTATATGTGAGCCCTCCACTAGGGGGCGCGGCTGTTATATGTGACCCCTCCACTAGGGGACGCAGCTGTTATATGTGACCCCTCCACTAGGGGGTGCGGCTGTTATATGTGAGCCCTCCACTAGGGGGCGCGGCTGTTATATGTGACCCCTCCACTAGGGGACGCAGCTGTTATATGTGACCCCTCCACTAGGGGACGCAGCTGTTATATGTGACCTCTCCACTAGGGGGCGCAGCTGTTATATGTGACCCCTCCACTAGGGGACGCAGCTGTTATATGTGACCTCTCCACTAGGGGACGCAGCTGTTATATGTGACCCCTCCACTAGGGGGCGCGGCTGTTATATGTGACCTCTCCACTAGGGGGCGCAGCTGTTATATGTGACCTCTCCACTAGGGGGCGCAGCTGTTATATGTGACCCCTCCACTAGGGGGCGCGGCTGTTATATGTGACCCCTCCACTAGGGGGCGTGGCTGTTATATGTGACCCCTCCACTAGGGGGCGCGGCTGTTATATGAGACCCCTCCACTAGGGGGCGTGGCTGTTATATGAGACCCCTCCACTAGGGGAAGCGGCTGTTATATGTGAGCCCTCCACTTGGGGGCGCGGCTGTTATATGTGACCCCTCCACTAGGGGGCGCGGCTGTTATATGTGACCCCTCCACTAGGGGGTACGGCTGTTATATGTGACCCCTCCACTAGGGGGCGCGGCTGTTATATGTGAACCCTCCACTAGGGGGCGCGGCTGTTATATGTGACCCCTCCACTAGGGGGCGCGGCTGTTATATGTGACCTCTCCACTAGGGGGCGCGGCTGTTATATGTGACCCCTCCACTAGGGGGCGCGGCTGTTATATGTGACCCCTCCACTAGGGGGCGCGGCTGTTATATGTGACCCCTCCACTAGGGGGCGCGGCTGTTATATGTGAGCCCTCCACTAGGGGGCGCAGCTGTTATATGTGACCCCTCCACTAGGGGCGCGGCTGTTATATGTGACCCCTCCACTAGGGGGCGCGGCTGTTATATGTGACCCCTCCACTAGGGGGTGTGGCTGTTATATGTGACCCCTCCACTAGGGGGCGCGGCTGTTATATGAGACCCCTCCACTAGGGGGCGTGGCTGTTATATGAGACCCCTCCACTAGGGGACGCGGCTGTTATATGTGAGCCCTCCACTTGGGGGCGCGGCTGTTATATGTGACCCCTCCACTAGGGGGCGCGGCTGTTATATGAGACCCCTCCACTAGGGGGTGCGGCTGTTATATGTGACCCCTCCACTAGGGGGTGCGGCTGTTATATGTGACCCCTCCACTAGGGGGCATGGCTGTTATATGTGACCCCTCCACTAGGGGGCGCGGCTGTTATATGTGACCCCGGGGGCTCCTGTGTCTCAGCTGTAGAGATACGTGTACAAATATGGTCTTCATGGAAGAGTCATCAGAAGAAAACCTCTTCTATGTCCTCACCACAAAAATCAGCGTTTGAACTTTGCAAATGAACATATAGACAAGCCTGATGCATTTTGGAAACAAGTTCTGTGGACCGATGAGGTTAAAATTGAACTTTTTGGCCGGAATGAGCAAAGATACGTTTGGAGAAGAAGGGGAACAGAATTTAATGAAAAGAACCTCTGTCCAACTGTTAAGCATGTGGGTGGATCAATCATGCTTTGGGGTTGTATTGCAGCCAGTGGTACAGGGAGGGAACATCTCACGAGAAGAAGGAAAAATGGATTCAATAAGATTTCAGCAAATTTTGGATGCTAACTTGATGCCATCTGAGAAAAAGTTGAAGTTATAGAGAGGATGGCTTCTACAAATGGATAATGATCCTAAACACAACTCGAAATCCACAGGGATTACATCAAGAGGCGTAAACTGAAGGTTTTGCCATGGCCTTCACAATCTCCTGACCTCAACATAATTGTAAATCTATGGATAGACCTTAAAAGAGCAGTGCGTGACAGACAGACCAGAAATCTCAAAGAACTGGAAGACTTTTGTAAGGAAGAATGGGCAAAGATACCTCAAACAAGAATTGAAAGACTCTTGGCTGCTACAAAAAGCGTTTACAAGCTGTGATACTTGCTGTTATATGTGACCCCTCCACTAGGGGGCGCGGCTGTTATATGTAACCCCTCCACTAGGGGGTGCAGCTGTTATATGTGACCCCTCCACTAGGGGGCGAAACTGTTATATGTGACCCCTCCACTAGGGGGCGCAGCTGTTATATGTGAGCCCTCCACTAGGGGGTGCGGCTGTTATATGTGACCCCTCCACTAGGGGACGCAGCTGTTATATGTGACTCCTCCACTAGGGGGCGAAACTGTTATATGTGACCCCTCCACTAGGGGGCGCAGCTGTTATATGTGACCCCTCCACTAGGGGGCGCAGCTGTTATATGTGAGCCCTCCACTAGGGAGCGAAGCTGTTATATGTGACCCCTCCACTAGGGGGCGCGGCTGTTATATGTGACCCCTCCACTAGTGGGCGCGGCTGTTATATGTGAGCCCTCCACTAGGGGGCGCGGCTGTTATATGTGACCCCTCCACTAGGGGGCGCGGCTGTTATATGTGACCCCTCCACTAGGGGGCGCGGCTGTTATATGAGACCCCTCCACTAGGGGGCGCGGCTGTTATATGAGACCCCTCCACTAGGGGACGCGGCTGTTATATGTGAGCCCTCCACTTGGGGGCGCGGCTGTTATATGTGACCCCTCCACTAGGGGGCGCGGCTGTTATATGTGACCCCTCCACTAGGGGGTACGGCTGTTATATAAGACCCCTCCACTAGGGGGTGCGGCTGTTATATGTGACCCCTCCACTAGGGGGTGCGGCTGTTATATGTGACCCCTCCACTAGGGGGCATGGCTGTTATATGTGACCCCTCCACTAGGGGGCGCGGCTGTTATATGTGACCCCGGGGGCTCCTGTGTCTCAGCTGTAGAGATACGTGTACAAATATGGTCTTCATGGAAGAGTCATCAGAAGAAAACCTCTTCTATGTCCTCACCACAAAAATCAGCGTTTGAACTTTGCAAATGAACATATAGACAAGCCTGATGCATTTTGGAAACAAGTTCTGTGGACCGATTAGGTTAAAATTGAACTTTTTGGCCGGAATGAGCAAAGATACGTTTGGAGAAGAAGGGGAACAGAATTTAATGAAAAGAACCTCTGTCCAACTGTTAAGCATGTGGGTGGATCAATCATGCTTTGGGGTTGTATTGCAGCCAGTGGCACAGGGAACATCTCACGAGTAGAAGGAAAAATGGATTCAATAAAATTTCAGCAAATTTTGGATGCTAACTTGATGCCATCTGTGAAAAAGCTGAAGTTAAAGAGAGGATGGCTTCTTCAAATGGATAATGATCCTAAACACACCTCGAAATCCACAGGGATTACATCAAGAGGCGTAAACTGAAGGTTTTGCCATGGCCTTCACAATCTCCTGACCTCAACATAATTGTAAATCTATGGATAGACCTTAAAAGAGCAGTGCGTGACAGACAGCCCAGAAATCTCAAAGAACTGGAAGACTTTTGTAAGGAGGAATGGGCAAAGATACCTCAAACAAGAATTGAAAGACTCTTGGCTGCTACAAAAAGCGTTTACAAGCTGTGATACTTGCTGTTATATGTGACCCCTCCACTAGGGGGCGCGGCTGTTATATGTCACCCCTCCACTAGGGGGTGCAGCTGTTATATGTGACCCCTCCACTAGGGGGTGCGGCTGTTATATGTGACCCCTCCACTAGGGGGCGCAGCTGTTATATGTGAGCCCTCCACTAGGGGGCGCAGCTGTTATATGTGACCCCTCCACTAGGGGGCGCGGCTGTTATATGAGACCCCTCCACTAGGGGGTGCGGCTGTTATATGTGACCCCTCCACTAGGGGGTGCGGCTGTTATATGTGACCCCTCCACTAGGGGGCATGGCTGTTATATGTGACCCCTCCACTAGGGGGCGCGGCTGTTATATGTGACCCCGGGGGCTCCTGTGTCTCAGCTGTAGAGATACGTGTACAAATATGGTCTTCATGGAAGAGTCATCAGAAGAAAACCTCTTCCATGTCCTCACCACAAAAATCAGCGTTTGGACTTTGCAAATGAACATATAGACAAGCCTGATGCATTTTGGAAACAAGTTCTGTGGACCGATGAGGTTAAAATTGAACTTTTTGGCCGGAATGAGCAAAGGTACGTTTGGAGAAGAAGGGGAACAGAATTTAATGAAAAGAACCTCTGTCCAACTGTTAAGCATGTGGGTGGATCAATCATGCTTTGGGGTTGTATTGCAGCTAGTGGTACAGGGAACATCTCACAAGTAGAAGGAAAAATGGATTCAATAAGATTTCAGCAAATTTTGGATGCTAACTTGATGCCATCTGAGAAAAAGTTGAAGTTAAAGAGAGGATGGCTTCTACAAATGGATAATGATCCTAAACACACCTCAAAATCCACGGGGATAACATCAAGAGGAGTAAACTGAAGGTTTTGCCATGGCCTTCACAATCTCCTGACCTCAACATAATTGTAAATCTATGGATAGACCTTAAGGGTGCGTTCACACGGGGGTATTTGTCAGCGGATCCGCTGACAAAGGCCCCTAAAGTGCTGCCCTCTTTGTGCCTGCTAATAGCGGCAATCCGCCGCTACCAGCAGACACACTGATGTGCGAGTCGCAGTGTTTCCGCACATCGCGGCCGCTCCTCCGGCTCTCTGAGATACACAGAGAGCGGGCGCGATGTGTGTGAGTACACTGCAGGGTAACTCGCACATCGCAGTGTGTCTGCTGGTAGCGGCGGATTGCCGCTATTAGCAGGCACAAAGAAGGTAGCACTTTAGGGGCCTTTGTCAGCGGATCCGCAACTGCGGATCCGCTGACAAATACGCCCGTGTGAACGCACCCTCAAAAAACAGTGCATGACAGACAGCCCAGAAATCTCCAAGAACTGGAAGACTTTTATAAGGAAGAATGGGCAAAGAAACCTCAAACAAGAATTGAAAGACTCTTGGCTGCTACAAAAAGCGTTTACAAGCTGTGATACTTGCCAAAGGGAGCAGTACAAGATATTAACTCTGCAGGGGGCCCAAACTTTTGCAGACACCATTTTTTTGTTTTCTGTTATTTTGAAAGTGTAAATGATGGAAATAAAATGTAACTTTTGGTGACGTATTATAAGAATGTCTAATCTGTAATTTGATGCCTTTTGGGGATTTTTCCATCTTTCCTTGGCTTCTTTATGCACATTAATACAATTTGTTACCTGGGGTGTCCCTATATACTCCTCACCTGCAGGATATCATGTATACACTATATACTCCTCACCTGCAGGATATCATGTATACACTATATACTCCTCACCTGCAGGATATCATGTATACACTATATACTCCTCCTCCTGCAGGATATCATGTATACACTATATACTCCTCACCTGCAGGATATCATGTATACACTATATACTCCTCACCTGCAGGATATCATGTATACACTATATACCCCTCCTCCTGCAGGATATCATGTATACACTATATACCCCTCCTCCTGCAGGATATCATGTATACACTATATACTCCTCACCTGCAGGATATCATGTATACACTATATACTCCTCACCTGCAGGATATCATGTATACACTATATACTCCTCACCTGCAGGATATCATGTATACACTATATACCCCTCCTCCTGCAGGATATCATGTATACACTATATACTCCTCACCTGCAGGATATCATGTTTACACTATATACCCCTCCTCCTGCAGGATATCATGTATACACTATATACCCCTCCTCCTGCAGGATATCATGTATACACTATATACCCCTCACCTGCAGGATATCATGTATACACTATATACCCCTCACCTGCAGGATATCATGTATACACTATATACCCCTCACCTGCAGGATATCATGTATACACTATATACCCCTCCTCCTGCAGGATATCATGTATACACTATATACCCCTCACCTGCAGGATATCATGTATACACTATATACCCCTCTACCTGCAGGATATCATGTATACACTATATACCCCTCTACCTGCAGGATATCATGTATACACTATATACTCCTCACCTGCAGGATATCATGTATACACTATATACCCCTCTACCTGCAGGATATCATGTATACACTATATACTCCTCACCTGCAGGATATCATGTATACACTATATACCCCTCACCTGCAGGATATCATGTATACACTATATACCCCTCTACCTGCAGGATATCATGTATACACTATATACCCCTCTACCTGCAGGATATCATGTATACACTATATACTCCTCACCTGCAGGATATCATGTATACACTATATACCCCTCTACCTGCAGGATATCATGTATACACTATATACTCCTCACCTGCAGGATATCATGTATACACTATATACCCCTCACCTGCAGGATATCATGTATACACTATATACCCCTCTACCTGCAGGATATCATGTATACACTATATACTCCTCACCTGCAGGATATCATGTATACACTATATACCCCTCACCTGCAGGATATCATGTATACACTATATACCCCTCTACCTGCAGGATATCATGTATACACTATATACTCCTCATCTGCAGGATATCATGTATACACTATATACTCCTCACCTGCAGGATATCATGTATACACTATATACCCCTCTACCTGCAGGATGTGCTCCTCGCAGTGACTCCTCCATAGGACACACCTGTCTAATCTCAGTCACCGGCCAACCTGTGTGACAGGTGTAAGGGGGAGGTCCACACCCAGGAACCTGCCGAACAACAGCTCCGTTCCCCTGGTCAGAGGGTGGTACCTGGCAGCCCCGTCCAGGATGTGCAGATCCTGGAAGTGTGCAGTGTGATCAGCCGCAGGTTCAGGTGAGCTCCTGTGCTGCACACCCATAGCAGAGGGTGAGATAAGGGGGCAGGGGGTCTTCTGTGGACGGGCATGATCATTTGGGGGAGGGGGATTGTTTACAGGCCAGTCTATGTAATTAGCGCATGTATACAGCTTCCTGCAGTGACACCCCCTTATTATGTGTACCCTGAATTGTTCTGGGGGCAGTGGTGCCGCTGTACGGAGCGGTTCCCGGGGGGTCATTCATGCTGTGATTAGGGGGCTGTATAGTACATATAGTGCAGGACTGAATTGTTTACACCGCTACATGGCTGGACACAGTGATTACAGTCTATAGCCGGACCAGGATACATGTGGGGGCACGCTGGTAAAAGGTTTTGGGGGCGCCTGAGATGTGTGGCCACCATCTGAGTCATATTTTATTTATTGTCTACGCAGGGATAGTTCTGTGGCGTTTCGCCCCCTTTACCTCCAAACATGGACTCCTCCAGACCGGACCTGTTACTTGGTTGTATATTTGAGCCACAGGACAATCTATTTCATTCGGAGGGGTTTCCGGGGGCAGAGGCAGCGGTAACGTTCCCATTACCTGAACCCCATGGATATGACGACTGGCAGGTCAGCGGAAGGGTGGTAAGTGAAGCTTTATAGATGACGTTTTTTTTTATGTTTGTGCTGGCTTTATGGGCACTAGGTGGCGCTGCACTGTGCACATTGACGGACAGGAGATAAATTGCGCATTTCCTCTATTACTACGTATGTGGGTAGATTGGAGGCGGCCCCGAGTTCTAAGCCGTGTCCTGTTATTTACATCAGGGTGTATTAATATATATGTGTCTGCACTACATAACCCTGAACTATCCGTGGACATTCCTGGACCCGTAGTTCCATGTGTACATGCCAGGTTTACCGTGACCCTCTCATGCCCACATCTTGTGGCTGTCCGTACTATTAGCGCTTATCACAGGCGATGATGTGTTTGGCCTTTAATGTTTCTGATCCAGGGACAAATATTTGCTTTGGACTCTTATTGGCCGCAGGTTTACATAGAGAACCCGCCGGCAACCATCAAACCTTCCTGACCATCATTCACACTCAGCCGCCTGCGTCATCACGTTACGGCTGCTAACACACTGAGCTGGCATTCAGAGCCATAGGAAAGCTGGGTGATAAGGCATGTTGGGACTGTACAGAGATCAGATTGGCTTTCGCAGAAGTAGATATACAGTACGCACCTCATATGTATCTCCCATAAGTGAGTTACATATTTGTAAATATTTTCGTCTATCTTCCATGTGACTGAAGTATTGCCCCTCTGCTCCAATGTAAAGTAGTGTGTCCCCTCAAAATAACTCACACAATTGGGCCCAATTACCCATTTTCCCTCCCAGTTGTCATGTCACTCGTTAGTGTTACAAGGTCTCAGCTGTGAACTGTGATTAATGTGGTGTTATCGCTCTCACACTCTCTAATACTGGACACTGGAAGATGAACTCTCTGAGGATCTGAAAAAAAGAATTGTTTCTCTACATAAAGATGGCTGAGGCTATAAGAGGATTGCCAGGACCCTGAAACTGAGCTGCAACACAAAGGGCAAGACCATGCAGAGGTGTCACCAAACAGGTTCCACTCAGAACAGGCTTTGCCATGGTCAGCCAAAGAAGTTGAGTACACGTGCTCAACGTCATATCCCAAGGTTGTCTTTGAGAAATAGACATATGATTGCTGCCAGCATTGCTGTAGAGGTTGATGGGGGTGGGTGGTCAGCCTGTCAGTGCTCAGACCATACACCGCACACTGCATCAAATTGGTCTCCATGGCTGTCATCCCAGAAGGAAACCTCTTCTTTGAAAGATGAAGCAAAAGAAAACGGCAAACAGTTTACTGAAGACAAGCGACTAAGGACATGGATTACCGAACCATGTCCTGGGGTCCGATGAGACCAAGATAAACATGTGCATGTGGTGACAACCAGGTGAGGAGTATAAAGACAAGTGTGTCCTACCTACAGTCCAGCATGGTGGTGGAAGGGTCATGGACTGGGCCTACATCAGTGCATCTGGGACAGGGGAGTACCCCTTTAAGGCCGTGCTGGAAAATAATGGAGGCCACACAAAATATTATAGACACTTCGGGCACACTTTGGAGATTTCCACTTAGCAGTGGACTCACTTTTGTTGTCAAGGTTTTAGGGGAGATACTGTGCATGTGTATATATGAGGGGTGGACTCGCCTATAGGAGATCCTGTACATGTTATAGGACAGGTTTACGACGCCTTCAGGGAAGAGAAACATCTATATTAGGACGTTTAACCCATAATTATGCCCATGAATATCAGTACTGAACCTTTTAAGTTCTTGGGGTTCAGCGTTGTCTCTTAAGGGGTCCAGTGGTGTCTCCTCGGGGGGGGGGGGGGGGGAGGGTTCAGCGGTGTCTCCTCGGGGGGCAGGAGGGCTCAGCGGGGTCTCCTCGGGCTGGAGGGTTCAGTGGTGTCCCCTGGGGGGGGGGGGGGCAGGAAGGTTCAGCGGGGTCTCCTCGGGCTGGAGGGTTCAGTGGTGTCTCCTCGGGGGGGGGGGGGGGGGGCTGGGGGGCGGGAGGGTTCAGTGGTGTCTCCTCGGGGGGCGGGAGGGTTCAGTGATGTCTCCTCGGGGGGGCAGGAGGGTTCAGTGGTGTCTCCTTGGGGGGGTGTTTACAGTGGTGTCTCCTTGGGGGGGAGGATTCAGTGGAGTCTCCTTGGGGGGGGTTGGGGGTCTTGGGTTAAGCGGTGTCTCCCGGGGGGGGGGGGGGGGGGTAGGATTCAGTGGTGTCTCCTCGGGGGGGGGGGGGGGGAGGGTTAAGCAGTGTTTCCTCAGGGGGGGGGGGGGAGGGTTAAGCGGTGTTTCCTCAGGGGGGGGGGGGAGGGTTAAGCGGTGTCTCCGGGCTGGGGGGTTAAGCGGTGTCTCCTTGGAGGTTCAGCGTTGTCTCCTCTGATTTCAGGGACTCAGGGACCGAGAAGACGCGGATGAATTCCTGCAGATGATGATCAATCCCAATGATGTTTACAGCACAGTGGTGGCCGCCAGCGAGTCCCCCGAGAGTGACAGTGGCTTCTCAGATGACCCCCGCCCAGACACTCCCACAAAATGTGATGGGGGCACCCCTCTGCTCCAGCCGGCCCCAGTCTATGAGCTGGTGTATGACATTGGGGTCATGGAGGAGCAGAAGGCCACCCGCGACATGAGCGGCATCATATCTATACAGCTAGGTACCCTTCACCCCTAAATAGACCAACGCCTTATAATACATCGTAGAGATACTGCACTGGGCCTTCTCTCCTTTGTACAGTCTGTGTTCTCTGTTATCAGCCACTTTACTTCATGCTGTGTTTTCTTCTCAGCCATATAGAGAGTTACTGAGCTTAGAATATCATAATTTGGGAGCTTCATGTGGAATTGCTGCCCTTGGATAAGGCGGTGATCAGCTCTGCCCTCTGCTCGTAGTCGTATCTATAATGACTTACTCCTGTATATTATGTTATGTATTAGTATGTTTGTGTCTTCCAGCAGAGGACTGGCACACGCCAGTGCTCATTCCCGAAACCTGTATAGTCAATGAGCTGCCAGGCCTGCGGAAGCCACTGGGACTGCCTGGGCGAGGATGCACTCCAGACCTGCTCTCTGTGGAGTCTCTGGTAAGGATTATCATATGGTTCCCACACCACTGTGTATACTTATATCTCCTGTATCTGCTGATCATTGCCTGGTGATCACTGTCTGTGTCTGCTGATCATTGTCTGCTGATCACTGTCTGTGTCTGCAGTACCCGGAGCTTCACCTGACAGATGAGGAAAAGAGACTGCTGTCCCAAGAGGGCATAGCGCTGCCAAATAACCTGCCGCTCACTAAGGTATGGACCACTGCCCGGCCGTAAACAGGGGCTTATAACTGCAAACTGCAGTACCACTGATAACCACTGGGTGACCGTTATTCGCTATACAGTAGAGCGCTGCTTACCTGGGGCTGTGATCACTGGAGGGCCGAGGACCAGCCAATGGGATGTCATATTGTTAAATTCTGTTATCTGTTAGTGGGAAAGTCAGGCCAGACCCCAAGACAGACACCCCAGACCCCTGAACTCCAAACACTTAAAATGAATTCAGACCCCACAGCAGACCCAAGACCGGACCCCATAAATTAATTCAGACTCCAGATCAGACCCAAGACCGGACCCCATAAATGAATTCAGACCCCACAGCAGACCCAAGACGGGACCCTATAAATGGATTCAGATTCTAGATCAGACCCAAGACCCGACCCCATAAATAAATTCAGACTCCAGATCAGACCCAAGACCCGACCCCATAAATGAATTCAGACTCCAGATCAGACCCAAGACCCGACCCCATAAATGAATTCAGACTCCAGATCACACCCAAGACCGGACCCCATAAATGAATTCAGACCCCACAGCAGACCCAAGACTGGACCCCATAAATGAATTCAGACTCCAGATCACACCCAAGACTGGACCCCATAAATTAATTCAGACTCCAGATCAGACCCAAGACCGGACCCCATAAAGGAATTCAGACTCCAGATCAGACCCAAGACCGGACCCCATAAATGAAATCAGACCCTACAGTAGACCCAAGACTGGACCCCATAAATAAAATCAGACCCCACAGTAGACCCAAGACTGGACCCCATGAATAAATTCAGACTCCAGATCAGACCCAAGACCGGACCCCATAAATGAATTCAGACTCCAGATCAGACCCAAGACCAGACCCCATAAATGAATTCAGAATACACAGCAGACCCAAGACTGGACGCCATAAATGAATTCAGACTCCAGATCACACCCAAGACCGGACCCCATAAATGAATTCAGACCCCACAGCAGACCCAAGACTGGACCCCATAAATGAATTCAGACTCCAGATCACACCCAAGACTGGACCCCATAAATTAATTCAGACTCCAGATCAGACCCAAGACCGGATCCCATAAAGGAATTCAGACTCCAGATCAGACCCAAGACCGGACCCCATAAATGAAATCAGACCCTACAGTAGACCCAAGACTGGACCCCATAAATAAAATCAGACCCCACAGTAGACCCAAGACTGGACCCCATGAATAAATTCAGACTCCAGATCAGACCCAAGACCGGACCCCATAAATGAATTCAGACTCCAGATCAGACCCAAGACCAGACCCCATAAATGAATTCAGAATACACAGCAGACCCAAGACTGGACGCCATAAATGAATTCAGACTCCAGATCACACCCAAGACCGGACCCCATAAATGAATTCAGACCCCACAGCAGACCCAAGACCGGACGCCATAAATGAATTCAGACCCAAGACCGGACCCCATAAATGAATTCAGACCCCACAGCAGACCCAAGGCCCGACCCCATAAAATGAATTCAGACCACACAGCAGACCCAAGACCGGACCGACCATTAAGGCCCTCCCCTCCTCTTCCGTGTTACTATTTTCAGGCAGAAGAACGGATTCTTAAGAAAGTGCGTAGGAAGATCAGGAATAAACAGTCTGCACAGGACAGCCGGAAGCGCAAGAAGGAATATATAGACGGCCTGGAGAGCAGGTGGGCGCCCTCTCGACTCACAGCGCCACCTGTGGTCTCTGAAGTGTACAGTACAGTCAGCGCTGTCTCTCTCATTACAGAGTCGCTGCATGTTCTGCCCAGAATCAGGAACTTCACAAGAAGGTTCTGGAGTTGGAGAAGCACAACATGTGAGGGCAGCTGTCAGGTAATGGGGGGGTCACTGTGGGGTCCGGGAATCCTGACACCCTCTTTCCTCCCCTCAGATCACTGATCACACAACTCCGCAAACTTCAGACTCTCATCAAGCAGACAGCGAACAAAGCTGCCCAGACCGGTACCTGCGTCCTGGTAAGTGCCCCTGATCCTCTCTGCCACCATCCTGCCAGCCGCCTGCACTCGTCACAGAGCTGACACTCTCTTACAGATCCTCTTTTTCTCACTGGGTCTACTGATCTACCCCAACTACCACCCCCTCCGCTACGGAGCCACCCCCAATGATGGAGCCACTTACATGCCAACTGGAGGTAAGAACCTGAAGGCATGGGGGAGGGGAGGACCGATCCTACAGAATGGGTGCAATGCTCTGCTCAGTGAGCTGCAGAGGGGTTACCATCCACAGAGCACAGCACTCTTCTTATGTTTGGGGCCATTTGGGGATAAGTCCCCTTTGAGATGCTGTGGCTGGAGCAGGGTTACATCTATGGTACAAAGATTTCCGATGCAATTATAATGACCTCATGTTTTCTTCCGCAGTCATATCCAGAAATATTTTAAATAAAGATGGATTCCTGGAGAACACAGAGACTGTGCTGCCTGAAAACCCGGGCCCCGAAGAGCAGCCGCATGACAAGATGCTGGAGGAGGTTATCAGGACCCTGGACGTCACTGAGGAGACAGAGCTGGAGGTCTCAGACGAGAGAGTCCCTCCTGTCAGCACCCCAGAGACCCTGGCGCTGAGCCAGGAGAGTTCTGCTCTGAGGGACATGTCTAAGACGGGGAGGATGGACGAGATGTGACCCAATGGTGACACCACCAACTGTGAGCGGACATGTTACATGAAGACTTTACAGGAGGAGGGAACATCCGGGGGCTGCGTGCACCTAAAAAAACTGCACAAAGAGGTGACGCACCCCACTGGTGTATAAGTAAAGTCAATTGAAGTGAACAAAACTTTATACAAACCAGGACACTCTACCGCACATTGATCGGAGGTGATCTGAATCCTGAGTATCCATAGTGATCAGATGTTCATATCAGTGATGTCATTCATGGGGCGGGGCTGTGATTACAATGTCAGTATATCAGTGATGTCATACAGAGGGCAGGGCTGTGATCATAGTGTCATTATATTACTATATCAGTGATGTCATTCATGGGGCGGGGCTGTGATTACGTCAGTATATCAGTGATGTCATACAGAGGGCAGGGCTGTGATCATAGTGTCATTATATTACTATATCAGTGATGTAATTCATGGGGCGGGGCTGTGATTACAATGTCAGTATATCAGTGATGTCATACAGAGGGCGGGGCGGTGATCATAGTGTCATTATAATACTATATCAGTGATGCCATTCATGGGGCGGGGCTGTGATTACGTCAGTATATCAGTGCTGTCATACAGAGGGCGGGGCTGTGATCATAGTGTCATTATAATACTATCAGTGATGTCAATCATGGGGCGGGGCTGTGATTACAATGTCAATGTATCAGTGATGTCATACAGAGGGTGGGAATGTGATCATAGTGTCATATTACTATATCAGTGATGTCATTCATGGGGCGGGGCTGTGATTACAATGTCAATGTATCAGTGATGTCATACAGAGGGTGGGAATGTGATCATAGTGTCATTACTATATCAGTGATGTCATTCATGGGGCGGGGCTGTGATTACAATGTCAATGTATCAGTGATGTCATACAGAGGGTGGGAATGTGATCATAGTGTCATATTACTATATCAGTGATGTCATTCATGGGGCGGGGCTGTGATTACGTCAGTATATCAGTGATGTCATAAAGAGGGTGGGGCTGTGATCATAGTGTCATTATATTACTATATCAGTGATGTCATTCATGGGACAGGTTATCATAGATGTCATACAGGGGGCCGGGCTATAACTACCTGTCAGACATGATATAAGGTTGGTTGTCAGCAGTAATAGATGAATAGCTGCTCCTGTAGTATAAAGTTTGTGGATCTTATATCTGATCATACTATTATTTTATTGCTATATCAGTGATGTCATACAGGGGGCGGGGCTGTGATCATAGTGTAATTATAATATATCAGTGATTTTATGCAGGAGGTGGGGCTGTGACTACCTCTCAGACATATAGGGGTGGTTCTAGTAGTATACAGTATATATGACTATATTGGTACCCGGTGTGCCGCCATCGTGTCTCCTCCTGTCACTCGTGCCTCTTTTCTCCTGCTGGACCAGATTTTCCTGATATTCAGAGAGATGTTTTATAATATTTATATGGGGGTCGATCTATCATAGATGGGGGGGCCCAATGATAATCTCCTGGGAATATGAGATTTGTAAAACATTTTAATAAAAATATTTCGTTTGTACGTTTCTTGAAGTGGAAAAGTTCTGCGGACAACGACCCTCGGGGTGGCCTTTGTATCATGTGACTCAGGTTCTGTGTGCTGAGGCTGATGATGGCCCCCCCACTTTAATTTCCTATGGGTTCTGCGAGGCTGCTGGCACCATCTCTCCAACCTTTGCTGTGCAGTTTTGCCTGTTGGGTGCTAGGGCCCGGGATCTGGTTGATGTAGATTGGAAAGGCATCACATTGGTTGCCGTCTACCCTTGTTTGGATCTAAAATGATGGTATGGTTGATACCTAGGAGGCCCATGCAACGGCTATGATATTGCGTCCAATGGATTTGAAAGAACCCCTCAGCGTCCTCTGCATATGTGTCCCCAGAGAAGAAGAGCCACACTTGAGGTTGGGTATGTTCTTCATCTTGGGGCACTCACACATTGGTTTTAGTGATAGTGCCTCTGATTAGTCATGTGCATCCGCTCTGTCTGTTGGAGAGCTATCTAGGTTGTCCTCTGGTTATCAGCCTCTCTGCAATAATGTTACCGAAGGCCTCCTTTGGTGTTGATCTACCTACCTCAGCTATTCTTTTTATGGGTTCGAGGCTCATCACAAGTGATCAAGGGTGTAAAGTCCCCCCAAAAAAGCATTCAAATTCCAATTAAGTCTCATTCTAGGCGTAAAACCCCCCAGGAGTGAGGAACCATCTTCATCTTTTGGATTTTTGACTGAGGTTATGAATAAGTACCATCTATTTCATTGGAACCATGTCAGCATCGAAGTGGTTTCCATAAAGACGAAACCCGGCAAAGTCATTAAGGAGAAGGGCGTATGCGCAGGGGTTCTTCTTATCATCCGGTATTAAAGGGGTACTCCAGTGGAAAACAAAAATGCTTTCAAATCAACTGGTGGCAGAAAGTTATACAGATTTAAAAAATGTTGCACCTTCCAGTACTTAGCTGCTGTATGCTCCACAGGAAGTTGTGTAGTTCTTTCCAGTCTGACCACAGTGATCTCTGCTGACACCTCTGCCCATTTCAGGAACTGTCCAGAGCAGGAGAGGTTGTAAGTTGTGGCCCGACCCTACATTTGCTGACCTGGACTGACAGCTGAGGAAAGAAGAGGAAGAATCAATTTTACCCAACCAATTTTGCCCACGTTGTAAGGCATTAGCCATGTTTCCTGCCCTTTATTCCCTCTATTTTCGGTTACATGATGGTTCTCGAGAGCATGCTATTTACTGAAGGGGCTGTATACTAAATGTGTCTCATTATATCTAATTGGGTGCTAACCAATCAGGTACTTCTGTCCACAGTAGGGGGTGGAGCTTAACTGTTGGCGCTGCCTTTAGGCTTGATTCTTTCCCTCCCTCTGGACAGCTCCCCTTATGTCAGATAAGACAGTGAGTGGACCTTAGCGTGTGTGTGTGAGGTGACATGAACATTCATGTCTATTCATAGGATCCAGGGTTAAAGTAACTCCTCCTCCCTGTGTGCAAGCCACGCCCATAATCTAAGAGACCTCCAACAATATGATGACACTGTTCCTTCTTCTAGTGACAAATACTCCCAGCATTGTTGGCAAAGTTTCCTCCTTTTACATGGACTTTTTTCTCCTGTTCAATGGTGAAGCTGTGACGGCCGACTCCACCCAGTGTTTTCCTTCCTGCTCCCCTCACCGGTGTGTCCTGATAGGTTACTGAAAGCCAAGACAACAACTAAAATCTAGAAGTAATAAAAAGCCATTCAGCCCCTTGTCAGTGCAAAACACTGCCAACTGGATCAGTCCAAACTGCAAAAAGGTCTCATTGCCGAAGAGTCACGCAAGTCACATCTCATGGGGGTAAAAGTCAAACAAGACACATCTCATGGGGGTAAAAGTCACACAAGACACATCTCATGGTGGAGAAAAGTCACACAAGACACATCTCATGGTGGAGAAAAGTCACACAAGACACATCTCATGGTGGAGAAAAGTCACACAAGACACATCTCATGGGGGAGAAAAGTCACACAAGACACATCTCATGGTGGAGAAAAGTCACACAAGACACATCTCATGGTGGAGAAAAGTCACACAAGACACATCTCATGGTGGAGAAAAGTCACACAAGACACATCTCATGGGGGAAAAAGTCAAACAAGACACATCTCATGGGGGTAAAAGTCACACAAGACACATCTCATGGTGGAGAAAAGTCACACAAGACACATCTCATGGTGGGGAAAAGTCACACAAGACACATCTCATGGTGGAGAAAAGTCACACAAGACACATCTCATGGAGGAGAAAAGTCACACAAGACATCTCATGGTGGAGAAAAGTTACACAAGACACATCTCATGGTGGGGAAAAGTCACACAAGACATCTCATGTTGGAGAAAAGTCACACAAGACACATCTCATGGTGGGGAAAAGTCACACAAGACACATCTCATGGTGGGGAAAAGTCACACAAGACATCTCATGGTGGAGAAAAGTCACACAAGACACATATCATGGGGGAGAAAAGTCACACAAGACATCTCATGGGGGAGAAAAGTCACACAAGACACATCTCATGGGGTAGAAAAGTCACACAAGACATCTCATGGTGGAGAAAAGTCACACAAGACATCTCATGGTGGAGAAAAGTCACACAAGACACATCTCATGGTGGAGAAAAGTCACACAAGACACATCTCATGGTGGAGAAAAGTCACACAAGACACATCTCATGGTGGAGAAAAGTCACACAAGACACATCTCATGGTGGAGAAAAGTCACACAAGACACATCTCATGGTGGAGAAAAGTCACACAAGACATCTCATGGTGGAGAAAAGTCACACAAGATACATCTCATGGTGGGGAAAAGTCACACAAGACATCTCATGGTGGGGAAAAGTCACACAAGACATCTCATGGTGGGGAAAAGTCACACAAGACATCTCATGGTGGGGAAAAGTCACACAAGACACATCTCATGGTGGAGAAAAGTCACACAAGACACATCTCATGGTGGAGAAAAGTCACACGAGACACATCTCATGGTGGAGAAAAGTCACACAAGACACATCTCATGGTGGAGAAAAGTCACACAAGACATCTCATGGTGGAGAAAAGTCACACAAGACACATCTCATGGTGGGGAAAAGTCACACAAGACATCTCATGGTGGGGAAAAGTCACACAAGACATCTCATGGTGGGGAAAAGTCACACAAGACATCTCATGGTGGGGAAAAGTCACACAAGACACATCTCATGGTGGAGAAAAGTCACACAAGACACATCTCATGGTGGAGAAAAGTCACACAAGACACATCTCATGGTGGAGAAAAGTCACACAAGACACATCTCATGGTGGGGAAAAGTAACACAAGACAAATCTCATGGTGGAGAAAAGTCACACAAGACATCTCATGGTGGAGAAAAGTCACACAAGACACATCTCATGGTGGAGGAAAAGTCACACAAGACACATCTCATGGGGGAGAAAAGTCACACAAGACATCTCATGGGGGAGAAAAGTGACACAAGACACATCTCATGGTGGAGAAAAGTGACACAAGACACATCTCATGGTGGAGAAAAGTGACACAAGACACATCTCATGGTGGAGGAAAAGTCACACAAGACACATCTCATGGTGGAGAAAAGTGACACAAGACACATCTCATGGTGGAGGAAAGTGACACAAGACACATCTCATGGTGGAGAAAAGTGACACAAGACACATCTCATGGTGGAGAAAAGTGACACAAGACACATCTCATGGTGGAGAAAAGTGACACAAGACACATCTCATGGTGGAGAAAAGTGACACAAGACACATCTCATGATGGAGAAAAGTCACACAAGACACATCTCATGGTGGAGAAAAGTGACACAAGACACATCTCATGGTGGAGAAAAGTCACACAAGACACATCTCATGGTGGAGAAAAGTCACACAAGACACATCTCATGGAGGAGAAAAGTGACACAAGACATCTCATGGTGAAGAAAAGTCACACAAGACACATCTCATGGTGGAGAAAAGTCACACAAGACACATCTCATGGTGGAGAAAAGTCACACAAGACACATCTCATGGTGGAGAAAAGTCACACAAGACACATCTCCTGGTAGAGAAAAGTCACACAAGACACATCTCATGGGGGAGAAAAGTCACACAAGACACATCTCACGGTGGGGAAAAGTCACACAAGACACATTTCATGGTGGGGAAAAGTCACACAAGACACATCTCATGGTGGGGAAAAGTCACACAAGACATCTCATGGGGTAAAAGTCACACAAGACACATCTCATGGTGGAGAAAAGTCACACAAGACACATCTCATGGTGGAGAAAAGTCACACAAGACACATCTCATGGTGGGGAAAAGTCACACAAGACACATCTCATGGTGGGGAAAAGTCACACAAGACACATCTCATGGTGGGGAAAAGTCACACAAGACACATCTCATGGTGGGGAAAAGTCACACAAGACATCTCATGGGGTAAAAGTCACACAAGACACATCTCATGGTGGAGAAAAGTCACACAAGACACATCTCATGGTGGGGAAAAGTCACACAAGACACATCTCATGGTGGGGAAAAGTCACACAAGACACATCTCATGGGGTAAAAGTCACACAAGACACATCTCATGGTGGAGAAAAGTCACACAAGACACATCTCATGGTGGAGAAAATTCACACAAGACACATCTCATGGTGGAGAAAAGTCACACAAGACACATCTCATGGGGGTAAAAGTCACACAAGACACATCTCATGGAGGAGAAAAGTCATACAAGACACATCTCATGGGGGAGAAAAGTCACACAAGACACATCTCATGGGGGAGAAAAGTCACACAAGACACATCTCATGGTGGAGAAAAGTCACACAAGACACATCTCATGGTGGAGAAAAGTCACACAAGACACATCTCATGGTGGAGAAAAGTCACACAAGACACATCTCATGGTAGAGAAAAGTCACACAAGACACATCTCATGGTGGGGAAAAGTCACACAAGACACATCTCATGGTGGGGAAAGTCACACAAGACACATCTTATGGTGGAGAAAAGTCACACAAGACATTTCATGGGGGAGAAAAGTGACAAGACACATCTCATGGAGGAGAAAAGTCACACAAGACACATCTCATGGTGGAGGAAAAGTCACACAAGACACATCTCATGGTGGAGAAAAGTCACACAAGACACATCTCACGGTGGAGAAAAGTCACACAAGACACATCTCACGGTGGAGAAAAGTCACACAAGACACATCTCATGGTGGAGAAAAGTCACACAAGACACATCTCATGGTGGAGAAAAGTCACACAAGACACATCTCATGGGGGAGAAAAGTGACACAAGACATCTCATGGTGGGGAAAAGTCACACAAGACACATCTCATGGTGGAGAAAAGTCACACAAGACACATCTCACGGTGGGGAAAAGTCACACAAGACATCTCATGGTGGGGAAAAGTCACACAAGACACATCTCACGGTGGGGAAAAGTCACACAAGACATCTCATGGTGGGGAAAAGTCACACAAGACATCTCATGGTGGAGAAAAGTCACACAAGACACATCTCATGGTGGGGAAAAGTCACACAAGACACATCTCATGGGGTAAAAGTCACACAAGACACATCTCATGGTGGAGAAAAGTCACACAAGACACATCTCATGGGGTAAAAGTCACACAAGACACATCTCATGGTGGAGAAAAGTCACACAAGACACATCTCATGATGGGGAAAAGCAAAGAGCTCCAGACCTTCACCACCTAATTCCACTTGTCCCTAGGTGTCCAAACTGTGGACCTCCAGCTGCTGCAAAACTAAAACTTCCAGCATGCCCAGACAGCCTCTGGCTGGTCAGGCATGCTGGAAGTTGTAGTTTTGCAGCAGCTGGAGAGCCCCGAGTGAGAGACCACTACTCTGCGGGTAGCAGACTGATAACTTTTACCTGCACTGATACATTATAACAAACCCTCAGCTGTGAGAAATATTAGATCAGTCCCTGAATGAACATAAGCCCTGGGGACACTGTGTGCGGAGATTCTGAGATATGAGGTGCAGCCGCTATATCCTCAGTGATCAGACTCGCAGATCATCTCACCTCCACATACAAGGGGGGAGGGGGGGGGCAGGGACTATAAAAGTCCAAAGCCCAGAGTCACCACAACACCTCACCGGAGAGCGCAGCTATGGAGACCATCACCCAGGGGCCCCCCAAACACTGCGCCCTCCTGCTGGCCCTCTACCTGTCCACACTGATCCTGCTGGGGAGAGGAGAGGACCCCCGACTGCAGATATCCCCCGAGGACCTACCCCTGCAGAGCAACAGCCTGGTGAGTGCCCACAGGAAAGTATGTGCAGATGATTACACCTCTGACCTCTCTGCAGAACATCGCTCTGTCTTCTACCTCCTGATATATCACTATGTATTATTCATAATAGTTATAAGTATATTATAGGGAGATTAGATTGTGATCTCCTGGGGTCAGGGATAATGGGAGTGATACATTGTATGTGATAGATTAGATTGTGATCTCCTGGGGTCAGGGATGATGGGAGTGATACATTGTATGTGATAGTAGATTAGATTGTGATCTCCTGGGGTCAGGGATGATGGGAGTGATACATTGTATGTGATAGGAGATTAGATTGTGATCTCCTGGGGTCAGGGATGATGGGAGTGATACATTGTATGATAGGAGATTAGATTGTGATCTCCTGGGGTCAGGGATGATGGGAGTGATACATTGTATGATAGGAGATTAGATTGTGATCTCCTGGGGTCAGGGATGATGGGAGTGATACATTGTATGATAGGAGATTAGATTGTGATCTCCTGGGGTCAGGGATGATGGGAGTGATACATTGTATGATAGATTAGATTGTGAGCTCCTGGGGTCAGGGATGATGGGAGTGATACATTGTATGATAGGAGATTAGATTGTGATCTCCTGGGGTCAGGGATGATGGGAGTGATACATTGTATGATAGATTAGATTGTGAGCTCCTGGGGTCAGGGATGATGGGAGTGATACATTGTATGATAGGAGATTAGATTGGGATCTCCTGGGGTCAGGGATGATGGGAGTGATACATTGTATGATAGGAGATTAGATTGTGAGCTCCTGGGGTCAGGGATGATGGGAGTGATACATTGTATGATAGGAGATTAGATTGTGAGCTCCTGGGGTCAGGGATGATGGGAGTGATACATTGTATGTGATAGGAGATTAGATTGTGAGCTCCTGGGGTCAGGGATGATGGGAGTGATACATTGTATGATAGGAGATTAGATTGTGATCTCCTGGGGTCAGGGATGATGGGAGTGATACATTGTATGTGATAGGAGATTAGATTGTGATCTCCTGGGGTCAGGGATGATGGGAGTGATACATTGTATGATAGGAGATTAGATTGTGAGCTCCTGGGGTCAGGGATGATGGGAGTGATACATTGTATGATAGGAGATTAGATTGTGAGCTCCTGGGGTCAGGGATGATGGGAGTGATACATTGTATGATAGGAGATTAGATTGTGATCTCCTGGGGTCAGGGATGATGGGAGTGATACATTATATGATAGGAGATTAGATTGTGAGCTCCTGGGGTCAGGGATGATGGGAGTGATACATTGTATGATAGGAGATTAGATTGGGATCTCCTGGGGTCAGGGATGATGGGAGTGATACATTGTATGATAGGAGATTAGATTGTGAGCTCCTGGGGTCAGGGATGATGGGAGTGATACATTGTATGATAGGAGATTAGATTGTGAGCTCCTGGGGTCAGGGATGATGGGAGTGATACATTGTATGATAGGAGATTAGATTGTGATCTCCTGGGGTCAGGGATGATGGGAGTGATACATTGTATGATAGGAGATTAGATTGTGAGCTCCTGGGGTCAGGGATGATGGGAGTGATACATTGTATGATAGGAGATTAGATTGTGATCTCCTGGGGTCAGGGATGATGGGAGTGATACATTATATGATAGGAGATTAGATTGTGAGCTCCTGGGGTCAGGGATGATGGGAGTGATACATTGTATGATAGGAGATTAGATTGTGAGCTCCTGGGGTCAGGGATGATGGGAGTGATACATTGTATGTGATAGGAGATTAGATTGTGATCTCCTGGGGTCAGGGATAATGGGAGTGATACATTGTATGTGATAGATTAGATTGTGATCTCCTGGAGTCAGGGATGATGGGAGTGATACATTGTATGTGATAGTAGATTAGATTGTGATCTCCTGGGGTCAGGGATGATGGGAGTGATACATTGTATGTGATAGGAGATTAGATTGTGATCTCCTGGGGTCAGGGATGATGGGAGTGATACATTGTATGATAGGAGATTAGATTGTGATCTCCTGGGGTCAGGGATGATGGGAGTGATACATTGTATGATAGGAGATTAGATTGTGATCTCCTGGGGTCAGGGATGATGGGAGTGATACATTGTATGATAGGAGATTAGATTGTGATCTCCTGGGGTCAGGGATGATGGGAGTGATACATTGTATGATAGATTAGATTGTGAGCTCCTGGGGTCAGGGATGATGGGAGTGATACATTGTATGATAGGAGATTAGATTGTGATCTCCTGGGGTCAGGGATGATGGGAGTGATACATTGTATGATAGATTAGATTGTGAGCTCCTGGGGTCAGGGATGATGGGAGTGATACATTGTATGATAGGAGATTAGATTGGGATCTCCTGGGGTCAGGGATGATGGGAGTGATACATTGTATGATAGGAGATTAGATTGTGAGCTCCTGGGGTCAGGGATGATGGGAGTGATACATTGTATGATAGGAGATTAGATTGTGAGCTCCTGGGGTCAGGGATGATGGGAGTGATACATTGTATGTGATAGGAGATTAGATTGTGAGCTCCTGGGGTCAGGGATGATGGGAGTGATACATTGTATGATAGGAGATTAGATTGTGATCTCCTGGGGTCAGGGATGATGGGAGTGATACATTGTATGTGATAGGAGATTAGATTGTGATCTCCTGGGGTCAGGGATGATGGGAGTGATACATTGTATGATAGGAGATTAGATTGTGAGCTCCTGGGGTCAGGGATGATGGGAGTGATACATTGTATGATAGGAGATTAGATTGTGAGCTCCTGGGGTCAGGGATGATGGGAGTGATACATTGTATGATAGGAGATTAGATTGTGATCTCCTGGGGTCAGGGATGATGGGAGTGATACATTATATGATAGGAGATTAGATTGTGAGCTCCTGGGGTCAGGGATGATGGGAGTGATACATTGTATGATAGGAGATTAGATTGGGATCTCCTGGGGTCAGGGATGATGGGAGTGATACATTGTATGATAGGAGATTAGATTGTGAGCTCCTGGGGTCAGGGATGATGGGAGTGATACATTGTATGATAGGAGATTAGATTGTGAGCTCCTGGGGTCAGGGATGATGGGAGTGATACATTGTATGTGATAGGAGATTAGATTGTGAGCTCCTGGGGTCAGGGATGATGGGAGTGATACATTGTATGATAGGAGATTAGATTGTGATCTCCTGGGGTCAGGGATGATGGGAGTGATACATTGTATGATAGGAGATTAGATTGTGAGCTCCTGGGGTCAGGGATGATGGGAGTGATACATTGTATGTGATAGGAGATTAGATTGTGATCTCCTGGGGTCAGGGATGATGGGAGTGATACATTGTATGATAGGAGATTAGATTGTGATCTCCTGGGGTCAGGGATGATGGGAGTGATACATTGTATGTGATAGGAGATTAGATTGTGATCTCCTGGGGTCAGGGATGATGGGAGTGATACATTGTATGTGATAGGAGATCAGATTGTGAGCTCCTGGGGTCAGGGATGATGGGAGTGATACATTGTATGTGATAGATTAGATTGTGAGCTCCTGGGGTCAGGGATGATGGGAGTGATACATTGTATGTGATAGATTAGATTGTGAACTCCTGGGGTCAGGGATGATGGGAGTGATACATTGTATGTGATAGATTAGATTGTGAGCTCCTGGGGTCAGGGATGATGGGAGTGATACATTGTATGATAGGAGATTAGATTGTGATCTCCTGGGGTCAGGGATGATGGGAGTGATACATTGTATGATAGGAGATTAGACTGTGATCTCCTGGGGTCAGGGATGATGGGAGTGATACATTGTATGATAGGAGATTAGATTGTGATCTCCTGGGGTCAGGGATGATGGGAGTGATACATTGTATGTGATAGGAGATTAGATTGTGATCTCCTGGGGTCAGGGATGATGGGAGTGATACATTGTATGTGATAGGAGATCAGATTGTGAGCTCCTGGGGTCAGGGATGATGGGAGTGATACATTGTATGTGATAGATTAGATTGTGAGCTCCTGGGGTCAGGGATGATGGGAGTGATACATTGTATGTGATAGATTAGATTGTGAACTCCTGGGGTCAGGGATGATGGGAGTGATACATTGTATGTGATAGATTAGATTGTGAGCTCCTGGGGTCAGGGATGATGGGAGTGATACATTGTATGTGATAGATTAGATTGTGAGCTCCTGGGGTCAGGGATGATGGGAGTGATACATTGTATGTGATAGGAGATTAGATTGTGATCTCCTGGGGTCAGGGATGATGGGAGTGATACATTGTATGATAGGAGATTAGACTGTGATCTCCTGGGGTCAGGGATGATGGGAGTGATACATTGTATGATAGGAGATTAGATTGTGATCTCCTGGGGTCAGGGATGATGGGAGTGATACATTGTATGTGATAGGAGATTAGATTGTGAGCTCCTGGGGTCAGGGATGATGGGAGTGATACATTGTATGTGATAGATTAGATTGTGAGCTCCTGGGGTCAGGGATGATGGGAGTGATACATTGTATGTGATAGATTAGATTGTGAACTCCTGGGGTCAGGGATGATGGGAGTGATACATTGTATGTGATAGATTAGATTGTGAGCTCCTGGGGGTCAGGGATGATGGGAGTGATACATTGTATGATAGGAGATTAGACTGTGATCTCCTGGGGTCAGGGATGATGGGAGTGATACATTGTATGATAGGAGATTAGATTGTGATCTCCTGGGGTCAGGGATGATGGGAGTGATACATTGTATGATAGGAGATTAGATTGTGATCTCCTGGGGTCAGGGATGATGGGAGTGATACATTGTATGTGATAGATTAGATTGTGAGCTCCTGGGGTCAGGGATGATGGGAGTGATACATTGTATGTGATAGATTAGATTGTGAGCTCCTGGGGTCAGGGATGATGGGAGTGATACATTGTATGTGATAGATTAGATTGTGAGCTCCTGGGGTCAGGGATGATGGGAGTGATACATTGTATGTGATAGATTAGATTGTGAGCTCCTGGGGGTCAGGGATGATGGGAGTGATACATTGTATGATAGGAGATTAGACTGTGATCTCCTGGGGTCAGGGATGATGGGAGTGATACATTGTATGATAGGAGATTAGATTGTGATCTCCTGGGGTCAGGGATGATGGGAGTGATACATTGTATGTGATAGGAGATTAGATTGTGATCTCCTGGGGTCAGGGATGATGGGAGTGATACATTGTATGTGATAGGAGATCAGATTGTGAGCTCCTGGGGTCAGGGATGATGGGAGTGATACATTGTATGTGATAGATTAGATTGTGAGCTCCTGGGGTCAGGGATGATGGGAGTGATACATTGTATGATAGGAGATTAGATTGTGAGCTCCTGGGGTCAGGGATGATGGGAGTGATACATTGTATGTGATAGATTAGATTGTGAGCTCCTGGGGTCAGGGATGATGGGAGTGATACATTGTATGTGATAGATTAGATTGTGAGCTCCTGGGGTCAGGGATGATGGGAGTGATACATTGTATGTGATAGATTAGATTGTGAGCTCCTGGGGTCAGGGATGATGGGAGTGATACATTGTATGTGATAGGAGATTAGATTGTGATCTCCTGGGGTCAGGGATGATGGGAGTGATACATTGTATGATAGGAGATTAGATTGTGATCTCCTGGGGTCAGGGATGATGGGAGTGATACATTGTATGTGATAGGAGATTAGATTGTGAGCTCCTGGGGTCAGGGATGATGGGAGTGATACATTGTATGATAGGAGATTAGATTGTGATCTCCTGGGGTCAGGGATGATGAGAGTGATACATTGTATGACAGGAGATTAGATTGTGAGCTCCTGGGGTCAGGGATGATGGGAGTGATACATTGTATGACAGGAGATTAGATTGTGAGCTCCTGGGGTCAGGGATGATGGGAGTGATACATTGTATGTGATAGATTAGATTGTGAGCTCCTGGGGTCAGGGATGATGGGAGTGATACATTGTATGTGATAGATTAGATTGTGAGCTCCTGGGGTCAGGGATGATGGGAGTGATACATTGTATGTGATAGATTAGATTGTGAGCTCCTGGGGTCAGGGATGATGGGAGTGATACATTGTATGTGATAGGAGATTAGATTGTGATCTCCTGGGGTCAGGGATGATGGGAGTGATACATTGTATGATAGGAGATTAGATTGTGATCTCCTGGGGTCAGGGATGATGGGAGTGATACATTGTATGTGATAGGAGATTAGATTGTGAGCTCCTGGGGTCAGGGATGATGGGAGTGATACATTGTATGATAGGAGATTAGATTGTGAGCTCCTGGGGTCAGGGATGATGGGAGTGATACATTGTATGACAGGAGATTAGATTGTGAGCTCCTGGGGTCAGGGATGATGGGAGTGATACATTGTATGTGATAGATTAGATTGTGAGCTCCTGGGGTCAGGGGTGATACAATCCCAGTTTCTCCAGTAGGTGTTGTCTAAGCCGCCGGTGATTAACCCCTTGTGTTCTGACTGTTCTTGCCCCCCCCCCCCAGGCTGTGGCTCTTGGAGAAATGCTGGAATATAACCAGGACAATGGGATGAGGCTGGAGAAGAAGGCGGCCCAGGTGCCCCGGGTGAGGATCTGTCCTATATATTAGAACACATGAGGTTTTGCCCACAGAGCTGACCATCTATTCTCTGTGCAGTGTGATGTCGGGGAGCGCTGCGCCATGAAGCACGGACCGCGGATCGGGAAGCTGTGTGACTGCCTGCGCGGAGCCTCCTGTAACTCCTTCATGCTGCGCTGTTACTGAGGGGCCACACACCCTGCACCCCCACTCACCCTCAATGTAGTGTCCCCTCCACTCCCACTCACCCTCAATGTAGTGTCCCCTCCACCCCACTCACCCTCCATGTAGTGTCCCCTCCACCCCCACTCACCCTCAATGTAGTGTCCCCGCCACCCCACTCACCCTCCATGTAGTGTCCCCTCCACCCCCACTCACCCTCAATGTAGTGTCCCCTCCACCCCCACTCACCCTCAATGTAGTGTCCCCTCCACCCCTACTCACCCTCAATGTAGTGTCCCCTCCACCCCCACTCACCCTCAATGTAGTGTCCCTGCCACCCCACTCACCCTCAATGTAGTGTCCCTGCCACCCCACTCACCCTCAATGTAGTGTCCCCTCCACCCCACTCACCCTCAATGTAGTGTCCCCTCCACGCCCCCACTCACCCTCAGTGTAGTGTCCCCTCCACCCCCACTCCCCCAGTGTAGTGTCCCCTCCACCCTCACTCACCCTCATTGTAGTGTCCCCTCCACCCCCCACTCCCCCAGTGTAGTGTCCCCTCCACCCCCACTCACCCTCATTGTAGTGTCCCCTCCACCCCACTCACCCTCAGTGTAGTGTCCCCTCCACCCCCACTCACCCTCAGTGTAGTGTCCCCTCCACCCCCACTCACCCTCAGTGTAGTGTCCCCTCCACCCCCCCTCAGTGTAGTGTCCCCTCCACCCCCACTCACCCTCAGTGTAGTGTCCCCTCCACCCCCACTCACCCTCAGTGTAGTGTCCCCTCCACCCCCCTCAGTGTAGTGTCCCCTTCACTCAACCTCAGTGTAGTGTCCCCTCCACCCCCCCCTCAGTGTAGTGTCCCCTCTACCCCCCCTCAGTGTAGTGTCCCCTCCACCCCCCCCCCTCAGTGTAGTGTCCCCTCCACCCACCCTCAGTGTATTGTCCCCTCCACCCCCCCAAAGTGTAGAGTCCCCTCCACCCCCCCTCAGTGTAGTGTCCCCTCCACCCCCCCCTAAGTGTAGTGTCCCCTCCACCCCTTGTCCTGATATATGGACGTCATTTGTGCGCTCTGTAATGATTTCCCCTCATCGGATCATTCAGACCCAAATCTGTCCGTTATGGAGGACAAAGCTGTAATGTGGCTGATAACAGAGAGCAGCAGCACTCCGCTCCCCCACTCTCTATCAATGTTTTATATGATACTATGTTTTATAATAAAGGATTCTTATACAGATTCTTCTATGTGTTTCTTGGGTTCCTCTGTGCTGCTGTGACCAATGTGACAACATACAGGGTCAAGGGTCATCGCTCTCATCCACCGACCTATATTCAGTATATTCCTATAGAAACAATATCTGCCCTCAAATCCCTGTGACAACAATTCTACCTGACAGCTCAGTGTTATCATAGGGAAGAAGAGATATGGTGAGGTCCAGTGTCCCTATGACAACACTGAGAGGCCAGAGCACAGGGACAGGAAGTGTTGTCATAGGCACAAAGGCAGAGGACATGAGTGCCGTATAATGGAGAGGGCTGAGAGCGGCTTGATGTTCTCTGGAATCGTCACCCGGCGAACATTACATAACGCACTAAATGTGATCTCACCTCAGGGCGCACGGATAATCCCACCGAGCCGCAGATTATGTCACATGTTATCTAAGGAGATTACTCCCATCATCACCGGGCCCACCTTGTGCCCCCAACATTGACGTCATAACACGAGAAACAAATGTGCTAAGTGTCGCCCCCTACTGGGTAATACACAGTGTATGAGGATGGGAAGGAAGGGGACAACTAGTGTGCACACAACAATGCCCAATACTGCCCCCTGCATACAAATATATCTACTATAATACTGCCCCCTGTATACAAATATATCTACTATAATACTGCCCCCTATATACAAATATATCTACTATAATACTGCCCCCTGCATACAAATATATCTACTATAATACTGCCCCCTGCATACAAATATATCTACTATAATACTGCCCCCTGCATACAAATATATCTACTATAATACTGCCCCCTGCATACAAATATATCTACTATAATACTGCCCCCTGTATACAAATATATCTACTATAATACTGCCCCCTGTATACAAACATATCTACTATAATACTGCCCCCTGTATACAAATATATCTACTATAATACTGCTCCTACATACAAGAATATAACTACTATAATACTGCTCCTACATATAAGAATATAACTACTATAATACTGCCTACTATATACAAGAATATAACTACTATAATACTGCTCCTATATACAAGAATATCACTACTATAATACTGCTCCTATATACAAGAATATAATTACTATAATACTGCTCCTATATACAAGAATATAACTACTATAATACTGCTCCTATATACAAGAATATATCTACTATAATACTGCCTCCTATACACAAGAATATAACTACTATAATACTGCTCCTATATACAAGAATATAACTACTATAATACTGCCCCTATACACAAGAATATAACTACTATAATACTGCCCCCTGTATACAAATATATCTAATATAATACTGCCCCCTGTATACAAATATATCTACTATAATACTGCCCCCTGTATACAAATATATCTACTATAATACTGCCCCCAGTATACAAATATATCTACTATAATACTGCCCCCAGTATACCAGAATATAACTACTATAATACTGCCCCCTGTATACAAATATATCTACTATAATACTGCCCCCTGTATACAAGAATATAACTACTATAATACTGCCCCCTGTATACAAATATATCTACTATAATACTGCCCCCGTATACAAATATATCTACTATAATACTGCTCCTATATACAAGAATATAACTACTATAATACTGCTCCTATATACAAGAATATAACTACTATAATACTGCCCCTATATACAAGAATATAACTACTATAATACTGCTCCTATATACAAGAATATAACTACTATAATACTGCCTCCTATATACAAGAATATAACTACTATAATACTGCCCCCGTATACAAATATATCTACTATAATACTGCCCCCGTATACAAATATATCTACTATAATACTGCTCCTATATACAAGAATATAACTACTATAATACTGCTCCTATATACAAGAATATAACTACTATAATACTGCTCCTATATACAAGAATATAACTACTATAATACTGCCTCCTGTATACAAGAATATATCTACTATAATACTGCCCCCTGTATACAAGAATATAACTACTATAATACTGCCCCCTGTATACAAATATATCTACTATAATACTGCCCCCGTATACAAATATATCTACTATAATACTGCTCCTATATACAAGAATATAACTACTATAATACTGCTCCTATATACAAGAATATAACTACTATAATACTGCCCCTATATACAAGAATATAACTACTATAATACTGCTCCTATATACAAGAATATAACTACTATAATACTGCCTCCTATATACAAGAATATAACTACTATAATACTGCCCCCTGTATACAAATATATCTACTATAATACTGCCCCCATATACAAATATATCTACTATAATACTGCTCCTATATACAAGAATATAACTACTATAATACTGCCCCTATATACAAGAATATAACTACTATAATACTGCCCCTATATACAAGAATATAACTACTATAATACTGCCCCCTGTATACAAGAATATAACTACTATAATACTGCCTCCTATATACAAGAATATAACTACTATAATACTGCTCCTATATACAAGAATATAACTACTATAATACTGCTCCTATATACAAGAATATAACTACTATAATACTGCCCCTATATACAAGAATATAACTACTATAATACTGCTCCTATATACAAGAATATAACTACTATAATACTGCCTCCTATATACAAGAATATAACTACTATAATACTGCCCCCGTATACAAATATATCTACTATAATACTGCCCCCGTATACAAATATATCTACTATAATACTGCTCCTATATACAAGAATATAACTACTATAATACTGCTCCTATATACAAGAATATAACTACTATAATACTGCTCCTATATACAAGAATATAACTACTATAATACTGCCTCCTGTATACAAGAATATATCTACTATAATACTGCCCCCTGTATACAAGAATATAACTACTATAATACTGCCCCCTGTATACAAATATATCTACTATAATACTGCCCCCGTATACAAATATATCTACTATAATACTGCTCCTATATACAAGAATATAACTACTATAATACTGCTCCTATATACAAGAATATAACTACTATAATACTGCCCCTATATACAAGAATATAACTACTATAATACTGCTCCTATATACAAGAATATAACTACTATAATACTGCCTCCTATATACAAGAATATAACTACTATAATACTGCCCCCTGTATACAAATATATCTACTATAATACTGCCCCCATATACAAATATATCTACTATAATACTGCTCCTATATACAAGAATATAACTACTATAATACTGCCCCTATATACAAGAATATAACTACTATAATACTGCCCCTATATACAAGAATATAACTACTATAATACTGCCCCCTGTATACAAGAATATAACTACTATAATACTGCCTCCTATATACAAGAATATAACTACTATAATACTGCTCCTATATACAAGAATATAACTACTATAATACTGCTCCTATATACAAGAATATAACTACTATAATACTGCTCCTATATACAAGAATATAACTACTATAATACTGCCTCCTATATACAAGAATATATCTACTATAATACTGCCCCTATATAGAAGAATATAACTACTATAATACTGCTCCTATATACAAGAATATAACTACTATAATACTGCTCCTATATACAAGAATATAACTACTATAATACTGCCTCCTATATATAAGAATATAACTACTATAATACTGCCCCTATATACAAGAATATAACTACTAATACTGCTCCTATATACAAGAATATAACTACTATAATACTGCCCCTATATACAAGAATATAACTACTATAATACTGCTCCTATATACAAGATTATAACTACTATAATACTGCTCCTATATACAAGAATATAACTGCTATAATACTGCTCCTATATACAAGAATATAACTACTATAATACTGCTCCTATATACAAGAATATAACTACTATAATACTGCTCCTATATACAAGAATATAACTACTATAATACTGCTCCTATATACAAGAATATAACTACTATAATATTGACCCCTATATACAAGAATATAACTGCTATAACACTGCCCCTATATACAAGAATATAACTACTATAATACTGCCCCCTATATACAAGAATATACCTACTATCATACTGCTCCTATATACAAGAATATACCTACTATAATACTTCCCCCTATATACAAGAATATCACTACTATATTACTGCCTCTTATATGCAAGAATATAACTACTATAACAAAGTTCAATAGTGTAGGGCGGCACTTGGAGTCGCGTGGTGCACGAGGATAGTAGTAATCATAAGATAAGTAATGAATCCCGGCACTCACTGGTCTTCATGCGGTTATACTTTTATTCAAACGCAAGACGCGTTTCGGCTCCAGTCGCCTTTTTCAATTGCAAACATATATGTTTACAATTGAAAAAGGCGACTGTAGCCGAAACGCGCCTTGCGTTTGAATAAAAGTATAACTGCATGAAGACCAGTGAGTGCCGGGATTCATTACTTACCCTATAACTACTATAATACTGCCCCCTATATACAAGAATATAACTACTATAATACTGCCTCCTATATACAAGAATAAAACTACTATAATACTGCACCTATATACAAGAATATTACTACTATAATACTGCTCCTATATACAAGAATATAACTACTATAATACTGCCTCCTATATACAAGAATATAACTACTATAATACTGCACCTATATACAAGAATATAACTACTATATTACTGCTCCTATATACAAGAATATAACTACTATAATACTGCCCCCTATATACAAGAATATATCTACTATAATACTGCTCCTATATACAAGAATATAACTACTATAATACTGCCCCCTATATACAAGAATATAACTACTATAATACTGCTCCTATATACAAGAATATAACTACTATAATACTGCTCCTATATACAAGAATATAACTACTGTAATACTGCCCCCTATATACAAGAATATATCTACTATAATACTGCTCCTATATACAAGAATATAACTACTATAATACTGCCTCCTATATACAAGAATATAACTACTATAATACTGCACCTATATACAAGAATATAACTACTATAATACTGCTCCTATATACAAGAATATAACTACTATAATACTGCTCCTATATACAAGAATATAACTACTATAATACTGCTCCTATATACAAGAATATAACTACTATAATACTGTTCCTATATACAAGAATATAACTACTATAATACTGCTCCTATATACAAGAATATAACTACTATAATACTGCCTCCTATATACAAGAATATAACTACTATAATACTGCCTCCTATATATAAGAATATAACTACTATAATACTGCCCCTATATACAAGAATATAACTACTATAATAACTATAATACTGCTCCTATATACAAGAATATAACTACTATAATACTGCTCCTATATACAATATAACTACTATAATACTGCTCCTATATACAAGAATATAACTACTATAATACTGCTCCTATATACAAGAATATAACTACTATAATACTGCCTCCTATATACAAGAATATAACTACTATAATACTGCCCCTATATACAAGAATATATAACTACTATAATACTGCTCCTATATACAAGAATATAACTACTATAATACTGCCCCTATATACAAGAATATAACTACTATAATACTGCTTCTATATACAAGAATATAACTACTATAATACTGCTCCTATATACAAGAATATAACTACTATAATACTGATCCTATATATAAGAATATAACTGCTATTATACCGCTCCTGTACACAAGAATATAACTACTAGTTTATAACTATTATATTACTGCCCCCTATGTACTAGTATACAGTATAACTATTATATTACTGCCCCCTATGTACTAGTATACAGTATCTTGAAAAAAGAGATCGCAGACGGCACTCACGGAAACGGCAAGAAGTTTATTTCGGGATCGCTGGTCCTCGCAACAACAACGACAGGTAAGTCGACCGGTTTCGCGCTACACAGAGCGCTTACACGTGACCTCTCAGAGGTCACGTGTAAGCGCTCTGTGTAGCGCGAAACCGGTCGACTTACCTGTCGTTGTTGTTGCGAGGACCAGCGATCCCGAAATAAACTTCTTGCCGTTTCCGTGAGTGCCGTCTGCGATCTCTTTTTTCAAGTTTCTTACGCTTATGCTTATGGCGGACTGAGCACCGGATTTGTGGCATCTGGACGTGAAGGTGCAGTGATCCAGTAACTCCGGCAGAATCGTGAGTGCGGCAGTGCCGACTTTCCTTCTTCTCCATGTGTTCGCTAGTATACAGTATAACTATTATATTTCTGCCCCCTATGTACTAGTATATAACTATTATATTACCGCCCCTATATACTAGTATACAACTATTATGTTACCGCACCTTATGTACTAGTATACAACTATTATATTACCGCCCCCTATGTGCTGTGACGTGGAGGTGTCAGTATTGATCATGTTTTGCGCTGTCCTTTTGGTACAGTGTGTTAGTTTCTGTCCTCGGGGATCGGATTATTTCTCGTCCAATTACAGTGCAGATTCTGTACATTGGCGCTGGAGACAGGAGATCAGCAGCGCCAGCAGAAGATGCATGAGATCTATCAAATCCTGGCAGCGGAGAATCTAGAGTCAGGAGAGGATGAGATACACACAGAGCAGGCAGTATCACGTATGACCTGCTTAGATACATTTATCAGAGGCGCAGTGTTGTTTGTAGAGATCAAGTAAAGTCTCCTGCAGATTATCACCCCGGGTGCCCTCATTATCACATTAGGTCTGTAATCTCCTGCACTGGGCAGGGGACTGGTCAGTCTTCACCCACTGTCCAGGAGAGAAGCTGCTGATGGCTGTCAGGTGCCCGCTCATCTCCGTCTTCTTGTGCCTTATCCCCCTCCTGACCATGATGCTGGTGGAGACGACATCTGTAGAGGTGGCAGACGGCAGCTGGGAAGTCCAGAGGGTCAGCGAGAAGGAGCTGGTGAGTCCATGCCCGCTGCTCATCTACTTGTCCATTACTGTAGCCCTGATGGTCACTACCCACCAGAGAGCCCATCCAATACCCACCAGAGAGCCCCTCCAATACCCACCAGAGAATACGTCCAATACCCACCAGAGAACCTGTCCAATACCCACAAGAGAGCCCATCCAATACCCACAATACAGCCCATCCAATACCCACCATACAGCCCATCCAATACCCACCATACAGCCCATCCAATACCCACCAGAGAACCCGTGCAAGACCCACAATACAGCCCATCCAATACCCACCAAACAGCCCATCCAATACCCACCAAACAGCCCATCCAATACCCACCATACAGCCCATCCAATACCCACCAGAGAACCCGTGCAAGACCCACAATACAGCCCATCCAATACCCATAATACAGCACATCCAATACCCACCAAACAGCCCATCCAATACCCACCATACAGCCCATCCAATACCCACTATACAGCCCATCCAATACCCACCATACAGCACATCCAATACCCACCAAACAGCCCATCCAATACCCACCAAACAGCCCATCCAATACCCACCAAACAGCCCATCCAATACCCACCATACAGCCCATTCAATACCCACCAAACAGCCCATCCAATACCCAACATACAGCCCATCCAATACCCACCATACAGCCCATCCAATACCCACTATACAGCCCATCCAATACCCACCAAACAGCCCATCCAATACCCACCATACAGCCCATTCAATACCCACAATACAGCCCATCCAATACCCACAATACAGCCCATCCTATACCCACCAGAGAGCCCATGCAATACCCACCATAGAGCCCATCCAATATCCACCATAGAGCCCATCCAATACCCACCATAGAGCCCATCCAATATCCACCATAGAGCCCATCCAATACCCACCATAGAGCCCATCCAATATCCACCATAGAGCCCATCCAATACATACCACGGAGCCAGTCACAGAACTTGACCCTTACTAGCAACACAGCCCGTACCAGAACAAACCACATAGCATGACCAGTCTCCCTACAAGCCATAGAGCCAATCACAGTAGTATCAAAAGAGCATGCCCTCTCACAGGCACAGTGTCCAGCCCAGTACCAACCAGAGAACATGCCCTACCATAGAGCCCATCCCAGTACCAACCAAAGAGCATGCCCCTATATGAGTCACAGCACCAACCCATATGGACCAAGAGTATGCCCCATACCAGACACAAAAAACTTTACCCAGGACCAACCAAAGAACATATCCCTGTACCAACCACAGAGCCCATACCTGTACCAACCACAGAGCATGCCCTCATACTAGTCACAGCACCATCCCATACGAGCCCCTGTACCCAGTACCAGTCTCTGCACTAACTCAGCCCCTGTACCCAGTACCAGTCTCAGCACTAACCACAGCCCCTGTACCCAGTACCAGTCTCAGCACTAACCACAGCCCCTGCACCCAGTACCGGTCTCAGTACTAACCACAGCCCCTGTACCCAGTACCAGTCTCAGCACTAACCACAGCCCCAGTACCAGTCTCATCACTAACCACAGCCCCTGTACCCAGTACCAGTGTCAGTACTAACCACAGCCCCTGTTCCCAGTACCAGTCTCAGCACTAACCACAGCCCCTGTACCCAGTACCAGTCTCAGTATTAACCACAGCCCCTGTACCCAGTACCAGTCTCAGTATTAACCACAATCCCTGTACCCAGTACCAGTCTCACCATTAACCACAATCCCTGTACCCAGTACCAGTCTCAGTATTAACCACAATCCCTGTACCCACAGGGGGTGGGGCTCTATAATGTCTCTGCTGACTGTTTCCTCTGTTCCAGCTCCTGGAGCTCCAGGATGTTCTCTACAAGTTACAGTCCAAGAGAGGCTCCACGTGGGAGGGAAAATACATCCAAGTGCCCAAGGTGAGTGCATACCCAGGAGAGTCACAGCAGCACAGAGTATGTCAGGAGAGGAGTGTAGCAGACTGGTGTAAGGTCACAGGCCCTGAATCACATAGGTAAAGGAGCAAAGTCCTTAGCAGTACCAAGTGTTTCAGGAGAGGAGTGTGCTGATCATGTGGAGGTCGCAGGGTGAGAGTTATATAGTGGAGGAGCAGGGTCCACAGAAGTACAGAGTATTTCAGGACAGGAGTGTGTGCGGGTGTGTCTCCTTGAGCTCCTCCAGACTTCCAGCAGAGTAGAGTGAAGGAGGTGTTCCATCAACCTCTCCCCAGAAGTGTGGCAGCCTCCTGGGAAGGGCTTTCCTGCATGGAGCCCCGGGCATCCACCTCCTGTTGTTCGAGGCTGGCGGCCGGATGGAGAGCAAACTGCAACAGCCATTGTTCCGGCAGGAGGGAGATCATCTAGCAGAGTCTGCAGCAATGCAGGCTTTGCTTCCCAGACGACGGTTCCAAGCCAGAGATCCAGCGGTGGAAGGAAGGCGAGGAGGAAAAGTGTGGAGATGTGGGCTGAAAGAAAGCCCAAGGAGTCCAGTGCGAAACAATGTTCCCGCATGACCGCACGATTTGCGGAATACGACCGGTTTATTAAGGAGCTCAGGTTGGCGAGGGAGGACCTACATGGGGTTCAGAATCTAGCAAGCACAGGGTCCAAAAGGAATAAGCCTGAGCTAAAGAAAATAATTTCATCCCTGAAGGCTGAGATCACAAAGCTGGAGGAGAGGAGAGATCCTGGAGGGGAGCGGTCTCTTCAGGGAGAAGCTGGAAAATGAAGACATATTTGCTGCCATGAAATCCCCAGGTAAGGTGAATGATGGGGAGAGTAGTGGCGGTGAAGAAAGTGAGGATGGCAGTGAAGGAGTTAAAGGAGTACTCTGGTGCAGAGTATTCCTGCTCCGTCCTGCAAAAAAAAAAGAAAACGAACCATCTCTCACCTTTCTGGGTTCCCGCGGAGCGCCACTGCAGCTGATCGGTCCTCCGGTCCATCCTCTTCATACTTCCGTGTGAACGAAGCATCACATGGCGCTGCAGACGGCATTAGGCTGAGTGCCATGTGACGCTTTGTTACACACGGAAGTATGAAGAGGATGGACCTGAGGACCGATCAGCTGTAGTGGCGCTCCGCGGGAACCCAGGAAGGTGAGAGAGGTGTCCAAGTGCCAGAGGCTATTTGCTCTGGGAGCGGTTCCCTGGGCACTGAGAGACACTCCCCTGTGAGGGGGCGGGGGGAAGGTGTCCAGGAAGTCCCATCACCCATGGAGGAGGAGCCATCAGCGTTGACCCCGGAAGCTAAGCCAGCAGCGAAGACCTTACTAAGGCCAGCAGTACTACAAGTCCCAGCCAGCCCAGGATCTGTTAGGCAGGACAATAAGGTTGCAGGATGTGAGAATGATGGGAGTAGTGCTGTGGATGAGAGAAGTGTATTTGGGAGTATCAATGGAGTGAATGATGGTGGGAGTAGTGGTATGAATGGTGGTATTAGTGGGTCTGGGTCTCCATCCGGCTCTGGAGGCCATTTGCAACAGCGCCTCGTGGAGGCTCTTTCTGCATAGAGAAGCACGGTTTGGGGGCTTTCCGATAGTAGAATGGGGAGGTGGTCTGGTCCCTCCCGACACCCGGGCAGGACAATACCCATAGGAATGTGGTCAACCTGATTTGGTGGGGCGAAGATGCATGCCCACCTCACACTAAAGTGGTTGAGCTCCTCCTCCAGATGAAATTCAGGGCGAATTACATTTTTGCCCTGATTCACCCTTACGGTTTGGCCAAGTTTGACATCAGTTTCACTTGGCCAGAGGGTCTTGAACTCTTCTGGTCGAACTACGAAGTGGTGAAGAGCGAGCCCGGCTGGCGGGATTTCGGCGTAAAGGCAATTTCCCGTCAGAACTTTATCAAGAAAGTGACCATTTGACCCGTAACAAGTCGCTTTCTTGTTATGACATCATGACCTGGCTCGGACGGTATGGGGATGTGACTGACATGCCAAAAAAAAAACTTAGATGAGCACAGGATCTGGTCCGGGGCCTGGATGTTTTCCGTCAAACTCAAGTGTTTAGGGAGTACGGTTGCCCACATTCCGTCATCTGCCTTCCTTGGATGTGATAGAATCCATGTCTTCTACCATGGGCAGCCTAAGGTCTGTCACAGGTGTGGCAGCCCCACCCATTTTAGCGCATCCTGTACTGTGCAGGTCACAGTACTGTGCAGATCAGGAGGCATCGCAGAGAGGAAGGCAATATGGCCGACCCTTTCGATTCCTCCCACTAAAAGTGTGGAGGAGAGTGGGGAGAGGCCCAAAAAGAAAGACAAGGGAAATAGGTAAGGGAGAAAGAAGAGTTCCAAGCCCTCTGTTCCTTGTACTGTGGGCCAGGTCCAAATCTGAAGCCCGACTGCCCCCCTCTGATTGACCTGTCAAACCAGTACCTCGTCCTCGATACCATCTCCACCCCAGGGGGAGGGTTAGGGCGAGGTGCCTAGGGAGAAAGAGCCTCTGGGGGGAACTGGGCCCTGTCCTGTCAAGGCACCTTCCTCGGAGGGCAGGGCTAGACCAGGGCCGGACAAAGACTGAGATCAAATGGATCAATCAGAATCCAAGAAAAGGTCCAAAAGTGGTCCTGCCTTCTCCTCCTCTTCAGGAGATGAGGGGGTTAAAAAGAAGGGGAAACAAAAGTAAAGGGTGTGGCCATCTAATTTAATCACCCTATATGGCGGCACTCACCCCATTGATGCTGGCACTATTAACTGTGCCAGCATAAAGTCGGATACGGCTAGATTTGCATCCTTTGATTTTCTCGGCCGTGTTGAAGCCGACATTTTCTTTTTACAGGAGACCAGGTTGTCAGATCTAGCCTCTCTGGTTAAAGCCAGAAGAGAGTGGAGGCGCGGCCCCTCCCACTGGTCTCTTGCGGCCGAGCCGTATAGTGGGCTGGCGGTCCTTTTTGCCGCTCCTGTTGAATGCCGACGGGTTATTGAATTAGAAATGGGAAGGTGCCTGATCTTAGATGTCGTCATGAAGGGACAAGAGCTCCAGCTCATTAACATCTATGCTCCACAAACCAGGTGGGGCCGTAAGGATCTCTTTATGAAGATTAAAAGGGGTAGTCCAGTGGTGAAAAACTTTGAGATCGCAGGGGTTCCGACCGCTGGGGCCCCCTGCGATCTCTCTGTACAGGGCCCCGGCTCTCCGGCCAGATAGCGGGTGTCGACCCCCGCAAGAAGCGGCGGCCGACATGCCTCTATACATCCCTCAATACATCACTATGGCAGAGCCTGAGATTGCCGAAGGCAGCGCTTCGGCTCTGCCATAGAGTTGTATTGAAGGGGCGTGTCGGCCGCCGCTTCGCGCGGAGGTCGACACGCCCCTTTTTTCGCGGGCTGTTGGGGCTCCGTACAGGAGATCGCAGGGGGCCCCAGCAGTCGGACCCCCCACGATCTGCAACTTATCCCCTATCGTTAAGATAGGGGATAAGTTGTTCACCACTGAGTCACCACTGGACTACTCCTTTAAGCCCTTTCTTTTTTCGAGTCGGCAGGTGATTTAGGGAGGGGACTTCAATAATGTCACGAGGTCCCAAGATAGGAGAGGTTCCAATAATCCACTGACTTACAACTGTGTGGCCCTTAATAGTATAGTTAGGGAAGCTCGCCTAGAGGACGCCCACATCCGGAGCCCTTCAGGCCAGGCAGGTTTCCTCTTTCATCGAGGTAGCAGCCGGTCTAGGATAGACAGGTTTTATTTAGAGGAGGAAGCAGTCTGCTCTGCAGTGTCCGTGGTTGAGGAGGAATTCGCCAACCACTGTATGATTTAGTTGTCCCTGAATGTTTCAGAGACCCCCCGGATGGGTAAAGGTTATTGGAAGCTGAATTCATCCCTCCTGGAGGAAGCGGAGCTCAGACAGTCCTTTGAGGATTTTCTTCAGAGTCAGGTACCTTTACTGGGCCTTTGTAGTAGTAAGTCAGAGTGATGGGAGATATTCAAGAAGCGGGTTGCGGGGTTCATCCGCCAGATCTCGAGCCTCAGGTCCCTGAATAGGTACCGCCTGTATCAGGGTCTGAGGAGGAAACTTGAGCTTCTCGTCTCGACTGGAGGTAGCCGAGAGGATATCTCCAGAGTGAAGTCCTTGCTGATGAGGTGTCAGTACGATAGACACGCATCTTTGGTTTTTGAGAGGGCTTATGGGAGGTACCGCTCACCCGACCCTTACAGAAACTTTAAGATGTCAGTGAGTTAAGTCATTTCAGGACTGATTGATAGTACGGGATCTCTGAATCGGTCCAGATTAGGGATCTTGGAGGTCATCAGATCCTTCTAGTCGCACCTCTTGGGAAGGAAGTATCTAGATCGGGATGAAATGTCAGGTTTCCTGGCTGAAACCATTCCTGAGCCAGGGGTAGACCCCTCTCTTGATGTTTTTGTAGAAGAAATCAGGGAAGAGGAAGTGAGATTAGCGATCGAGGGGCTTGCCCCTAAGAAGTCGCCAGGTCCGGATGGCTTAACATCCGAGTGGTACAGAACCTTTAAGGAGACTTTAGCTCCCCTCTTCACTGAGGTATTCAATGAGTGTCTCTCCTCAGGCACTCTGCCGAAGTCAATGAGGAGGTCAGCCCTGATTCTTCTCTCAAAGGGTAAAGATCCCAGCCATACTGGGAACTGGAGGCCCATAGCTCTTTCCGCTGGTGAACGGTTGGTCTGATCACTCTTTTGAGGTGGGGTTCGGAGTCAGTCAGGGTTGTCCTTTGAGGCTGCTTTTATATGTGTTCGCGATTGATTCCTTCCTTAGGAGGGTGAGTCGCGGACCATTGGCGGAAGTCGGGATGAGTCTGGCGGAACCAGAGGAAATCCAGAGGGTGGCGGCATACGCTGACGATGTCACTATTTTCGTCTTCTCAAGGGAGGAGGTCGATGTGGTGATGTCAGAGGTGGACCGCTACTCGGAGGCATCCGGGTCTATGATCAACCGGGATAAGTGTGAAAGTCTCTGGCTGGGAGGGGGGATCCCACGTTTGATCTCCCGGACACCCTTCCAGGGCCCCAAGAATCAGCAATAGTCTTAGACATCAAATTCGGCCAGAATGATTATCCCACCAAAAACTGGGATGGTAAGCTCCAGGATGCCGCTCAGAAGGTAAACCAGTGGAAATCGTATCTGCTCCCCTTGTTTATCTATCTGGGCAGTGTATTTATCTTGCCAGAGGCTTACTACACTAGGATCTACAGCCAGTTTTTCCAACTGTTATGGGGGAACAGGATGAACCTAGTCAAGAGGAAGGTTACGTACTGCACAAGGTGACTAGAGGGTTTATCTATGGTAAACCCTGTGGTGTTCTTAACGAACACCTTCTTTAAAGCCAACATCTCAAACCTCTTGAAAGACCGTGCTCCTCCATGGGTACTCTCCTGTAGGGAGTGGTTTTCGCCTTTCTTCCAGAAATGGGAGAGGGGAGGGCAATTGGAGGACCTCCGTATGCCCCATGGATATCTTCCGGAAGCCTCTGGCGCTCAGGGACTGCCCAGGTCGGGATCTCAGGGTGGGGTTGTATCTTTTAAACATTAAAAGGATCCCCCAGAAGTTTTGGGACTTAGCCTGGTGCTGCTTTCAGGGGAAGCTATATGTAAGGGACAACCAGAAGTACAGGAACTCTGATGACCGGGGATGTCCCCGAGAAGAGTGTGGGGACACACTGGAAAGCATGGACCACTTCCTCCTTCATTGTCCCTTTAACATAGGGTTTACAACCGGGTGGGCCCTTCCATCGGCTGGAGTCAACTTGCTGGCCTTACCTATCTAGAGTGGGCTTATGGGGCATTCAGGACCCTGGGTGGCCGAGATTGCGGCACTTTGTTTCTAGTCAGTTTATTGGTTAGGTACCACATGTGGAACGCACGTTGTTTCGTGTCTATACAGCAGAAAGTCCTCTCCGAGGTGGAGGTCTGTAGGAACGTCAACGTTGACCTCGGAAAGATCAGGTCTTTGGAGCAAGACGTATAGCAGTCTTGGTACCAGTAGAGCTTCTCTCCTGTGGAGAGGGTTTAGTTTTGATGTGCCCTAGGTACTAGACCTTTTGGGTAGAGTACCTTTATTTTGGTTAGGGGCAGTATTATAGGGAGAGAGAGGGTGACAGCAGGGTCAGTTTTAATGGAGGGATAGAATTATGGAAAATCATAGGGGGAGTTAGGGAAAGAGTTTAAAATTATTTTGATTTATCAAGTCTGCCATCCTTCTTCCTGGTGGTGGGCTAATGCATGTGCACTATAGCTTTTTGTTTTAAGCGTTATGAAGGGCTTACAGGCACCGAACTTAGGCCTAAAGTGGGTTGTGGTTCAGTGTGTATAAGTTTGTGTATAAGTTGGTTGAGAGGGGTGCTAGGTGGGGAGGGTATATTTGAGGGTGGTGGCGTTTTGCTTCTTTTTGGGACCTGACATGGGTCAGTTAAGGACTGGACTTTGTGAACTGTATGAACAGTATGGACTCTGACCCATGGGCAGGAGGGGTGGTGTGGGTGAGGGGACAGTTGTTAGTGTAGGGATTTTCCTAGGGTTTTTTATTGATTTTGTAAGTGTTTTCTGTAGTGCATATATTTTATATATTATAAATGTTATTTGTGATTTTGTTTCATAGTATATAGCATTATTGTAAATATGGCAGTCGGACCAGTTGTTGTGTTGATATGTGGTGTCATGATTTTTAATAGAGCAGGAGTATCTGTTATGTTTTCTTTGGTACTTTCATTAGTCCCGGATGAGGCTTCAGTTTATTTGGTCGTTTTTGTAACTGAATGTGTGTGTGGTTTATTACTATTATTATTATTTTTTGCAGTAGTGTGCTTGTTATGTTTGCTGTTTTGTTTTCTTATTGTTTGTTTCCCAAGTATGAATGGTTTTGAGTTATAGCAGGGTAGTGCTACATTTTATGTTTATATTCTGATAAGCCAAGTTGTGCTATTTTTATGTTCATTTTCGGTATGCGTGTGAGTGTGTTGATTTGATAGTTTTGTTATGTTTTCTTTGGTACTTTCGTTAGTCCTGGATGAGGATTCAGTTAATTTGGTCTAGTCTTTGTAAGTTAATGCATGTGTGATATGATGATTTTTATTTAAGGAAAACAAAATTTGCAATGGTGTGCTTTCTGTTTTGTTTTCTTGTTGTGTGTTTCCTGAATATGGATGGTTTTGAGTTCTGGGAAAGTAGGCATATTTTAGTAAAGTTGGGCTGGCCGGTTAGGCAGGGTTTTGTTTTTGGTACTACAGAATTTCTTATTTATGTTATAGCTGGTTAAGCTTGTTTTGTGTTTTTCTAATAAAAAAAAAAAAGAGTTTCAGGAGCATATATATGTTGGTGGCTAATGTCAGTGTCTTTTTTTTTCATTTACTAGTGCATCATGGGAGAGGCCTGTGCAGTGAAGAAAGGGGCCCGGATAGGAAAGCTGTGTGACTGCCCCCTGCGGAGCTCCTGCAGTTACTTCTTCCTGAGATGTCTCTGAGACCCCCCCCCCCCCAGCAAAAAAAAAAAAAACAATGACTCAAGACCTATCAGAACAGTTAAGGGTGATGACCCCCGGCTGACGTCACAGGCGGAGTTACCGCTTATCTCATCGTCCACCACTAATCCAGAGGCCATGCGACTGCTCCACATTATCAGGCGATCCATCATCTCCCCTCAGGTCCTGTAAATAATCCTCCAATATGTCCAAGATTATCTCCGAGCCCCCAAAACCGGGAGAGATAAGAAATAAAACGAGACGTTTTCTATACAACCGTGTCCTGTCTGATCCATTATCGGTCATAGAAACAATTAGATGAAATAAGGTCCGCACCAGGGATGGGCCCCGAATCATACCAGGGGGAGGGGAGGGGAGATATATACATACACACACATACATATATTTATTCACTGTGTACATACATTACTTATCCTGTATTATACTCCAGAGCTGTACTCACTATTCTGCTGGTGAGGTCATTGTGTACATACATTACATTACTTATCCTGTACTGATCCTGAGTTATATCCTGTATTATACCCCAGAGCTGTACTCACTATTCTGCTGGTGAGGTCACTGTATACATACATTACTTATCCTGTACTGATCCTGAGTTATATCCTGTATTATACTCCAGAGCTGTACTCACTATTCTGCTGGTGAGGTCACTGTATACATACATTACTTATCCTGTACTGATCCTGAGTTATATCCTGTATTATACCCCAGAGCTGCACTCACTATTCTGCTGGTGAGGTCACTGTGTACATACATTACATTACTTATCCTGTACTGATCCTGAGTTATATCCTGTATTATACCCAAGAGCTGCACTCACTATTCTGCTGGTGAGGTCACTGTGTATATACATTACATTACTTATCCTGTACTGATCCTGAGTTATATCCTGTATTATACCCCAGAGCTGCGCTCACTATTCTGCTGGTGAGGTCACTGTGTACATACATTGCATTACTTATCCTGTACTGATCCTGAGTTATATCCTGTATTATACCCCAGAGCTGCGCTCACTATTCTGCTGGTGGGGTCACTGTGTACATACATTACATTACTTATCCTATACTGATCCTGAGTTATATCCTGTATTATACTCCAGAGCTGTACTCACTATTCTGCTGGTGAGGTCACTGTGTATATACATTACATTACTTATCCTGTACTGATCCTGAGTTATATCCTGTATTATACCCCAGAGCTGTACTCACTATTCTGCTGGTGAGGTCACTGTACATACATTACATTACTTATCCTGTACTGATCCTGAGTTATATCCTGTATTATACTCCAGAGCTGTACTCACTATTCTGCTGGTGAGGTCACTGTGTACATACATTACATTACTTATCCTGTACTGATCCTGAGTTATATCCTGTATTATACCCCAGAGCTGCGCTCACTATTCTGCTGGTGGGGTCACTGTGTAAATGATAAGTGACCCCTTAATTCTAGGGCATAAACCACATGTTCAATGGAAAACTTAAAATCTGTCACAACTTTATTCTCCAAAAGAGACAATAATAAAAAAAAAAAAAAAAACTCTACAAGAGAGAAATAAATACACCGTCCAGCACTGGGGTCTCCATCACCCTCTGGTGGTCGTGATGTCATCTGGTTACACAGCCTCTGATTGGTTGTCACTCCAGGTAATTAGCCTCCACAGCCACCATGTTGGAAATGTAAAGTGCGCTGCCTGGTCCTGAACATAGGGGGAGCCGCGGAGCCCAGGATACAGGACCTCTTCTCCAGGGGCCCCAGGATGCAGAACCTCTACACTGCGGGCCCCAGGACGCAGAACCTCTACTCTGGGGGCCCAAGGACGCAGAAGCTCTACTCCGGGGCCCCCAGGACGCAGAACCTCTACTCCGGGGGCCCCAGGACGCAGAACCTCTACTCCGGGGGCCCCAGGACGCAGAACCTCTACTCCGGGGGCCCCAGGGCCTCCACAGTCTGTTATATGGACTCAATCTGTTTCCGTACTTTCTCCAGCGCCCGCCGATCCAGCGTCCTCTGCCGAGAAATCACCAGGAGGGAGAGAGCCACGGTGCCCGCCAACATGACTCCCACAAACTGCCAGAACATCCGCTTCTCCATGGGGGCGGAACGACAGCTGAGGGGAGGGGCAGAGGCATTACACAAGAAGAAGGTTCTCCTCCCCCTGCCCTCCCCGATCCCTGGTGACCACTCACCTCTTATAGTCAGACTTGTTGGTGCTGGTGCAGGTGACCTGCTCGATGAACCCGGTGATGCCGCACTGACCCAGGGTCTTCTGTGCAGAACAAGAAGATTGTGGTTAGTGGCCATGGGACACCAGTATGCAGGATAGGATCTGGTCCCCTACGTGTTTCACCAGTTCAGGCTCATCAGGGCACAGTCCATTTCAGTGTTTCCAAACCAGGGTGCCCATGACGGGGCATGCTGGGAGTTGTAGTTTTACAAAAGCTGGAGGAACTCTGGTGGGAAAACACCAGTCTATTTGTACGCTGAAGTGCAGCCACCTATTGGAAGTCCCACTGATGAAACTGAACTGGAGAAACACGTAGGGGACCAGGTTTTTGTGTTATACTTCTATTCTTGCATTTTTGTTTATTAACCCTTCATCTATGTCTGTGTTCCTCACTGCTCCACCCCTTAACACCTTATGTCTCATTATTAACCCTTAGTTGCTGCACATTGTTTCTTTATACATTTATGTACCTACAGTTTTGCAATAATTTACAGACCTCAGGTAGAGGAAAGACATTGGTGTGGTTAGGTTATACATACCCTACCCTCCCCTCTGGGCCCTGTCTGCTACACTATTAAGACCCTAACACAGACATAGATGAAGGGTTAATAACCACAAGAGCTTTCTGCATATATTAGTAGTAGGAATAAAAGTGCAGCTGTACGAGTACAACATTAAAAAAAAAAAAAAAAAAACATCCCCTACGTGTTTCACCAGTCCAGGCTCATCAGGGTACTGTCTATTACAGTGTTTCCCAACAAGGGTGCCTCCAGCTCTTGCAAAACTACAACTCCCAGCATGCCCGGACAGTTGAAGACTGTCCGGACATGCTGAAAGTTGTAGTTTTGCTACAGCTGGAGGCACTCAGGTTGGGAAACACCAGTCTATTTTTACATTGATGTCTCCCTGATGAAGCTGAACTGGAGAAACACGTCGGTGCAGGTTTTTATGTTGCACTCGTACTCTTGCACTTTTGGTTATTTACCCTCCATCTATGTCTGTGTCAGCCCCTGCTCCGCCCCTTAACCACTGATGTCCCGTTATTAACCCTTAGTTGCTGCATGTTGTTTCTCTATAAGAACCTACGGTTTTGCGGTGCGATTATACATCTCGTGTTTTCACACACTCATCCTTATTGCATACATTATCAGAGGGGCGGGATCTTTGATGGGGGTCACATGTATTAAAGGTTACTTCGAATTAAAGGTCGCGTTTTGTTCCGTCTCTATGGTGATCGGGGGCGAGAATAGAGCGTAAGCTCCGCAGACAACACTCACCGTCTCAAACTGGTTACAGCTGTAGCAGTCCTTAGAGATGGTGTACTCCTCTGTCTGCCAGCAGGGGGCGCTCACCACTGCCACCACTGAGTCTGCAACACAGAGAAGGAATAAGGTACAGGCAGGTCAAAGGTCACAAGAAGGCAACAACAAGTGACACGTACCGGAATTCCCTGCAGCCTCCGCCTCCTGCGCCAAAGATGACATAACCAAACTACAAGAGAGAAGAAAAGGTGTCAGTGCACAGGAAATAACAGTGACACACAGGGAGACGAGGGGACAGTAATCAGTGTGACACACAGGGAGACGAGGGGACAGTAATCAGTGTGACACACAGGGAGACGAGGGGACAGTAATCAGTGTGACACACAGGGAGACGAGGGGACAGTAATCAGTGTGACACACAGGGAGACGAGGGGACAGTAATCAGTGTGACACACAGGGAGACGAGGGGACAGTAATCAGTGTGACACACAGGGAGACGAGGGGACAGTAATCAGTGTGACACACAGGGAGACGAGGGGACAGTAATCAGTGTGACACACAGGGTAAGATGAGGGGACAGTAATCAGTGTGACACACAGGGTAAGATGAGGGGACAGTAATCAGTGTGACACACAGGGTAAGATGAGGGGACAGTAATCAGTGTGACACACAGGGTAAGATGAGGGGACAGTAATCAGTGTGACACACAGGGTAAGATGAGGGGACAGTAATCAGTGTGACACACAGGGTAAGATGAGGGGACAGTAATCAGTGTGACACACAGGGAGATGAGGGGACAGTAATCAGTGTGACACACAGGGAGATGAGGGGACAGTAATCAGTGTGACACACAGGGAGATGAGGGGACAGTAATCAGTGTGACAAACAGGGAGATGAGGGGACAGTAATCAGTGTGACACACAGGGAGATGAGGGGACACACACAGGGAGATGAGGGGACAGTGATCAGTGTGACACACAGGGACATGAGGGGACACACACAGGGAGATGAGGGGACAGTAATCAGTGTGACACACAGGGATATGAGGGGACACAGACAGGGAGATGAGGGGACAGTAATCAGTGTGACACACAGGGTAAGATGAGGGGACAGTAATCAGTGTGACACACAGGGTAAGATGAGGGGACAGTAATCAGTGTGACACACAGGGTAAGATGAGGGGACAGTAATCAGTGTGACACACAGGGTAAGATGAGGGGACAGTAATCAGTGTGACACACAGGGAGATGAGGGGACACACACAGGGAGATGAGGGGACAGTGATCAGTGTGACACACAGGGAGATGAGGGGACAGTAATCAGTGTGACACACAGGGAGATGAGGGGACAGTGATCAGTGTGACACACAGGGTAAGATGAGGAGACAGTAATCAGTGTGACACACAGGGTAAGATGAGGGGACAGTAATCAGTGTGACACACAGGATAAGATGAGGGGACAGTAATCAGTGTGACACACAGGGTAAGATGAGGGGACAGTAATCAGTGTGACACACAGGGTAAGATGAGGGGACAGTAATCAGTGTGACACACAGGGTAAGATGAGGGGACAGTAATCAGTGTGACACACAGGGTAAGATGAGGGGACAGTAATCAGTGTGACACACAGGGAGATGAGGGGACAGTAATCAGTGTGACACACAGGGAGATGAGGGGACAGTAATCAGTGTGACACACAGGGAGATGAGGGGACAGTGATCAGTGTGACACACAGGGAGATGAGGGGACACACACAGGGAGATGAGGGGACAGTGATCAGTGTGACACACAGGGACATGAGGGGACACACACAGGGAGATGAGGGGACAGTGATCAGTGTGACACACAGGGATATGAGGGGACACACACAGGGAGATGAGGGGACAGCAATCAGTGTGACACACAGGGTAAGATGAGGGGACAGTAATCAGTGTGACACACAGGGAGATGAGGGGACAGTGATCAGTGTGACACACAGGGAGATGAGGGGACACACACAGGGAGATGAGGGGACAGTAATCAGTGTGACACACAGGGTAAGATGAGGGGACAGTAATCAGTGTGACACACAGGGACATGAGGGGACACACAGGGAGATGAGGGGACAGTGATCAGTGTGACACACAGGGATATGAGGGGACACACACAGGGAGATGAGGGGACAGCAATCAGTGTGACACACAGGGTAAGATGAGGGGACAGTAATCAGTGTGACACACAGGGAGATGAGGGGACAGTGATCAGTGTGACACACAGGGAGATGAGGGGACACACACAGGGAGATGAGGGGACAGTAATCAGTGTGACACACAGGGTAAGATGAGGGGACAGTAATCAGTGTGACACACAGGGACATGAGGGGACACACAGGGAGATGAGGGGACAGTGATCAGTGTGACACACAGGGATATGAGGGGACACACACAGGGAGATGAGGGGACAGTAATCAGTGTGACACACAGGGAGACGAGGGGACAGTAATCAGTGTGACACACAGGGAGACGAGGGGACAGTAATCAGTGTGACACACAGGGAAACGAGGGGACAGTAATCAGTGTGACACACAGGGAGACGAGGGGACAGTAATCAGTGTGACACACAGGGATATGAGGGGACACACACAGGGAGATGAGGGGACAGTAATCAGTGTGACACACAGGGTAAGATGAGGGGACAGTAATCAGTGTGACACACAGGGTAAGATGAGGGGACAGTAATCAGTGTGACACACAGGGTAAGATGAGGGGACAGTAATCAGTGTGACACACAGGGTAAGATGAGGGGACAGTAATCAGTGTGACACACAGGGAGATGAGGGGACACACACAGGGAGATGAGGGGACAGTGATCAGTGTGACACACAGGGAGATGAGGGGACAGTAATCAGTGTGACACACAGGGAGATGAGGGGACAGTGATCAGTGTGACACACAGGGTAAGATGAGGAGACAGTAATCAGTGTGACACACAGGGTAAGATGAGGGGACAGTAATCAGTGTGACACACAGGATAAGATGAGGGGACAGTAATCAGTGTGACACACAGGGTAAGATGAGGGGACAGTAATCAGTGTGACACACAGGGTAAGATGAGGGGACAGTAATCAGTGTGACACACAGGGTAAGATGAGGGGACAGTAATCAGTGTGACACACAGGGTAAGATGAGGGGACAGTAATCAGTGTGACACACAGGGAGATGAGGGGACAGTAATCAGTGTGACACACAGGGAGATGAGGGGACAGTAATCAGTGTGACACACAGGGAGATGAGGGGACAGTGATCAGTGTGACACACAGGGAGATGAGGGGACACACACAGGGAGATGAGGGGACAGTGATCAGTGTGACACACAGGGACATGAGGGGACACACACAGGGAGATGAGGGGACAGTGATCAGTGTGACACACAGGGATATGAGGGGACACACACAGGGAGATGAGGGGACAGCAATCAGTGTGACACACAGGGTAAGATGAGGGGACAGTAATCAGTGTGACACACAGGGTAAGATGAGGGGACAGTAATCAGTGTGACACACAGGGTAAGATGAGGGGACAGTAATCAGTGTGACACACAGGGAGACGAGGGGACAGTAATCAGTGTGACACAGGGAGAGGGGACAGTAATCAGTGTGACACACAGGGAGACGAGGGGACAGTAATCAGTGTGACACACAGGGAGACGAGGGGACAGTAATCAGTGTGACACACAGGGAGACGAGGGGACAGTAATCAGTGTGACACACAGGGAGACGAGGGGACAGTAATCAGTGTGACACACAGGGAGACGAGGGGACAGTAATCAGTGTGACACACAGGGAGACGAGGGGACAGTAATCAGTGTGACACACAGG